>NW_008341872.1:3167250-3221726 GCF_000622305.1 Nannospalax galili | reverse complement strand
GAATTTCTTTTGTAGTTTCTGATTCTCGTGTGAGACTCAAGTCTTCAAGTTAAGATCTGCTTCTTTTTGTAAACTTTATGTGCTTTTGTGCTTTACTTTTAGGGCATGAAAAGCTGGTTTGTCTAAGCTTCTGGTTCTCTCTTTTGATTTTATATTGGAGTGGCCAAATTGCTTTTGTCTTCCAGAGTTCCCACAGAGGCCCAAGTCAGATGAGAATCATATTCTCTCAGGCTTTCTCCTAAGGTCTGGATCCCTCCAGGAAAGATGTTGTCCTCAGGAATTTGGGGGTTGGACTGGCCTGGGAGCAGGGCCCAGGAAAGATGCTGGTCTTGGGCAGCTGGTGGCCATGCCACCCAGGGATGCAAAGGGAGGTGGGGGTTGGAAGAGGCCCCAAGGGTTCCTGGGGACTGCAGGGAGGAACTGGGTTGGTCTGGATACAAAGGATCAGGAAGCAGTGGTAGCTCTGAGCAGAGAGGTCAGCCCCAGTGTCTGGGGTGCCACAACAAGAAATGGGCCAGTACCCAGGCTAGGAGGAGAGATGGGGTTGGGGAGCTGGGAGGATGAATGAGTCTGGGGGAGTCAAGGAGCCGTGGGCTCCAATGGGCTTACCCAGGAAAGAGGCTGGCACGTTGTGCAGCTCAGGGAAGCAGAGGGAGGTGAGGATAGGACCAGGCCCAGAGCTATTTCTTTTTTTAAGCCAGGTGTGGTAGCACATGCCAGCACTTGGGAGGCAGATGCAGGCAAATCTCTTTGTGTTTGAGGCCAGTCTGGTCTACACAGCAAGTTCTAGACCAGCTGGGGCTGCAGGGAACTCCTGTCTCAAAAAGTCAAAAAAAGTCTCTACTTTTTGTTAATAGCAATAATAATGACAACAATCATGTATATAGTCATTACTTTGTGCTCAAGACATTCATATAGATATTAGCACACATAAACCTCACAATTGGCTCAGTGACCCAAGCACAAATAGGTGAGTTCACCTCAATCCAAGTACCCTGGCTCCAAGTGCATGCTTTGAGCTGCTTCATTGCCTGCAGATGACAGCACAGACAATTAAAAAAAAAACCAACAGTGCAAGTCTTTCCACCTCTGTGCTGCCTCTCCATTCCCCTCTCCAGAGGCCATCATTGATTCTCCTAGAGGCATTCTGTGCATACATGATTTTATGGGAAGAAGGCATTGGGCCACCTTCATAGGAGATGGGGGATGGATAGGAGCACTCAGAAATCTGCATGTACATGTAATGAATAGCTTAGCACATACACACTGTTAATGGCTTGCTTGTTCTGAGTTAACTCTCCAGCCCAGGTGGTACCTGAAGGAACACAGGGTTGAAACCAGCAGACATTAACTAGAATCATTGTTCCACGAAAGTTCCTGAGTCCAGATATCCAGAGAATGAGGGAAGTCTACAGGACTAGTAATGAGAGAGGCACAAACATCACAAGTCTCAGAAACGTGGCTGACCATCTGGGCAGAGGAGCAAGACCGGGCTCTGGAATGATTGGCTGCCTTGTTTCCCTCTCCTTTTAAGGCCTACTGGCTGAAGATGAGTGGAAAGTAGATTGTGTTCAGTATGGTAACCTGCCACCTTCTCAGACTGCCAGCTTTCTGAATAAAGTGCAATCAAAAGATTAAATTTCTACCTCTGTTTATTGGCATTTTGGTGATAAGCACCACAAGCTCTGGTGTTCCGACTACAGTCTTACATATGCACACTAGGAGATATTTTCATCTTTTCTGACAACTGACATCCATTTTGTTTTTCATGTTCATGTGGGTGCTTATGCTGTTGAGTCTGAGGCAAGGAGAGAGCCCAAAATCCTAAAGAATGGAATAAGTGTGTTAGGGTCTTTGTGAAATACTCCATCTACCCAAGCGATTCTGTTGTCTCCTCACTATGACTTCCAGCCCTGACCTGGGTTAATGTTTCTCAGGGGTTCCTCATTATGGGGGATAGCTTCAGTTGTCTACTTGACATACCTGGGAAGATGGAACCTCAACTGGGGAATTTCCTCTATCATCAGATTGGCCTGTGGGCATGTCTCTCTGAGGCATCTTTTTGATTGCTGAGTGATATGGGAGGGTCCAGCCCACTGTGGGTGGTGCACACCCTGGGCAGATGGTCCTGGTTTGAATAAGAAAGCAGGCTGAGCACAAGCCTGGGGAGCAAGTCAGCATGTACTATTCCTCTGTGGTCTATGCTTCAGTTCCTATCTCCAGGTTCCTGCCCTGCCTTCCCTCAAAGAGGGACTGTGCTTTGGAAGTATAAGATGAAATAAACCCATCCCTCCCTGAGTTGCTTGTTGGTTAATGTTTTATTACAGCAGTAGAGAAACAAGGTAGGACATTCCTCGTTCCTCAAGGTCTCCTTTTCCTTTTCTGCCTCTGCACTGCATGTCTCACAGAGAGACAGAAGTGTCTACACAGCTGAGAATGGCACCAAATGGGAACAGACAGTTGACCAAGCCAGGAGCCATCTCTTTGAACCTGGGGTGTAGCCTGGCTTAGGCTCTATGGCCACTGAGGCTCTAAGGCCATGGTCTGTGATAGAATGTGTGAACTGCAGAAGAGCGACAAGCCTCATTAGGGAAAGCCATAAATCCCTTAAAGTATCTAACTGGCCCTAAATTGGCAGCCTGGTCTTGTTCAAACCTGGCTCTGCTCACCCCTTATCAGTTGGTCACTCCCAACTCTGAAAGAAAATGTTTGTGGAGCCCATCTGTCTCCTCTAAGGCCATAGATAACACTCCTGCCAATTTCTGGGGAAAAAATCTTGAGAAGGAGACCCTCAATCACTCCAAGGACACCAAGCCTGGGCACTAACTCAACTCCCCACTAAGTGTAGCTGTGTCCTACAACCCTGGGATAAACCCCCTCCCCTGTTTTCTTTGTGTAGTTGTAGAAGCTTTGTTCCCACAGTCAGCTGCTACCTCTCACTGTATCTTCTTTGAATAAAGGAGGATGTATTCCTTGCCTGTTGCAGGTCTGGCTCTGTTTTCTTATCCCCTATTTTTCTATCTTTCCTTTCATTTTCCAAAAATCTAACAGTCTGGGGTTGCTGGGGAAAGAGAATGTCCTTTCTCCGGCTGGGTTACAGTCTCTAGTTAATGGAGTTGGATGACATGGGTAGACCCAAGGACACAGCTGTGGCATTCCCAGGCTGCACTTAGCTTCCCCCAGCCTCTAGCATAAGTAAAGTCCCCAAGTACAGCCTTCTAGCTCTGTTTCCTGCCAACAGCAACTTCCTTAGCAGTCAGTAACTCCTTAGGAACTTACAATATTATATAACCACACTCAGTAAAATTCATTTACTGGTCTTCATAACTGAAATGTTTGGTGATGGAACAGGCAGCACCAGCAGGGACAGCACAGCTGTGGGGAAGCCCACAGGCCTCACCTGAATACAGCTCCACCCAGGCTCAAGGGAATGGTTCCTGGGTCCTGTCACACACTGTCCAGGCACAAGAGATAGCTATGGATAGCTGGGGTGGCAGAGTCACCCTTCTTTCTCTACACACCTCTGCCTGTCTCACACACACATGATCCTCTCAGTCCCTAGCAGCAGCAGGGACAGAGAGGGCACAAGTAACTCAGCAAGGCCCTGGCATCTAGCCAAATGCAGGAAAGACATGTACCCAGAGACAAGGGGTACAATGCCATGGACTGAATTGGGTCCACTTCAAAAGCTAAAGTCCTGGCCCCCAATGTAATGGTATTTGACTGTAGGGCTTTGGGGAGGTTGGGTTTATATTAGGCCATGGAGAAGTTTCTCTGACAAAGTCAATGTCCTAATAAGAAAAGATACCAACCAGTTTGTTTCCGTCTTTCTCTGCCACAAGTGGACGCAGTGAGTGAGGAAGGGGGTCTTCACTAGGAATGGAATGGGCAGGCACTTTCATCTTGGACTTCCCAGTTTTCAATCTGTGAAAGAGGAAGTGTTGTTTCTGTCACCCCATCTGTGATATTTCATTATGATAGCCCAAGGAGAATAAAGAGCCATTGCCTTGCAAAGCCCCTCTGCTTCTTCATGTTCCCAAGGGGTGGGAAGGAGTCAGATACAGATGCTCAGGGCTGCTGCACACCTCTGCTTAGCACATTGCAGTTGCCCATGCCAGAGCCCAGACTCCAGTCATTTGGCTCCACAGTTTGTGCTTATTTAAATGATAATACACTGGGGAAGAACAATGTAGTAAACCCCAGCAGTCAGTTACAAACACAGTGTGAATTAAGCCTAAGGCCAAGGAAGACCATAGATAGAAAGGCAAGTTGGAAAGGGAGGAGGACAAGCCTGAATGGTCTGTCTGTCCAATGAGCAAAGGCAGCCTTGCTACAGCTGTGCCAAATGACAAGATTAAAGGCTTGTAGAGGTTGTAGGTCTTCCTGCCACAGGAGACACTGACAGAAGTACATTCAGGAACAGTGTTTTTGTATTTGTTTAGGATAGGTAAAGAGGAGGGCGGAGGGGGAAGAGGAGGAGGAAGAGGGAGATGAGGAGGGGGAGGAGGAAAGGTCAAAAGGGCTATGACCCTGGAAAGACATGACTTGTCCCCAGCCCTCTCCTGTCCCTCTCCCTCTCTGCCTCTGTCTAGTACACATTCTCTGCCATGATACTCTGCCTCACCATATACAGAGCCCAGAAACACTAGAGCCCTGTGACCATGGGCTAAAACCTCTACAAGTAGAAGCCAAAATAAATCTTTCCTCCTTTTAAATTATTCCTCTCAAGTATCTGCCACAGTGACAAAAGTCACAGCAGAAAGCATGGATATTAGGACACTCTTGTGAGAGTGAGCGATACACTCTTAGAGGTAGATTGTGGGCCAGACCACACTGGCTGAAACTGTCCTCCTCTCCTGCAGGGGACAGTCTTCAGAGGACTCCAGCAGGGACTGGAGCTGCAGGTACTGCATTGACCTATGGCAGGCCTTCTGGAAAATACATTATGCAGATAACATTACCTCACAAGTGGTATTTGGCAAAGATGAACCATCTGTACACCCAAACACTATGTCCTCTATTAGTTACTCCTCTTGTGGCTGTAATAAAATACTCTGTCAAAAGCAACAAGGAAGGAAGGGTTTTTTTGGCTCACAGTTCCAGCATCCAGTTCATCATGGCTGGGAAATCAAGGAGGTAGGAACTTGAGACAGCTGGGCACACTGCATCCACAGTCAGGAAGAGGGAGATGAATGAATGTGCTTAGCAAGCTTTTTCATTTTTATGCAGTGGGGAACTCCAGCCCATTGAATAGTGCTGCCCACATTCAAGGCTAATTCCCAGTTTAGTTAACCTAATAGAGATAATCCCTCACAGACAGAACAGAGGTCTGTCTCCTAGGTAATTCGAGATTCTGTCAAGTTGACAAAATTAACCATCACATGGTTCCAAGGAAAATTCTGCCTCACACGATGGACCAAGGCCAGATTTTGCTAGTACTGAAAGAGATTTTGCAAGTCTATTAGAAATCCAGCAACCTCACAAACAAGTGACAAAGAACATGAAGCGTTTTCAATCAAGTAACTATGCTGTATTTCAGAAAAAAAAATATGCTTCTATAGGGAAACCTCTTATTTAGTTTTTCTTAACATATATTACTGATCAGTATCAATCTGCCCTTATCGTGATTATTATTGTTACTACAAATAACTCACCATGGAACAATTCATTGAGCTCACAGAGCAGCCCTTGTTCCCATGGCCTTTCCTGGGTGGCTTGACTTCCCTCCTGTTTATGACACACCACAATTCGATTCTCAGCATCTCCTAAACAGAGACTGATGGTATGCTCTGAGGCCTTAACTGATACCATCAGCCATGGCTCCTCTCTCCTTCTTTACCTCAGAGCTAGTGATGGCCTCACAGTGTTCACCAAGTTTGCAGGACACATCAGGGATTCAGCAGAGACCCCTGGCTCCCTTCCCTGAGTCTGCCCCTCCCACTTGGCATGCTGTAGCTTCAACCTGAGGTTCCCATCAGTCTTCTCAAAGGGCTGTTCTTGTGCTCTCTTTGTCTGAAGTGCCTGGATTATATCATCCAGGGTAGCCTTAGCTACCTTAGTATGTTGGAATGGAAGCCAGGTTCCCTGAATGGGGTGGAGACAACTTTGAGGAATAATTTGCAATCCAGAGATCTGATAATCAGGTCACATCCACCATCCCTGTCACTCTGGGGCCTTTGCTTGGCTATCCTCCTTCTAGATACATACTGGCTGCTCTTGGGAACATTTCCTTCAAACATCACTTGCACAAAGCCCTTGTCTGGAGACATGCTTCTAGAATACCCAACATAAGGCAAAAATCTTATTCCTTAGTGACAAAATGCTGATTTTTATTCTAGCATCCTAAATTAAGATTGTATTTCCCAATTTCCTTTGTAAATAAAACTATGACTAAGTTCTTGCCAATAAGATATAAGCAGAAGTGCTCTGTAGTTCCAGAAAAGGGAACTAGTGGCTAGTGCCTATTGTGAGCTTAAGAACAGTATACAAGTGCAACGATATGAAAGGGGCTTGGACCACTAATAACTGCATGGGCCACTAATATCAAGCATAGATTGTTCATCCATCCCCGCATCTTTATGTGAAAAATAAGGTTTTCTCCTGTCATTTTGTTTTGTGTTCTATGCAGTTAAACTTAACTCTAATTTATAGTACAGACCACTTCAGTTGAAGCCAGAAAAATGACAGCCTCCCTTGCAGCTAGAGACATTAACCTATGTGACCCCATTCTGACCAATGGGAAGTGAGGAAAGATGGAGAGAAGAGTATGGGGTCAAAATTTTGAAAAACAGTTTTCTTCCCAGATGAAAAACACAAAATGAAAGAAAAACAAGTGTGTGATGTAGAACTTTCCTTCCATACCCACCAGCAACCTACTTCTTGCCATGTGTGTTTGACTTCAGCAAATACAGGTGGGATTCTGGCACCATGGCAACCATTCTACAATCATCAAACCATAAATCCATGGACAAAAAAACCCCAACCATCTATGGATAGCTATGAAGGATAGAGAGAATTTGAACCCTTCCAAAAACTACTGAGTCTCCAAACCTTCCGAAACATCTTCCAGTTCAGAGCCCCCCGCCCCAGTAGTCCACACTATCAATCAGCAGTCAACCCCACCCATTAGGGACGTATAAAACAAGTAAAATGAGGAAATTTTAATCTTTTTTTCCCCTCCAGAGTGCTGGGATTAAAGATGTGTGCCATCACATTGGGTGGAAATTTTAATCTTTATAAAGCCCAGAGGTAAGAATTCTCAAGACGCCTACTACTAGAACCCCCTGGAGTAGATAACTGGATTCTGGGAAATGATTACCTGTGTAAAGCTGCTCTGACAGCAAGAAACAGAAACTTCAATAAAGTGAACAGTGAAAAATAGCCCAAGGACCAGTCAATCTGGATGTGAATGATGTCACAGGAACCTAGGGTCCTCTTTGCCATTCTTGAGATGGGTCCTCAGGCTACTAATGAGACAGGCCCATACTGTCAGGCAAGACAATCAGGTGACTAGGGCTCATGCAGGGGTCCATGCTCTCTCTCTTCCACCTGTCTGAACTTCCCTGCTCCTCTTCAACCACACTACTAGTGCTCCAGCCTTGGCACTGTTTGCTCGCCCGCCTTCTCTTGCTTTGTGTGCCAGCCTGGCTCCCCCAGTGAAGATAACAGCCACCTCCCAACTCCCTGTCCCCTTTCTGTCCTGTTTTCTGCACAGCATGTAACTGCACCCAGCACAGGGCATAATCTCCTGGCTTATCAACTGTCTGGACCACACCTGCCTAGAACAGCCAGAGATATTTATATAATTGCTCATCCTGTCTCCCCACGCCCCAGGTGTTTCACAAATCTGCAGATGGTCATCCACAGATGGACAACATCTATAGGATGACTAGGAAAAGGAGTTGTTTCTAGAGATGCAGAGACTGCCACCGCCCATAACCCCCCTCCCATGGGCTTCCCCCAGCATCTCCTACAGTGTTGAGTAAGTCCAATCTCAACCATTCTTTAGTTCCTCAGTGGGTTTGGGGCAGATGCTGGGGCAGGGTAGGCCCTTGAACAGCTCGGGATGTCTTGGGTGCGCTCTCTCTCACTTTATTTAAGGAGGTGGGGTGGTGGCATGCCTTGGTGAGCCTGGGGTGATCAGAGAGGATAATTTACAAAAGTCAGTTCTCTTCTTCCACCATGTAGGTCCCAGGGGATCCGATTCAGGTCCTCAAGCTTGGCTGAAAGTGCCTTTACTTGCTGAACCATCTCACGGCCGCCACCCACGGGCTTTCTTGCCTGTAGTTTAGAAACAGGAATCACCTGGTGTGTTCACCGACTTCCCCAAAACCATCCACACCTCACTCAGTGGAATCTGGCTTCAACCCCTGACCTGTCAGTCTGCCTGTCTCTCACCAGGATTAAGTGACCTACTTCTGTCTCAAGGCCTTAGCTTAGTCTGTCCTGTTGCCCACTATCCCTCATATGTGCTTCACCTGCCCACACCCATCAGCTGTCACTCTCCGTGCTCCGGAGCTCTCTCCCAGTCCTCTGGCGGCTTCCATACACTTCTCACAGTCCCTGTGCCTCAGTGACCCCTCTTACTCCTGCAGCGGCCAGCCCCTTTCACCTCCACTGTCCTCTTTGACCAGCTGGGAAAACAACGCTAACCTTTGGGGACTGGATGAGTTCCCTCTAAAAGCCCAGGGTTGCGAAATAGCAGCAGCAGGAGGAGGCCACGAGGGAGCCAGGGCCCAGGGCTGAGTCCCACTGCCCCCAGTCCCTCTCCCCGCGCGCCCGGGAGGCGCCTCCAGGCTGGGCAGCCGCCACCCCGGGGCGGAGGGGAGTGGCCCTGGCGGCCTATTTCCCCCCAGCGCCGATCTGCCAGTCCGAGCCCTGCTGGGGAGCGCCTAGCCAGCCCGCCCGCGTCCACGCAGCCCCGTCAGCCCCGGCCGCCGGCGACCATGCAGCCCCGCCGGGCCTCCGCCCCTCTCCGCGCAGCCCCGCTGCTCGCGCTGCTGCTGAACCTCGCGCTCCGGACCTCCGCGGTGCGGGCAAACCCGGAAGTCTCCGCCTGGCCGCCGGCTGTGGGGCCGCCACGCGGGATCCTGCAGCGGGCGGCGAGCGCGGCGCTGCACTTCTTCAACTTCCAAACCGGCTCGCCCAGTGCGCTGCGGGTGCTGGCCGCCGTGCAGAAGGGCCGCGCGTGGGTGAGTGGGGCGCAGGGATGGCCACGCTCTGAGCCAGGGATCGCGCTGTGCGGGACCACGGACCCGGGCCGAGCGCCCCCTGCGTGGACTTGGAGTCCGCAGGATGCTGGCTCTGTCTGTCTTCCCTGCTTTTATGAGGCCCTGGATATTTCACCCGTCAAGGCGGGGGAGAGATGCTTGGGGTTGGGGGTTGAGAAAACGGGCCCCTAGTTGGGGTATCCAGTTGTTTTCTACCGGACGTGCCCTGTGTGCGTGATCCACAGGTGACTCCTGGCAAAGTTTTGTGCTGGATGGCCAAACTCTAAGCCAGCATCCAGGAGGACGGATCACTGGTTTGGTATGGTTCGATTCGGTTGAGTTCATTGCAGGCCGCTGCCCTGTGGCTTCAGGACAAAGTGATAACGTTTACTCCTAGACCTGCCCAGGGACAGGCTTTAGGTATGGAGTTGAGATTTTAAAAAAAGACAACCGCACTGTCCGTCTGGCAGTCCCAAATATTCCACAAAGCTGCAGACCAACAATCTCAAAGAATGTAGAACTGAACACAGGGTGTAAGTCTAGACTGGGTTCTGACTGATGGGAATGGCCTTTAGGCCTCTCAGCCTTGTTCCTAGAAAAGGGAAAACTATTCTTGTGACTTTCATTTTTTTTAAAACAATCTTTGCTGTCTCGGGGAGGGGATGAACCCAGTTTTACTAGTTCACCAGAGAAGTACAGTAACAGTTTAAGCGCATGTTATCAAGGTAGGCCCCCTCACAGAGTGGAAAGAGGCTGTAAACTGCCTCTCTGCTTGTAGGGGGGTGGGGGGGAATTCTCAATTTAAAAAAAAAATCTCAGGCTTTTTTAAATAATCAATTTTCAAATACAAGGGATTTTGTTTTCTTCCCTCCAAGATGAGTTTTTTTTTTTTTTTAATCATAAAATGGGGACAGCAAATGGATCAGCGGGTAAAGGCACTTGCCACACCAAGCCTGACAACCAGAGTTTGATCCCCTAGACCCACATGATGGAAGAACCAACTGTTAAGGTTCAGATAGCCCTGCCCCCTCACCAACAGGATCCCAAGGACTTCTCATGCTCCTGAGAAAGGGGAACCTAGCTGATAAGCACCTTGGCCTTTGAGGTCAAGAGAAGCAGACTTTTCTCCACTGTTTGGCCAACACAGCAGGCTTCCCTGACAGATTTTAACAGTCCTGCTCTCCCACTAACCGCCCCCCAACTTCAAAAAAAAAATATACATCTTCCCGCCTTCTGCAGGAAGCAGAAGCCTCCCTTTTAAAAAAGACCCCAGCTCAAGACCTGGGCAGGCAGACATTTTCCCTGCCCGGAAGGGAATCTGTCCCATGTGTTCCTTTGCTAATAAACCCTGTTTTGATGGAGTTTTAGCTGTGCTCCGGTGCCTCATCCTCCATTCACTCGTTCTCCACCAACTTTTTACCTAACACCAACATTCCCTAGTAGTCCTTTCACTACAGGCAGGCATACACACAAAATAAGTGTGATTTTTAAAATTACAAAATACATTGCATTTTCGTGCTTTTAGACATCCCTTGATGGAAAAGATAAAATCCATGGCATCTTTGCAAAATAAACCAGCTCTCAAAACCCTAGTGAGTTAAGAAAAATCCATTTTCTTTATCTTCACAAAGTTTATCATCTGGAATAGTATGCTCCTGAACGTACCTTATAGCAGAAAGGAGAGAGAGAGAGAGAGAGAGAGAGAGAGAGCGAGAGAGAGAGAGAGAGAGAGAGAGAGAGAGAGAGAGAGAGAAAGAAACTAGAATCCAAGACATCGGCCTTGAGGAACAGTTCTCTCATGTGATTATGGAAGCCAAGGAAAGTGGTCTGTGCCAAGAATCTCTGGGGATGAAAATGGTTTCAATTTCTCTCATGAATTCAGGGAAATTATTTTCCTCCATTTGTCTGCCTGGTTTGAAAGTCAGCACAGAAAGGCCTGCCTTGAGTGGATGATCAAGCTGGATGGTGTGAGAAATGTTAAACTTCTGACAAGGACATGCTAGGGCACTTCAGGGAGGCCAAAACAAAGGGGAATAGCTGATAGGTATTGCATTGAACTGACTCTCTGGAATCTAGGAGAACAGCAAATGATGTGTCGTAGAAACACTGTATACTGGCTCCTGCTTTACTTCCAGAGACCCACACAATAGGAGACTAACATATAAAGCTTTCTATGGCTATTTCCCTACTTAGTGGAAATAATTTGTATTCTACCAACAACATCAGATGATATATTTCCCAAAGTACGCAGTGTGAGTTACCATCACACTATCTTAGGGACAGTTGATCATCCAGCAGCTATTTTTTAAACACTGGGTGCTGGGCATTAAGCTCAATTTTGTGAGCTAATTCAGATGTGGGGTAGCATTGTTACAGAAGGCATCTTTGGGATTCAGTCAAGTTTTGAAGTGCTCAGGTGCCTTCGTGAGGAACACAAACTCAGTCTCTGTGGGGACAGCTCTAGTATAGTGACTCTAGGAACTGCTGCAATGACGAGCAGCCCCAGCACTACAAGAAGGCAAACCCAGTGGACCGCCACTCTTTGTCCCACAAGCACATTGGCAAGACAAATGCTCAGTTGCCTCACAGCATCTGTCCTTCACCCAGGACTGACCCTGGGGTGCAGGTGGACGCTTGGGAGAAATGTAATTCAAAGGGCTCCCTCTTCATTCTACAGGTTCATACACTCCATTGTGTCATGGGTAGTTGGAACTAAGTGCATTTTTCAAACTAAGGGCCCTTGGCAAATTATGAAATCAATTTAGTAGAGTTCAGTTTCTTAAGCCCACAGCCTCACATGTGCTAGACATACTCTACCACTGAGCTACATCTGAAGTCCTGTTTTTTAGACATTTTATTTATTATTTTTTATTTTATGTGTATGAGTGTATTGCCTGCACATATGAAAGTGCACCCATGTCATGCAATGCCTCAGAGGTCAAAAGAGGGCGTCGGATCCCCTGGAACTGGAGTTACAGACAGCTGTTAGCTGTCTTCTGTAAGAGCAGCCAGTGCTCTTAACGTGTGTGTCATTCCACACACCCCGCCCCAAGTCCTACTTAATGAAATGGCTTGGAATATAGGCCACGAGAGTGCACTGGAAAAGCAGAAGTAAGTGTTGTTTCACCATGTGCCTCAGATGTAGATGCATGAGCTAGACCGTAACGAGGGATGTAGTTCTTGCGTGGATTTCATTTAAAAAAAAATATGGGACCCAAAAGATTTCTAAGACTTTCCTGCTCTGTGGTTTCAACTTGAGTCTGTGAAGGCTTAGCCTGCAAGAGCCCTCATTCTAGAAACACTGCTGCCCTCTAGTGGTACTATGTGGCAATCGCTGCAGTGGTAACCGCTCTGGAAGGTGCAAGGCGGGTGTGGGGTGCTGGGGAGAACCACTCTGCTTTGTATTTCTCGGGGCAGAATGAGACCTTACAGCTACCCTGTATTCTCATTTTTGCGTGACGTCACCTTGCTCCTGGTCAGACACTACCATTCCGTACCAAAATGGTTTCTGCTTCATCAACTGCATGGCACAGCCTCAGGACCACAGTTGGAGTAGTGGGAGATTCTAGACGGTGCTGGGATTCTTACACCACTCACGGTGCCCTAGACCAGCACCACAAGGTTTGGCTACTCCTGAGTATTCTGGGATGTATCTTTCATTGAGATGAGTCACCTCTTCCCATCCAGCAAATTCTAGGAACCTTGCTCACGCAGCCAGTGCTGTCACTGATAGAGATTTGCTGAAAGTTTCGTAGGCACATACTTTCCAAAGAAAGCCAGCTCATTCAAAAATCAGCTGTTGCTTGGGAATTGGTCACTTAAGGTGAGTGCCCTGTTTCCCACCCTTGGAAAACAGTAGTTGGAACACACAATTCAAATAGCAAACCATATGGGCGAGGGACGGTCTGCTCATACCTCACTCCAATTAAATTCAAACCAATAGGAGTAAATGTACTCCCTTTATTTTGATGCGGGGCTGTTTAGCTGGTACTCCATGGGGTTCTTTCTAGCAAGAAAACATACCCACAGAGCACCATTTCAATTTCCATTTTGGCTCACTGACAGTAGGGTGAATATTTGCAAAAGGATATGTACAACTCTCTACTTTCTTTTCCTTGACTCACTGACACCCAGTTTAAGAGTTGTAGAGACAAACTTTTCAAATTCTTCCTAGTGCACTGAACTTGGACTTTGTGGGCACAACGTATTTTTTGGGTCTGTTCCTTACCAGCTTATCTAACATTTAATCCTCTAGCTGGGCAGTAAGTGCACCTGGCATAGTGGGTCTGGAGACAAAGTCAGCATCAGGCCACCCTTGGCAAACTGGGAGGCAGAGCTGCTGGTCTTCCAGGGCTTAGGCTACCATGGGTCTGAAGCAAGGATGGAACTTGTCCCTTGGGCCACACAGTTATGAGAACACACACTCACTAAGAAAAACTCCAGTCCCTTTCAGTCTACGGAGCACAATATTAATACAATATTCTTCACCTAATTGCTACTCTTCTTGAAGTCTTCTCTCCATTAATGTCAATAATTCAGAGGCGGCCATTCAGAGTAGGAAAGCAGTACATTATGTAGAATGTATTATGTGGAAACAAATTGGAGACTTCAAGCAGCTCCAGTGCACACGCAGGAAGTAAGATAATAAAAGAATACAGTGAAGTTATGCTTTCTTTCATTTAAAGCTCTTCAGTGCTTTTAGAACCATCATGAGACGCATCCTCCCACCCAGGATCACAAAGTCTCTTGGGGTCACCACACTGTGGAGACCTGGGAGCACAGCAGAGAGGCAGCACTATCCTGCCTTGGCCTTGCCCCTGCTGAAATAGCACAGGTGCACTACAGCCTCCGTCCTGTCACCACCCCAGCTCCCTCTCCACCACCTAGAGGGTCTAACAGCTTTAGAAGGTAGAGCCTGAGTTCAACACTGAGTGTGAAATGCCAGCAGGATCTGGGTGCAAAACTTTTGACTTAGCTTCCTTGCACCTTGCTCCAAGTCATCCAAGGTATCTGCATCCAGATGAGCTAGCAAATAAGAATGTTCTCAATTATTTTATAATAAATAAATATTTTCCCTCTCCGTAATATTTTCCATTTGGTGGGAATATGTGTGACCACAGGGTACTAATAGTGCCCCAAATGAAGACCACCAGTGGTAGGGATGATTGCTTCTCACAAACAGTCTGCCACAGACTCTTCTTTTAAGGGCCTAAATGATTCTTCTGGAAATTGAATATAAGTACTCAGTCCCTAAAGACTAATTTTAAAAACTTATTTATATTTTGTGTATAATTGTTTTTGTCTGCATGTATATAAGTGCACCATTTGTGTGCAATGTCCATGCAACCCAGAAGAGGGTTGTCAGATCCCCTAGAACTGGAGTAACAGATGGTTTTTAGTCACAATGTGGGTGTGGGGAACCAAACCCAGGTCCTTTCCAAGAACAGCCCTTAACCACTGAGCCACCTCTCCTGCCCCTTAACCACTGAGCCATCTCTCCTGCCCCCTGATCCTCCTTTAAACTCATTCACAACACACAAACTTGAGTGATGAGGCCACAGAAACCCACTGGACTTTCCACCAGAAGCTCATGTGTAGAAAGGAAGCCTTGACCTCCAGCAAAACAGTCCCTTCTTGATCCTCTCTCTGCCATTGTTGCTAATTACTTGGCCCTTCCTATTGTCTTCAGGCCATAAATAAGGCCATAAATGAGGACTTGTCATGTTTTTCAGGCTGGCGAGGTAGGCAAGTAAGGACCAGTCTACACCATCAAGATCTTGGAGGGGAGTCTAGTTTCCCCTCTTGCCACAATGGGACCCACTGGTCTAACATTCTGCTTTTAAAGGCCTTGTAGCTTCATGTCTGGTAAGAAAATAAATGTCATGCTATTCCAGTAAAAGCAACCCTTTTCACTTTATAAGGTTACTTCTATGAGTCAGGCTCAGTTGGAAACAACTCATTTGTGAATACAAATTGTTCCGTTCTTAGGTTCTAGACAGAGTCAGTATATTACATTATACCCTGGAATTATCTTATTGCATTTCCCTCCTTTCAGGCAAGACTGGATAAAACAAATGTAGTTTATATTACAAAAGTCAGTTACTTTCAGACCAGGCCTCATCCAGTAGAGTTCAAGGAAATATTTACCTGTGGACACTTCACATTAACAGCCTGACTTACCAGGCTAAAACAGATCTATGTGTTAACTTGCATTTGGCCAAAACTGGTTCTGAGTTCTTGACCTGGGATAGGAAGCTGGGGAGGAAATAGCCAGATAGAATTTTCAGTTGGTTCATTTCTGGCCCTGTGGTGGGACTAACCAGGAAAGGCTAGACATAACAAGGATGCAACTTGCCAGGTCTCCTTTCTCCTGCTAGGGAGGAAGCAAAATGGGTCTTGGCCCAACCTCCTCTTCCAGATGTCCCAATGGCTGCCATTCAGCTGCCGTTATCTCATTTAACAAATGTTTGAAAGTTGCTTCCAGTAAGGACTTGTGCCAGTGCAGTACAGGAGCTGAATCGAAGCAGAAGCTTATCACATAATCCAGGAGAGGCGGACACACTTACAAAGTGAAAATAAAGATGACTATTGGAGCTAGGCATGGTGGCACACACCTTTAATTCCAGCACTCGGGAGGCAGAGGCAGGTGGATCTCTGTGAGTTCAAGGCCAGCCTGGTCTACATAGTGAGTTCCGGGCCAGCTGGGGCTACAGGGAGACCCTGTCTCAAAAAGACCCCCCCCCAAAAAAAGAAAAGATGACTACTGGAGAGCCAGGTCAAGGCAGGTCAAAGCAGTCTCTGGTCCAATCCCAAGATGACGAGCAGAGCAGGTAGTTCTGATGAGAGCATGCCATGGCTCCATGAATAATTGAAGGGAGCAAAAGCAGCCACTTCCTGAGAACCATCAACACCAGGCTCTGTGAGAGGCACTAACAGTAGCCCAAGAACCAGGTGCGTTTGGGGGAGCAATGGCTCTTTTAGATCATACATTGTAAAAAAAAAAAAAAGGGATATTTGCCAAGGTCATTCATTACTACAGAATGATGAAATTGTCCTAGATTATTTTGTTGGTCCCAAGGTCAGCATAAGGGTCCTTAGAAGGAGACAGGCCACACTGCTGGCCCTGAGGCTAAGAGATGGCGCCATGAGCCAAGGAGGGCTGCTGTCTCTGAAAAAAGAAAGAGATTTTCCCTTGAGCCTCCAGAGCATCAGCGTTCCCGGGACACTTTGCTTTTAGCTCAGTGAGACCTACTTCTAACTTCTAGAACCTCGGGTGAATATATTTCATGTTGTTTTGCTAGCACTGTGGCAATTCATCACACACAGCAGTGTTAGGAAGGAATATAGAGAATTACTTGTGATCCCTAATTTCGTGTTCACTGTGGACTTATACCCTTGGTATGCTTGTGGATTCACATAGGTCTTCTATGCAAATGTGCACAAGATTCTTTCATAACTTAGCTTTACTGGCTAGTGACACACTAAGCAACCATAAGAAGTAGCCCAGAGTAGACATGTGTCATGGATACTATCTCCAACCACTATGGGACTGGCTCTCTAAAATATTCTCTAAATGAGGCAGCATGCATAGGCACATATATACCCTGGCTGCACATGTGAGTATCCAAGCATGGGGTGACTCATTGCTTAAAAGCTAGAGACCAAGAACTTTGGAAATTGTGTGCATATACTTAACATTAAAAATCAGTCTTTGAGGGAAATGGAGAGATGGCCCATCAGTTAAGAGTACTAGCTGCTCTTGCAGAGGACCCAGGTTTAGTTCCTGGCATCTACATGGTAACTAGCAACTGTGTGTGATTCCAGTTCCAAGGGATCTGATGCCCTCTTCTGGCCTCCATGGGTGCCACACATGGTGCACTTACATACATGCAGAGAAAAAAGTCATACACATAAAAAATAAAAATAATAAATAAAATATTTTAAAAGGGGGAATTCGATTTGTAAAATAGGATAAATAAATATGTCTTGTTTGTCTTTTAGTTCCTTGGGTTTCTTTTTAATACTCATACCTCATATTTAGTGGTTTACCTAATAGCTCAGAAACAAAGCAAAACAAAACCCCATATTTTAGGCTAGAGCCTAATATACAGATATTGCTCTAGATAGTAGAGGGGGAAAATCTTTGATCCATTAGTATGAAAATAACTTTGTGGTTTATGATGGGCAGCTTTTACTGAAAATAAGACACAAATTGGTAGAGCTGCCTTTAGAACATGTACTTTTCACTTCTTGATGCATATATAAATGACATATATAGTAGCCTGCTCCCTCCACTGTGGTTTTCATTTTCTGTGGTTTGTTACTGGTGATCAATAGCAGAGATACTAAGTGGAAATTTTCAGGAATAATTTATGTTTTAAATTACATGCCATCTTGACAGTATGAAATCTCATGCTAGCCCACTCTGTCCCTTCCTGATGTGAATCACCCCATCGTCCAGTAGATCCACACTATATATGCTACCTACCTGTTAGTCTCTTAGTAGCCATCCTATCCAGGTTATCAAATCAGCTGTCACAGCATTATGTGCTTGTGTTGAAGCAACTTTATTTACTAATGACCCTAAAATATAAACTGTTATTACAGAATATTGTTCTAATTGTGCTGTGTCATTATTGGTGATTCTTACTGTATTGTTTAGGGTTCTTCAGTGGAACAGAACCAATAGACTGTACATAAAGGGAAACTTGTTAGATTGGCTTGCACAGTCAGAGGATAGCCCACGGTGGCCACCCGCAGGCGAAGCTAGTGAACCAGCAGCTGTTCCCTTCTAGAAACCCCAGAACAAGACACACCAGTGATGTCCTACTCTGAAGCTGAAGGCCTGGAGAGTAACTGTGCAAGTACATATTCAAAGGCTAAAAAAAACACAGTCTGATGTCCACAGGCAGTGGTAGCAGCAAAGCCATCAGGAAGCCAAACCTGCATGTGTGAGCCTCCTCCTTCCACTTTTTCCCATCCCAGGCCTCCAGCTTATTAGACCCACATTCAGGGTGGGTCTTCCCTCTCAGTTCGCTCACCACATGACAGTTATCTCTAGGGGCATTCTCACAGGCACACCCACAAGTGTGTCAGTTTTGCCGGTTTTCCAGGCCTCTCTCAATCTCAACCAAGATCTCTTAATCTCTTACTGTGCCTGATTTATTAGCATTATCAAAGGCATTCATAGAAGAAGATGGCCTTGTTATTGCCTAGCATTTCACGCATCCACTGAGGGTCTTGGAATGCACCTCTGCAATTAAGGGGGACTATTGTATGGCAAAGTAGCTAGCTGTGTAACAGAAAGCAAGGAGTAAATTTTCTTCAAAAAGTATTTTTTTCCAAACTGCCTCTCCAAATGTTCCTTCTTGAAAAACGGCCCCTAATGGGGCTGGAGAGATGGCTCAGTGGTTAAGAGCACTGACTGCTCTTGCAGAGGACCCGGGTTTGATTCCCAGCACCCACATGGTGGCTATGAACCATCCTTAACTCCAGTTCCAGGGGAATCCGAAACCCTCTTCTGAACTCCATGGCATTGCATGACATGGGTACATGCACATACATGTAGGCATAACACTCATACACATAAAATAAAAATAAAAAAAGAAAAAGAAATATGGCCTCTACTATGTCATCAGAGAACCTTGTTAGATCCCCCTGCTGAAGCAGAGGGTAGACCTGCCACCTTGACTTTCTGAAATGTCATAGCCTCATTCTCCAGAGACTCTGGGTTTCTATGTGGACCACACTTTGAAATAACATTTCTTTATTTCATTGACCCTGATGATACCCTCACCTTCCTGAGTGTGAACAACTGTTCCTGGAGCTACTTCACTTTTTGTCTCTCAGATTCAGTGGTCCCACTCAGCAGCTCAAAAGTTCTCAAATGTGGTCCCAGGACCAGCAGCCTCAGTCTCAGTTGGAATTGGTTAAAATGCAATTCTCAGACCACACTCCAGATTTACTGAATTAACACTCTGTGGGTGGACCTAGCACACTGTGTTTAGCAAACCCCCTCCAACCAGGGCAATCTGCCGAACACCCACTGCTCTAAAATAAAGCCCCTGTAAAAGGCCTCCTCCAACCTGGCCCCTGGCCAGCATTGTGACCTCAACTTCAAGTATACTGCACATTAACGTGATAACCCCCAAGTTGGGCTGCTCCCGTCCTCTGGCTCCTACTCTACTGTCTTGAGCAGCCTGTCTCTGTCTCTTGCTTGTCTTGGTCCTGGTCCTGGTCATTCCTGGCACTTTCCCTGCCTACCCTGGGTCATGCTTCCATTTATAACTTGTCCCAAAGGATCTGCACCCAGGGAGTCTTCTACAGCCTTGCCCATATTTACATCTATGCTGTCATGGATTATGTTGTTATTTGAAGTCCTAACCCCCAGAGCTGGTGAATGCCCTTGTATTGTAAAGAGAGTGTCTGAAGATGTAATCAAGGGAAGATAAGTTCACACTGGATTAGCATGGGCCTTAAATCCAATGACTAGTGTCTGTATAAAAGGGCTCTGGGAAGGACCAGACCCACAGAGGGAAGAGCAGCATTTAAAGGCAGAGGCAGAGACTGGAGTGATGCACTTGCAAGCCAGGAAATGCCAAGGCTCAAGAGCCAGCTCCTAGAACTAGGAAGACCTGGAGTCTCAGGAACTGGTCCTGCTGACATGGAACACTGACTTCTAGCCCTCAGAACTGGAGAGGAAAGCTACCTGTTGTCTTAATCCACCAGCTAATGATCTTTTGTTATGAAACCCCAGCAAACTAACACTCCAGTCCTTCCTGTTACTTTCCCCCAGAGGAAAGGCTTGGGGGGGTTCTGATCTACAGGACCCCTGGTTGCAGACACAGCCCAAGGCCAACCCCAGGCCAAGGATTCATTCATCCTGTCTCTCCCCTCACACACACCAGCAGCCGGCTCTGCTTTCTGTGTCCTTAGAAAGGGTTGCTGAGCCCTGTTTTTGCAATGAATACCTGCTTTTTGCACTATGGGGAGGAATGGGCTTTGTGGTACTACCTAATAGCTGGGACAAGTTACCTGCTTCTTCATTTATAAAATGAAAAACTGAGAATGTCTGCAAGGCTTTTGGGACCTAAGTTCATATACGGACACTGTATGAAGTCAGGTGAGGCACAGAGTGAAATTAATATATGGATTGATGGATGAATGGGTAGATTAGAGAAAGAGATTGATTGATGTAGGTAAATATAGAAGAAACTGGATCAGATGATATGTTGTCATGATTTACTGATTAGTTGATATAGGTATAGATACAGAAATAGATTTAGATAACGTGTTATCATGATTCATTCACTCGTAGTAGCTTGCAGGATGCTTTTATACATAAGCACTAATTAAATACTTAGTATTTCTATATAAGGATCTAGGAACATTTCTCTTACCAAAAAAGAAAGAATAATCAATGTAGTTTACTGAATCCAGTTCTCTGAAAGGCACTCCATTTTATGATTTCTCAAGCACGACTTTGAAAGTGCCCTCCCTCCCAAATGACTGCATGTTAAGCCCAAAGTCAAAGTATGATGAGTCCCCAGATGACCCAAGAGGGAAGATACACCCAAGAGGGCCAGACGTAACTCTTTTCATGGGCCAGTGGAGCAGAAAAACAAGGAATATATAAATAAAATGCACAAACCCCAGATTCAAACAGGAATCATGCCATTAGTGGTCCATGACCATTCTAGGCTGTAAGTACATAAAATCCCCTTTACACATAATTTAAAAGTTTGGGGTAAAGAGTTAACAATTCCTTTGTGCTCTACAGTCACATGATTACTTGGTTTGTTTGGACTTTTTCTTAGCAAAGAGCCTTATTCTGGAAAATGCAAAAACAACGTACTTTGCTGGACATTAAGCTCTGCTCTTCACTGTAGCTGACTCCTGCGGTGGGAAAGCAGGGTCTTCACTTCTGCTCAGTGTAGGATCCAGCTCTCTTTAAAAAAAATATTCTTTTCTTTATGTATACTAGTGTATTGCCTGTATATGTGTAAATGCACCAATGTCATGCAGTGCCCGCAGAGTCAGAAGAGGGTGTTGAATTCCCCTGGAACTGGAGTTCCAAATAATCGTTAGCTGCCATGGTGGTGCTGGGAATCAAACCTGTGTCCTCTGCAAGAGCAGTCAGTGCCTTTAACCACCAACCCATCTCTCCAGCCCTAAGATCCAGCTCTTTTCAAATGAATTTAATGGTCTCACTTTGTACGCAGAAGAACATGACCTGTTGTGCAGGTAACAGAGGGAGGCTCAGTAGGCAAGAGGGGGTCAGCTGACCATAGAAGGCTAGCCAAGGACCAGGGAGTTGAGCTAGATTCAAAAATGTGTTGTGTTTACTGCCAGGCGTAGTGGCACTTTCCTTTAATCCCAGCACTTGAGAGGCAGAGGCAGGCAGATCTCTGTGAGTTCGAGGTCAGCCTGGTCTACATAGTGAGTTCCAGGCCAGCTAGGGCTACAGGGAGACCCTGTCACAAAAAGACAGAACAAGACAAAACAAAACAAACCTGTGTTGTGTTTATTACATTCTTCAAATTAAATCACCCTGACAATGGGAAACCTAATGAAAACATAAAACCTTATTCACTTTCTTTAAAAAATTCTTATTTTATATGTATGATATGTACCAGTGTTTTCCTGCCTGTATGTATGTGTACTACATGCATGCCCATGCAGACCAGAAAAGGTAGTTGGATTCCCTGGAACTAGAGTTATTGACAGTTGTTAGCCATCAGGTGGGTGCTAGGAAGTAAACCCTGGTCCTCTGCAAGAGCAGCAAGTGCTCTTAACCACAGAGCCATCTCTCCAGGCCCCTATCCAGTTTCTGATGGCTTGTAGTCCAGGAGCTGTATCGTGACAACTCAGTGTGTCTTTAATTTGCATTTCCCACTGATTCATTTGAATAGGCCTCAGAGCTTTCTTTGCATACTTACTACATGGGAAGTGTTTAGAAAGTGCCCAGCACTGTTGCTGTTCTGTAGATATGAGCATCTTAAATGACCCTTGGTTTTAACAATGTGGTCTTAACATAAAATGTATTTCTGGTGTTAAATTATGGTCATACGCCACTTAGCAATGGGGATGTGATCTGAGAACTTCCAGATCACATTTGATCTGGAGGCCATGTGTCCTTGTATGAACATCATAGTGTTATCACACAAAGCTAGATGACACAGGTTACTCAACATAGCCCTTAATGCAACTAAGAGATGCATCAGCATTAACTGTGTGCAGCTGCTGCCGGTGTATCCTGGCATGCTATTGTAAACTTTTTTTTTTTATGAGTATGCTCTGAAATAATGATAAAAGCACATGACCCAGTAACATGGTCGTTTATTATCAATGTCAAATATGCTATACTATATGTAATTCTACATGCTACACTTTTTTTTTTTTTTTTGGTCTTTTTGAAGACAGGATCTCCCTATAGCCCCAGCTGGCCTGGAACTCACCATATAGGCCAGGCTGGCCTTGAACTCACAGAGATCTGCCTTCCTCTGCCTCCCAAGTGCTGGGATTAAAGGCATGTGCCACCATGCCCGGCCTACATGCTCCACTTTTAAGAACTTTAAATTTGTGTGTATGTATGCATGTCTGTGTATGTTTATGTGCACATGTGTGCTGGTGCCTACAGAGCCAGAAGAGGGCATTGGATCCCCCTGAATGGGAGTTACGGGTGGTTGTAAGCTGCCAAGTTGGGTGCTGGGAAATGAACTCCTATCCTCTGGAAGAGACACCAGCACTTTTAACCACTGAGCCATCTCTCCAGCCCCTGTATGCTGCACTTTTATACAACTGGTGGTGCAATAGATTTGTTTTCCTTAGTGTCACCACTGACACTTGAGTGACATGTTGCACTGTGGTAACAGCTATGATGTCCCTAGACAATACAAATTTTTCAGCTCTGTAATAATCTTATGGTACTACATATATGAGGCCCATGGTTGACCAAATATCACTGTGCATAACATGGCTGTGCATAACTTGATTTTATACCTTCTTGGGACTTGTATCTGCCCGGAATGGACGTCCATCCATATCTGTGGTCCCTGCCTTGGCCCAAGGTCCTACTCCTCCATCTACTTCCTTTGCACACTCTAGTGTTCTGCCCAGCTACAACCTTGCTGTGGCTCCTGTTTTCTGCTCTCCAGCTAGAGGGTCCTTTCAGAACTCCTTGTCTAGTCATCCCTCACTGTAACCTGCAGGGCCAGCCCTTGCCCACCTAGTCAGCTCTCCTGGCACTGACTCTAGCCTTTCTGGCCTCTGGCTCCACAGGCTGCTCCTCAGGCCCTTCAGCCCCCTGTTCCCAGTGTGGGATGACTCACCAGCTCCCTCCCCCACTCCCAAAGCCGATTCCTCCTTAATCTTCAGAGTTAAACTCAAATGTCACATCCCAAATCCCTAGACTAGATCAATTCTCCTTACAAAACTCATAAGTCAACTCTAATCAAATAATCATGTCTACAAGCAGCTTATTAAATAATAAGTCCTTCTCTATGCTGTCCCAGGACAGATGGTACTATTGTTTTGCCTGCTGTAACCTGCACCTAGCACAGGGCTTGGGATATGGTAGACAATAAATCCTGGATCTAGTGCTGCTGAACAGCAAAGGCTGCCTTACCACAGAATATCGCTATTCAAACCAAGGATGTCGATGCAGTCCTCAGATGGCAGGGGCACAGCATGCAGATAAAGGCAGCCCTGCCTGGTGCTGACTTATCTCGCCTCAACCAGAAAAGCAGCATTGGAACTTGTGACTCAGGGTGAGAAGGAGCAGAGAGACCTTTGGGAGATGCTAAAAAGACTGAGTGCCTTGATACATGATAAAGCACAACCAAAAATACTGAAATCCTATTTTGTAAGAAATGTGGACGTTTCAAGAGTGCCTGGTTGAAACAAAATAAGCCAATTAAATAAGCAAAAAATAAAAATAAAAATAAAAAAATAAGTCTTCAAAGGGCCAGACTGACTCAGCCTTGGGCCTTGTGAATCTGGTTCCAGTTTGCTTGCTTTTTCCCCTCACAAGGAAGAGCTTACTGGGACCCTACTTTGCTCCATGTGTTTAAAAACAAAAACAACAAAAGCAAAACCCAGAAATCCAAATTCTATTAACCATCTTAAGTTCTCTATAAAATATGCAGCTATATCAAGAATAAGGAAGATCTTGGAGTGTTTCTGTCAGCTAATCAGCTGATTGGCTACGATAGAAAGCTGATGTCCCTTGGGTTCATCTCATTCTACAGGTCATCCTTGAAGGATCACATCTACTTCCATGCTTCAGTGGCCTCAGTCCTCCCGAACATCTCAGATGCTCTCCATCCAGCTCAGCTCCCTCCTGCCTTTCTCTTGCCTGGCTTCCCCTCCAGCTGGCCCCTCTCAGCTGGAAACCTGAGGATGAGGGCACTGGGAAGACTCAGAAACTCAGGGAACATGCCAGGCCCAGAACAGGTCCTCAGGGGCACATGCAGGGAGCAGGAGTCCCAGGGCCAGAGCAGCAAGTCTTTAAAGGCATAGAACCTGTGGGCAAGCAGGAGCATTACCTTCTGCAAGCTCTCATCACCCCCCACCCAAATGCCAACTCCTACTCTTTGTCCCCACATTTTTGCCCGAGTAATACTGGCTAAAGTTAGTTTAGGCCTCACCTGCTACAGAAAGCCTTCCTAAGCTGGAACTCTGTACACAGGCAGCCCTCAGCCCCACTGCTGGCTGTACTGCCCACCTGTTTACTCTCATGATTCTATACTAGAGGTAGGTTCATGGGAAGGCTGTCAGGATGGTCACTGCTTGGTATAGGAAGTGGCCAATAGGGAATGGGTGGACAGACAGACTTCTCTGTGTGTTTGGTAACATGCTCAGAGTTTAAAAATGAACCTAGGCAAACTGCTGTGTGTGCTGTGCTCCTGGATACCCTCTTGTCTTCCAGCAACATCTATACATTCATATATTTGAATATTGTCTATGTAAATAATTGCCATTCAACCCTACCCCTTCTACAGTTGTAAAGTAGTTATGGATGGAGTCCATATGTATAGCTAAAGGCTACATAACAAGCAACAATGCCAGATAGGAGATACCTTCTTTTGAGTTGTTGGCCAGGGTGGCCCAAGGGACTCCCAGATAGTAACTCAGCATAGAACTGGGAAAATGAACAGCAGACCCCAATCTTAGCTAAAGGAATATTGACAACTGATTGCTGCTAGATGAGGAACAGCTGACCTTCCTAAAACAAAGACCTCTAGAAAGGCTGACTAGATTCACCAGAAGGGCAAGTGGTGGGGAATGGCTGGGGGTGCCGACCACACAGCAGTCAGTAGCAGGGATAACAGAGTATAAGGGCTCTAGTGCGGGGGAGGGAGGCTATGGGAGGGTGCCATCTGGGAAGTGGTATATAGTTGAATAAGATGGTTTGGGATGTTCTGTGTGATATACACACACAAAAAAAAAATCAACAAATTTTTAAAAATGTATTATATTTGAGGAGGAAGCATAAAAATTTACGTCATGTTAATTAGTAGAGGTGATAAACATTACCATTGAAATCTACCCGGTGACTTTATAGACATACACAGGTGCCAAGGATCCAAGTGCAACCAATTATGACTAGTAATAATCAGACACATACAGATTAGAGATGCATGCGCCAACATCTCAGTGTTAGTAGCAAAAACAATGAGGCTTTCTGTAAGAAACAGTATATTTTAAAATGAAATGGAGATCTTTTTTAAAGGTTAAAAGCTCATTCAATTTTATGTCTTACAGGGCTTATACTGAGTTCAATATTGTATAACTGTATTAATTCAACAGAGAACCTAAAAATTTTATAGCCACTTCTGAAAGAGCTTTGCTCTGGAAACTGCTATTGAGCATATTAAAGCTGTAATGATATGCTTCTTCTAAAAAAATTTAAAAATATTTGAAAAAAAGAGTAGCAATGGACAATATATGATCTACTTAATATAACTCTGGTTATTGTGTTCTTGGGTCAAAATTCAAAGGAAATTGACATTTCCAAAATCCCACTTAATCAAGATTATGTGAAATAACTTCAGCTCTGTGCAATGCAAAATTCCTTTATTGTCTAGATAGTATTCATTTCTCTTTTCTCAGTCTTTTTGAGACAGTGTCTCCCTGAAGCCTCAAGTAGTCTAGAACTCACTATGGTGACCAGGCTGGACACAATCTCACAGAGATCCTTTTTGTTTCTTTAAAAAATGGTGGCAAGTAGCCAGGCATGGTGGTGCACACCTTTAATTCCAGCATTCAAAGCATTCGGAAGGTAGAGGCAGCAGGATTTCTGTAAGATGGAGGCCAGCCTGGTCTACATAGCAAGTTCCAGGCCAGCTGGGGTTACCAGGAGACGCTGACTCAAAAAACAAAGCAAAACAAAATAACAGGAGCTGTAGAAATGGTTCAGCGGTTAAGCGCTGACTACTCTTGCAGAGGACCAAAGTTTGATTCTCAGCACCTATATGGCAACTAACAACTGTCCAAAACTCCAGTTCCAGGGAATCTGACACCCTCTTCTGGCTTCCGTGGGCACTGCATGACATGGGTGCACTTACATACATGCAGGCATAGCACTCATACACATAAAATAAATAATTTTTAAGTGGTGGCAACTAGTAAAATTCTAAATAGTATAAATTTACCCCCAAAATATGCACTGTAATCAATTCAAAAGTTTAGAAAGTGTGCCTGCCTATGAAAACTGCAACAGAGAGACTATGTCAGTCAGTTTTCTGTTACTATAACAAATGACCAAGATAATCAAGTTATAAAAGGAAAATAATTTTTAACTCACTATTTGAAGTTTTGGTCCATGATGACTTAGTCTTGTTGTGTTTGGGCCTTTGGTGGGACAGCACATCACAGTGGTAGTATATGACTGAACAAATCTGCTCACTTTGTGGCCAGCAAGGAAAATCAAGAAAAATTAAGAGATTGGGGTCTCACAGTCCTCTTCAAGGGTGTCTACCAATGACCCGAAGTTGTCTCATTAGGCCCCATCTCTTTAAGTTCCACCATCTCCCAACAGCACCTCTAAGGACCAAACCTTTAATACATGGATCTTTAGGGAACACAAAATCCAGACTATAGCCAGGGTCATAAGACCTGAAGACTCCTTCATTATTGCCAGCTTGTCCCAGGCTGAAGATCTGTTGGCAATTCCACCTCGTGCCTGCACCTGTGGGTCTACCTGCAGGCATGCTCACACCCTGATCAGACACGACTCCCTCCTTACGGTCCTTCAGCTTTCAGCTTGGAGACTGCCTTGTCCCAGGCACTTCCTTGACCACCACTCGTTCTTTACTTGCTCATACCTGAAAATGTGTTATTTTGCATTTGTTGCCCGTTCTCTACTTGACCAAGAATGACACAAAGATGAGCCTTCAGCTACTCTCCTTGTTGATGTTGCCTGAGCACCCAGATCCCGGCCTTGGAAAGACACAGAACACCTGGGGAATGAAGGAATTGACTCCAGCACCCCCCGCCCCCCAGCACACCTGTTTATCATACAGATGCTCTTAACAAAGTCAGCTTCCACCCTGGATACACCATATCCCTTTTCCAACTTCCTCTGTGAGTAGGTATCAAACCACAAACAGAACACCATACTCAGATCAAAATATGAGATCTTTTCTCCTTTTGAAGAATTACCGTTTTATCGAGGTGTAAACACAGCAGCTCCATTGAGATGCCACAGTACCCCACGAAGACGACCCTTGCTATGAGAATGTTAATGGTGCTTCGGCATGAATTTCTGTGTTTCAGGTTGACCCTAAAAAAGGATGTGAA
The DNA here is from genome assembly GCF_000622305.1 of Nannospalax galili. Taxonomy (NCBI): domain Eukaryota; kingdom Metazoa; phylum Chordata; class Mammalia; order Rodentia; family Spalacidae; genus Nannospalax; species Nannospalax galili. The sequence goes on along the minus strand of NW_008341872.1, from coordinate 3,193,716 downwards.
GTGGATTTGGTGTTTAGCACAGAACGCTACAACCCGGAGGAGGTAAGCTGCTATAATTAGTGATGTAACCTATTAACAACTTCCATGGGTACAGTCTTGCTTTAAAAAGTGAGACTCTTTAGGAGAAATTTTATTGATTCAAGAATTTGGTACAATGAATTTTGATTATGTTCAGGCCTCCTCCCCCATCTCCACCCTCACCTTACCACTGCCACCCTGACTTTGTGTCTTCTATTTGCAAATGAAAAACCCCATTCATTTTACATAAACATATGAGCTGAGTGCCAGGGAAATCGTATCTCATTAGAGTATCAGTGATCTATAATTCTTATACTCAGGTGGGCCATAGTAAAGGCCCACTCCCTTTCCTTTGTGTGTGGTTTAGGGTCAGAATACAGCCAGGTTTCTTAGAATGGGGTTTTCACTCTTACTTTTTGTTTCTTTTCTTTTCTGTCTTGTTTTGACAGGGTCTCCCTAGTCCCAGCCCACTTGGAAGGTCCCTATGTGGACCAGGCTGGGCTTGATCTCACAGAGATCCGCCTGCCTTGGCCTCCAAGGGCTGGGATTAAAGGCACATGCCACCATGCCCAGCATAATTTGTGTTTCTCTTATATTTGGTTTAGGAATGTCATGTAGGGATTCATTTGCAGCCCTTGCATGCAGGTTACACTTTGGCTGTTTCTGGTCCAAAGTGTGACTGACTCTTAACAAATAAAATACGATTTTCTCCTTACATCCTATCTTTATTTTCTATTTGATTTTAAGAACAAAAGCACATAGGAGCCACGCATCTGCCTCAGTAGTGGAGAAGGGATTGGAAAGTAGCAGACAAATTTATTTTTCAGGTCAAAATAGGAAAAATAGCTTATTGAGTATGCTGTAAAAGGCAGCAGGCGGCAGGACTGCTGGTGGACTCTATTTGGAAAATTACTTTTATGGTATGGCCTCTTTTTTCTTTTTTCTTTCTTGTTCCTTTTTGTTCTTAAGTTACAATGTTCAGTTTTTATTTTTTAAATGATATTTTTATTTATTGAAAATCATACATGTATACAATGTATTTTGTTCTTCTCCACCTCCTGCTTCTTGCCAACTCCTCTTGGGACCCACCAACCTTTCTTTCTCTTGACTTCATGTCCTTTATCATCATCATCATCATCATCATCATCACCTCTAATAGCCCACCGTGCCTAATTAGTGCTAACCATATACAAATTGGTATGTGACCACCCACTGGGGCATGGACAACCTATCAGTGGCCATATCCCCAAAGAAAAGTGAGTCTCCCTCCCTCCCAGGTCCCCTGTAAGAGCAATCAGTGCTCTTAAACACTGTGCCATCTGTCCAGCCCCCAGAAGAGAAAGCATTTTGTCTCCTCTCCATCCTCTGGCTCTTAAATTCTTTCCTCCCATTCTTCCACAATGTTCCTTTTGAGACTTGGATGGAGGGAGGTTAATACAGTTAACTCATCTATGGCTGAGCACTCACAGTTACTTATTCTCAGCACTTTGACCAGTTCTGAGTCTCTGCCCTAACTACTGCTCACTGCAAAAAGAAGCTTCTCTGACCAAGGCTGAAAGCAGCACAGATCTGTGGTTATAAACACAAACCTTAAGACCGTTTATCAAAATACGACCAATAGGTTCCCTCCTAGGGCCTATGACCTCCCAAATCATGGACTTTTGACCAGGTTTACACTACCAGATATGAGCTTCCTCATTAGGATCAGGCATTATCTAATCAGAAAGTTCTTGGTTACCCCCACAATCATCATCTCACTACTAAAACAGTGGGCACAACTTGCCTGGCAGGTCAGTGTTATAGCATGCAGGGTACAGCACTGGGTAAGACTTGGATGTCTTTTCTGCTCCAGCAGTCTACAGAGCACCTTTCAGCACTACAAAAGCTGGCCAGCCAGGAGAGTTTCCTGGTCAGCTTGAGATTGATTTCTCAATGTCCCGCAAACTAATTGGGTGATGTCTTCAGCAGTAGGGTCTTGCTGTTTAGTTATGCTGGACAACCAAGAGTAATGGGAATAGGCTGTGTTGTTTTGAGTGCCTCTGTGACTTCTCTAACCAATGACCCATACAGAGCTATCCCATGCCTGGCAGTTAGATTTTCATTAAATAACCCTTGTCTTTGGGAGATAGTGAGTTTCTTTGTGTGCAGTTTTTGACATATAATTCCTGTCATGTGAAGGAAGACCGTCCAGACTGGCAGGTGCACAGTTCTCAGAGGTTAGCTTAAGCCACTTTGCACGTAATTTCCACTGGTGCAATTTCTGCCACACAAATAGGGACCATGCAAACCACAGCCATGCAAATAAGAGGATCTCTGGATGATCAAAGATCTCTCCTGGCCAAATGATCAGATCATGAGGTGGGCTGCAGCTCTGTGGTACCAGGCAACAATGTTCTACGGCTACTGGTTTGGGATTCCTAGATCATGCTTGGGAACCAACTCCATTTATTACTGGCTTCACCTTCACAGCTTTATGGTCTGTATTTAAAACTAGCCACATAACTGCCATCTCCCCCCCCCCCCCGAGAGAATTTCACAGCTCCCTTTGGTGTCCCTCCTGACACTTCAGCATGCTTAGAATGACTCACTCTCAAATACCAATGTGTTCTTTTTCCCGTCAGCTGGTGACATTTCTGGTTGGCAGGCTGGTATAACATGAGGCCAATTCCATGTCAGGTTAAAGAATCACATACATAGAAGCATTGCATAAAACACAGAGCAGTGCCCATGCATGCTATAGGCAATACCCGCCTCACTACGACACCCACTGAACAACGCATTTGTTAAGTTTCCTTCACTCCATATTCAGGAGAGTGAGCAGAAAACCTATGTGGAAATTAGGACCAGATGAACTTTCTGTGTGGGGTCAGTCTGGAGGCAGCAGCAAGAACATGAGTGGAGAAACCAGCCGAGACTGTCATGGTCATGGTCTGAGTTCAAGTAGCCGAGGACCCAAAGGACATGTCCCACATCAAAGTGTCACAGGGACGCAGAGCTTCAGAGGCAAAGGCATGCCGCCCGCAATGCAGTGCCTCTGGAAGAGTTTACCAGAACTCAGAAACAGGTTCCAGCACAACAGCAACACTCCACTTTGCTTATTAACCTTAGAATTAATTTTTTTTGAAAGGATTAGAAAGGTGCCTTTGATTTCTAGTGTTGCAAACTGAAAACTTCAGACTAAAGCTAAAGGAAAAAACAATTACTAGGTTTCCCCCACCAACAGTGTGTTCCTCTGGTTTGGGTATTGCAGCAGGTTTAATTGAAGAGCCCCATTTCCTGAGGTGAAGGACAGGCTTTCATCTTCACACCACTGCTTTAGTTCTGTGGAGGTGTTTGACCACAGCAGAACAAAGGGGATAACACAATACCTGGCTCTTTCCCTTTCCTGGAAATGAGTGACATCAAAGGACATCAGGAGGGGTCCTCTGATAGGAGTTTGGAACACCTTTCACTACTCTCTAAGTTGCACCAGTAATTAGCATGCTAATGCACCCCAGAAATCCCCTCCCATCCAAAACTGGCACTCAGAAGGAAAAGTTTCCCCACCACTGGAAAGCCTATTTCAGTTTTTTGAACTAGTTTTAGAAACAGGCTTATTAAGCAGACAGACCCAACTTTGATTGTAATTTCTTTCCCCATGGGCTTTTTCTTTTTAAGTATTTCTGGTACTTGTCTTAACCAGGACATCACCCCATTTAAATCAGAAAGATGAAATGAGGGTTATTGCTTCTACCTGCCCCATTTGAACAGGACACCCTGACTAGGAGCCCACAGCTGGGTTTGGATGGGGCTATGACTAGTGACTGTGATCTTCTCATTCCAAGCCTAATGATAGTATGAACAGTGCATTTTTCTGCAGTGTTTTAGGCCCTTTGCTTTAAGTGTCAGGTTAAAGAATCTTGACCCAAAGGGGGAAGAATTAGTATCCCACAGGACCACATGGCTGATGTCTAGCGGAAGCTCAGGTGGCTTTGGGTTGGAAATAAGTGAGGGTGATCCTGGAATCTGCAGTATGAGTGCAAACAAGCATCGCTCAGGTGGCTGAACTCCTCCCATCTGGAGCATCTGCATGTCTATTTTGGACTAGATCTCAGAATAAGGAAGCAAGATTACTATAGCCCAGAGTTAGTTAGCTGACCTCAGATAGAAATAAATTCCAATTCTGATTTCCTAGCTTAAGATATGGGGCAGGTTCCTTTGTAAGACTTCAGCATTTTGATCTGTAAAATTGGAATTAAAGGAGCTAATCCATAAGACAGCAAGACATGTTGGTATTTTTGTCACTAGGAATCAACTTCATCTTTTAATTCAAGTTAATAAGCTTAACGTCTATCTATTGTGCTGGTTCAAGGTAGGAAGTGAAGCGCCCGTTATCCTAGAGGTTTGAGTCAAAAAGGGCTCAACAGACATCAATGCTATTTCTTGAACAGGCCCAGCATTATTATGTAAGGGCACAGTCAGAAAATGAGAGTTGAAATGACAGCAAAGATCAAAGGACTGTTGTACTTAGCTGTATCTTAGTTTCTTTTCTTGTTACTATGACAAAAATACTCTGACAAAATCAACTTAGGAGAAAAAGGGTTTATTCTGAGTCACAGTTCAAGGGTACAGTCCATCGTGGTGGGAAGTCAGAGTCAGGAGCTTGAAGAGGCTGGTCACATCACATCCAGTCAGAAAGCAGAATGATGAAGGCATGTGCCTGCCCAGCTCCCTTTCTCTACTTAATAATCCAGGATTTCAGCCAGGAAATGATGCCACCCACAGTAGGCAGATCGTCCCATCTCAATTAACACAATCAAGATAACCCCCTACAGGCATGCCCAGAGGCCCATCTTCCAGGTGACTGTAGAGTCTATCAAGTTGACAGCTCACAGGAACCACCATCTGTGGGCACAAAAATCACTTTCTATAAAGTTAAAACCATTATCAGTTGATGCCAACTTGCTAGGCTCAAAGAACTCTCAATCTGTGTGTTTGTGTGAATTGTAATAGATGAGGTTATTTCATTCCTGTTTAATTCCAAAATCCTTACTTCAGGACGGTGAAGAACATTTGGGCAAATGTTCCGCTCGGGTGTCTTTTAAGAATCACAAACCGAGACCAGCCATTAAAGTAACTTGCACACAGCTCATTGAGAAAATGAAGAGCCAACAAGAGGATTATGTGCTTTACACGCAAATGAAGCAATTAAAGAACCCTTTGGACATCGTCAGCATACCTGGTAGGAATCAGTAGCTGAGATTTCTATATTCGGAAATATGTGTAATTAGTAAATCTTAGAAAGAATTGAGTATTTAAATTTGAATCCCTGGAGTGGCGCTAAAATTCAGCTACGGATTATAATGTGCCTCATTAGTTGAACAATGCTCACAGGTGTCATTTTCTGTTCATCTCTCTAGAATATCCCAACTCCATCAAAGGCTATGAGTCCCTTTATCTGCTCATTTTGCATCCCACATTGAGGGCAAGAGCTGAATCTCCAAATAAACGGTCTTTGCGATAGGACATGCAGATTGCAGTGCAATTTTCAGAGAGTGAGTCTAGAACCCGAGGCGACATTTCTCAAGGGTTTTGGTTGGTAGCCTTGGAAGCTTGAGCTGACAAGACACCCTCCACGCCTGCACTCTGCCCCTCCACCCCACGGCTGGCTGAGTGACTGTCAGGGCCATTTTGGGCTCCTGCAGTGGGGTCATGTTTATCTCATTTCAGGTCAGTGGCTAATGGGCGATGGTGCCATTTCTAAGGGATGGGCCCTGTCCTCTGTGGTGACTCAGCTGGAGTAGAGAAGAGCTCATTTGTCTTGGCATTCAAAAGAGGTTCAGCACTTACTGGCAAATCCAATTTCCCAAACCGCAGAAGTCATCTCTGGACTTGCACTCAGGAATTAAGCTTGACATCTGACCACTACAGCACTCTTCATCCCACAGGCTCTCACAGCTTGTTCATTCTCTCAGATACCCCTGATTCCACATTAACACCTGAGGATCATTTCCGAGTGCATCTGTCCCCCATTTACTGACACTGACTAAATGTCAGTAATGAAGACTGCTTCCTGCAATTTCTACAATCAGACCCTTGAATGCTTCTCACCTAATACTTCTTTGAAAAATCAAATCCAGAGACAAGGAGTTATGAGAATTCAAAAATCTCATATTGTTGTAGAAGATACTCATACTTACTACTGCTTGTAGTAAGGGACCTAATGACTAATGTCTAAAAATCTAGTTATTTAGGGATCTTCCCCTTTTAGTTGGGGAAATAGGCCTCATCTACTGATCTTTTTTAAAGATTTATTTTGATTTTTAGTTATGTATATGTGTGGGGGTGCATGTGCCTGCAGAGTCCAGAAGAGGGCATCAGGTCCCCAGAGCTGGAGTTATAGGTGGTTGTGAGCTGCCCAATGTGGGTCCTCTTGCAAGAGCAGTACACATTCTTACATTAAGCCATCTCTCCATCTACTGCTCTTGAAATACAGATTTTAAGAGCTAGAGAGATGGCTCCATGGTTAAGATCATGTACTGCTCTTACAGAGGACCTAATTTCAATTCCCAGCAACCATCTCAGCATACACCAACACCTGCACTCACATGCACAGACCCACAGACAGACATACACATGTGCACATAATTAAATTAAACCTAAATATTTGAAACTTTAAGAAGAACATAGATTTTAAAATTGTATATGACTTTCTAGGAATATATTTGCAAAAGTATCACTAGCTTTGGGACACTTTTCAATAGAACAAATCAGCTGGATCTTGTTCATTTAAATCTTCTGTATTCATTAGGGCCATTCTATAACAGTTTAAATTATTTTATTTTATTTTTTATTTTTATGTGTATGCATGTATTGCCTGCATATAGGTAAGTGCACCCATGTCGTGCAATGCCTGTGGAGGTCAGAAGAGGCTATCGGATCCCCTGGAACTGGAGTTATGGACAGTTGTTAGCTGCCATGTGGGTGCTAGGATTTGAACTCGGGTCTTCTGCAAGAACAACCAGTGTTCTTGACCACTGAGCCATCTCTCCAGTCCCAGTTTAATTTAATTTGGCTACTATGAAACTTCAAAAAATCTTGGGGCCGGAGAGATAGCTCTTTAGTTAAGCACATTTGTTGTGAAATTTAGGAGAACTCAAGTTCAGATTCCAACACCCATGTAACAAGCCAGGCATCCCACAATCACTTGTAACTCCAGCTCTGAGGGATCTGATACCCTCTTCTGGCCTCCTCACATGCACACACACACACACACACACACACACGTGTATATACTCACAAAGACACAGATCTTAAAAGTAATCTTAGTAGAGGATTCTTTTTCATGTTAGTTGTTCATGAATGTAAAACTACCTATTGAAAAAAATTTTTTAAAGGGGGGATGGTTTTAGATTGAACCAAGCTATGGTGATAGGCCTGGAGTAGCCACTTCAAATTTTAGTAGTTTCTAGTTGATATTTAATTAACCCAAGGACTTGAACTTTTGTAGTTTAGTAAGCAAGAGGATCTACTCTTGCTCCACATTGCTTTCCTCCCTTTAAAAAAATACTTATTGGGGCTGGAGAGATAGCTCAGCGGTTAAGAACACCGGTTTTTCTTACAGAAGACCCAGATTCGAATCCCAGCACCCACATGGTAGCTAACAACTGTCCGTAACTCCAGTTCCAGGGGATCCAACAGCCTTTTCTGTCCTCTGTGGGTATTAACTGTCCATAACTCCAGTTCCAGGGGATCCAAAAGCCTCTTCTGTCCTCTGTGGGCATTGCATGACAGGGCTTCACTTACCTACACACAGGCAATACACACATACATATAAAATAAAAATAATAAATAGAAATATTTTTAAAAAGTAGTTATCTTGCTTTTATTAAGGCTAATTAATTCACATTCTCTGGTGAATTGACAAACTTCCCATAGAGGAACCTAAGCTGTATACAGAGGAAAAAGTCAAGGACCTGTGAATGACCAGGAACATGTCTTGCTGGAAACACTTACCCTGCCAAATGTCCTCCCTAGTGACAGGATTTAGGGTAATTCACTTGTCTTCAACAGTACTGAATTTGGATATCACAACTCTAACTCATAGTAGTGCAGTAAGAGAAAGTGTTGGTGAGCAACACAAAGTAAGTTTTCAATCAATGGATAAAGAAGAAAAAAAAAAACACCACCAACATCAAAAAAACAGATGGTGAGAACCCTATACTAGTAATACTGTTATATTGACTTCAGAGTCCTACATCACATGTCTTGGAATCCTAGTGATTCAGCTGCTCACATGAGGGAGAAACTACAAATTCATTCATAAATTGAGGGTAATTGTAGCAGGAGGCCTCCAAAGATGGCGTGGACCCAGAGCCCTGGGATTCAGTGACCATTCACTTCACTTCTTGGTCCACAAATAGCCCGCCAAAAGGAGCCCACACCTGGGTACCCTGCTCACCAGACCAGTGACTGCTGACAGACTGCATGGCGCAGACCAATCAGAAAACTATACGCTGACTAAAGGGACTTGGGGGCAGAGAAAAGGGAGATATAAGGTGTGCCTCCTGCACCTCACCTAGTGCTTGCTTCTACCCAACTCCGAGGGTCTGTGTGTCATGACCCCACGCCTCTTACCCCCTAATCGGCAGGGGACCCGATCCAGGTTAGGGTCTTCACAGCTGGCCTGAGGAGAACCTGCAACAGGTAATCTTGTCAGAAAGTACAAGTCTAAACGTTTTATAGTAACAATAAAAACCGGCACAGCTTCCTGTTGATTGGTATATGCTGGTAGAATGACAACCAGGTTAAAGAAATTACTTCAAGACGTCTCCAGTGCTCAATTCTAAGTGTGGAGGTAGGTGTTTGGATGGTAACTAAATAGAGGGCATTATGGGACTTTCAGAAGCCCTGGAGGAATCGTATAGTAGTGCAAGACGGCAATGCAGGAAACCAATACCTTTGTGCCTTGTTCTCAACAGGTTCTAAAAGCTCTCTTCAGGTGCTGGACCCCCGGCACTTTCCTTACCACTTCAAATGCCTTACTGCCCACTACAGAACAATGTGTAGAGCTTTTCCATTTCTTCTAGCACACAGCACCTTGGCCTCCCACACCTGCAGTGAGAGTTTGCCTTCTGCTTTACTGAGGAGAGCATTTGCTTCCTCACTTTCTAAATCTTGTTAATTTATGTATTATTGTGTGATGTCTGCATGTGGTTGTATGCGTATGCATGTGGAGGTCAAAGAGAATTGTACAGAATCAGCTCTCTCCTTCCACCTTTCTGTGGGTTCTGGGGATTGAACTCGGGTCATCTGTCTTGCATGGCATGTAGTTTTACCCCACTGAGCCATCTCCCTGGTTCACTGCTTCCACATCCTCTTTGCACCCAACCAAGTCTCTTATCTTCCCCAACTCTCTTTTCTCTCCAAGAATCTTTCTTAATATATCCTTGATTCTGGTTTCTCTCTTTCCATGATTTTTAAAAAGTAGTTTTATTTTATGTGTATGAGTGTATTGCCTGCATGTATGTAAGTGTGCCCATGTCCTGCAGTACCTGGGGAGGTTAGAAGACAACATCGGATCCCCTGGAACTGGAGTTATGGACAGTTGTTAGCTGCCATGTGGGTGCTGGAAATCAAACCCTGGTCCTCTGAAAGAGCAGCCAGTGCTCTTAACTGACGAGCCATCTCTCCATCCCCTCTTTCCATGATCTATCAGTATCCTTCTCACTTCTATACTCTTTTGTCCACCAGTTCCTGGTCTTGCCCCAGAGACAGTGCTGTTGGCCAAGTGCTTCATAAAACCATTGCCCCCCTCCTCCTCATTCTGTCCGCTCTTCACACTGCTCAGCCTCCTCCATTCCTAACTCACCTTCTGCACCCTACATAACTGAAATGGTTGTTTCTCAGTCACCCAGGACCATGAATCCCCACACCTAATGGCTTTCTTGCTCTTTCAGGACTTCCTTAATTAATGTGTCTGTAGCAATTTACATCATCTACTTCTAAGGTTTTCTTAAATCCAAATTTCATATATCTAATACCAAACTAACCTTGCTCCCTCCTCCAAAGGTCTGCATATTCTGGCTTATTTAATGGTGTTACATTTCTCCTAGTGTTTGGCTAAGAACTTTGGTCATTTCCACTCCACCTCCAAATATTTAATAATTTGCCATCTTCTATGAAGTCGCCTCCACAAAGCATCTTGGACCCATCCTTCCCTCTCTAAGTCCAGTCACCATCCTTCACACTTGCGGTACTTCTTCTTAGGACTACTGCAACAACCTCCTCTCTGGTCCCTTAGATTTCAGTCTCCTCCAGTCTGTCCTGCACATGGCAGTTTGTCATCTTCCCAGACTCCCTACTGAGGCAGAGCCCATACCCACCCTGGCTCTGCACACAAGTCTGTTCACAGTATGATGCCAATGTATTTATACCCCTTCAGGACCAGCCCCGCGTCCCAGCCTGCGGTTGCCCTCCTCAGCTCACTTTCTCACTCATACGCCCACAGGACAGCAAAATCCCCAAATCTCAGTCCTGTGAAGCCTTCCCCCAAGCTCTCCAGTCCAAGATTAACCCCGCCCCTGACTGTCCCTCAGCTCTGTCTCAAGGAATGCTTCACCTGTATTTCTATGCTGCCCACAGGCACCAAGTCATCAGAGAGTAATCTTTGAATGGTGTGTCATCATTACAAATCAGTCAGCTCAGTTCTACCAACAAATAAGATTTATGCTCAAGATTATTTTGTCAACATGAATTCGTTTCCTAATGACCTTGAATTCCTCACGTGCCATATTACTAGTGGCCTATACATAGACCATCCCTACTGAATTGTACAAGATGATGATATATGAAGTTATAACTTACTAAAATGTGAGTTTCTAAAAGTCACAGAAAGTAAATATCATTGCATCCCTACCTCTGACTGTCTGATTGAATGGGTTTTAAAAGTGTTTGCTGGATTTTTTTTTTTTTAAAAAAAGGTCAAAAAAACAATGCCACAGGAAAAGACATCTCATTTCTTCATGTGTTTCAAAAGTGACAGAGATGCTAATTCACTGAGAGCTTTAAAACCACCAGTTAGGAGGACATACACAGACCATGGCCCTGGCTTTAAAGCCAAGCCACCAGATAACAAGAAAATGGATGGTGGGCTTTTCAACTGAATTAGTGCTTCTCCACTAACATTTAGTATCACTGGAGCTGTTACTCTTTACATATGTAGTACAGCAAATAGCCATTCAGTTTATAATAAATTTGCTCAGCATGGCAGGTTGAAGCATTTAATTTACATGCTAACACAGAAACAGATATGAACAAACCACATATCAGGCTCGGGATGCTGCTGCGAGACGATCTGATAGGACTGCATTTCCAATGTCATTACTGAAACTTCTCCAATATTGTCTAAATGCTTTAGTACAAATATGCCTTTCTCTCCTCAGATAGTCATGGACACATTGATCCCTCACTGAGACCTATCTGGGACTTGGCTTTTCTTGGCAGCTCTTATGTGATGTGGGAGAAGACAACCCAGTTTTTGAATTACTACATGGCCCAGCTCAGCAGTGTGAAGCAGTGGGTAAGCATCTGAAGATTAGCTGGTGCCAGCAGAGTTTCAGCCATGAGGTGCTCACAGGTTGAACTAGGGGAGATGTAGGACTGCAGGGCATGCCTTTCATTCAGCAGATATCTGAGTGTCTGCAATGGCCCAGGTACTGTTTTAGGGACTGAGGATTTAACAGCTGGCAGAAATACAACATTGTTGGCCTCAGTAACATTAATTCTAGTAAGAGAAGACAGTCAGCTAATAAACCAATAAATATGTATCAAATGATGGTAAGTGCTATGGGGAAAAAAGTAGGGAAAAGGGCGTACAGGATCTTGATAGAATGGCAACTTATATAGTCAAGGTAAGGCTAATAGGAACAAAGGTGACGTTGGAGAAGCCGAGTATGAACCATGTCCCCTGTAAGGGAAGGGAATCTTAATATGTTATTTGTTTTTTAACTTTATATGTATGAGTGTTTTGTATGTAAGTGTCTGCAGAGGCCAGAAGAGGACATCAGATCCCCTGGAACTGGTTACAGATGATTGTGAGTCACCATGTGGTGCTGGGAACTGAATCTGGGTCTTCTGTAAAAGCAGCCAGTGAGTGCTTTTAACCCCCCGAGCCATCTCTCCAGCTCCATGGGAAGGGAGTTTTAGACAGGAAGCCATGGCAGCAGTGTGGCTGATGGGTTGGGGAAGGCACACGGAGGCTGAGGTGGCTGAACGGAGTAAGCAGAGGAACTGAGCAGGCCAAGAGATGAATGGCAGGCAAGAGGAAGGGGTTCACTCATGTGAGGTCTGTGAAGGTCACTAGAAGGGTCTTTCTTTATCCTTTTATAGAAGAGTAACATGATTACACAGGATCTTTCTGGCACCATACTGAGAACAGAATGCCGAGAGGCAAAGAGGACATGGGGCCCTGTGGGTATCCTAGACAGGGGCAGCAGTGGAGGTGGTGAAGTGTTTGGAGACAAGTAGATGGACAGGCAAACGGACAGGCAAACAGACAGTATTTGCTTATGATCTAGCAAGGGACATGATAAAATGATAAGAGTTAAAGGAGTGATTCTCAGGATTTGGGCCTTAACCTAGAAGGATAGTTTTCATTTATTGATTGGAAAAGACTATAGGAAGAACAGATTTAGAGGAAATTGTCTTGATTTGTGGCAAGAAGACAATCTGTATAGTCATCTAGTCATGCATGACTGGTGTGCAGGAGAGAGGGGTGGGCTGTAATCAAGCCCATGTAGACGGTATTTAAAGCCACTGGCTGGACGAGATCACAGAGAGAGAGAGACAGAGGAAGACAGTTGTGTGAAAACTGAATCCTATTCTTAGAACCTTAGATCTGACAGGAGCACGGAGTTCACCTGGACGGAAAGTAGGAACGGCAGCCCAGATGCTAGTCCCAAGTAGATGCCCAGGCAGGAGTGAGTGGGAGTTCTCTGCTACCTGCTGTGTCATCAGCTGAGGGAGGCTGTGTTGGGAATGTGAGGTTAATAGCTAGAACCCCAGACCCTTGAAAGGTTGGAGTTGAGGACCTTTCACTCTCAGCGGAGTCAAGCAGGCAAACAGCTGCACTGAACCAGGGTTGGGATTTTTGTCAGGTAAATGTGATACAGGGAGAGAGGCATTTCCAGAATAAAGCTGAACCTATTGTAAGTACCAGTTTCATGGATTCACCAATGGATGGGCAATCAGTATCTTCTGAGGGATTTTCCAAACATTGTATCAGTATTTTTAATGTCAATAATTTGGTCTGCTTTCCAAAGGCCATTTGTACAAGATCAAATAGAACCCAGTTTTTCTTTACTGATCTTTTTATGGAGTGCTTTTAAATAGCAATTACCCTCTGACTGTTTCTATATAACAATTCAGGCTACAGCCCTCATTGTTTTGCTATGTTTCTCTCTCCCTCTGCCTCTCCTCTCCCTGAGTCTCCTCTAATTGGTCCATACACATGTAAATCACACAATTTTTAAAAATAAGAAAGTATGATCATGAAGAATTTTAGGTTTTTCTACCCTATGGGATTTGAGTTTTAAATAAATAATAGTTTAATATACAACTGCCTCACTGAGTCACAGAGCAAATCAGTCTATCTCCTAGGGACTATTTGAAGATTAGAAAACTGATTGAAACCCTTGAAACTACCATATACTTGAATCACAGGAGCAGTGGGCTGAACATTTTGGCTGAGGGTTCTTTTAAAAGCTTACAGTATGTACACAGCCACGTAGACTTTTCAATTCTGCTATTCACTAAGGAATCCCACTGTCTTTCAGTAGCAAAACAAGCAAAAGTCAAGATCCTCAGAGGCAGGAAATCACTGGAGTGCTGAGAAAGCAGAGGGCTTATAGTTTCTCAAGAACTTTCTGGGTAGGAATTATTATCTTAATAGTCAGGGTTGAACTTAGCTGTTAATGTAATACTGTAAGGAAATAAGGTACTGAAATAGAATTATAAAAAGGCCTATGTGCAGCCACAATTGCTTCTTTAGACCTGAAGAACAGATGGCATTCCCAATACTACAAGGGCTATACCAAGGGTAGGGAGACACACTGGCTAAGGAAAAACATGGGTAAGGACTTTTCTTGTACCCCCAGCCTTTAATATGAATTAAGAAAAGTACAATTATGTATTCTCTGAACTCCGATCCACCAGTACATCTCATAACCACTCTGTCTGACCAGCAGCCCTCATCATGTCAGCCCCAGACTTCACCCCCACTTACTCTCCACTAACACAAGATACATTTACAGAAATTACCTCACCGACTCTATCAGTTCTGCTGAGAAGTCTCTTTTTGATCACTTTTATTATTAACCTAAGTCCAATGATTCCACTGAAACCACATGAGCTCTGTTAGGTCTTATTTTTTTCCTTAGGAGGATGCAGGATGTAGGAGGATGGGTAACAGGGAAAGGGGAACAAACGAGACTTTCCACATAGTTTCCAGGAAGACTAAAGTGCTAAGTTACCAAAAACTGTAACAGTAAATCAGCATCAATTTGGACTATAAGGCTTGGCATTTGTAATGGTTTGAATAGAAGCTAAAGAGATTATTTCTGAACAGTATTAAAAATAATGACTTCTTGGCAGGCCTTGGCCTGGTGAGGGCAGTCCAGTGCTAGCATCCTTTGCCAGATTGGGAGATGCACTGTTCACTTTTGTGGATCTGTAAGAAGCCGTCTCTTGGTTTGGTTTGAAGGCCTTTCTTCCTGGAGGAGAAAGAATCTCTACAAGCAGCAATGTAAGAATGTGTTTCAGTACCTTTACTAAGGAAGGTCTTAATCACAGGGGACTGTAAATCAATTTTTACATTTAAAGTGGGTAATAAAAACTCTTTGTGATTTTATTTTTATTTTGGCATTGCTGGGAACTGAACCTAGGGACTCACAGATGCTAGGCAGGTCTCTGCCACTGCACTACAGTCAGAGCCTACTCTTTGTGCTTTGAGCAAAAGAGTTCATTAAATGGAGATGGGGTTCCACTGTTTAGAGTCCCAGCCTCTTTTTTTTGCCTAAAATTTGGAGACTGCCACAATTTCCTGCAAAAATGCTGCTTTCAAAACCAGGTCTGCCTGCAATCGCAGTACTGAAAAAGGTGGAGGCAGTTAGATTAGGTGTTCAAGACCAGCCTCAGCTACATAGAGTTCAAGACCAGTCTGGGTTACATGAGACCCTATCTCAAAAAACAAAACGCAAAGCCCCACCTCCCCCACCCCACCCAAAAAAAAGGGTAACAAATGGTAAGCAGCTTGTCTTGAAGAATGTAAGTTTATATGTAAAACCAATTTTTTTGGGGTTTTTTTTTGCTTTTTTAGGTAGGACTTCCCTGTGTAGCCCTAGCTGGCTGACCTGGCACTTGCTGTGCAGACCAGGATAGCCTCGAACTTGTACAGATCCACCTAACTTTGCCTCCTGAGTGCTGGGATTAAAAGCATGAGCCACCATGCCCAACTCTGAGTTTTAAATTATAAGAATACATGGTAAAGTCAGGCCTTGAGAAATAGTCCAGGTGAGGCTGAGACAATTACAACAGCAGCTCGCTGGTGTGGAACATCTTGGGTTGGGTAACCATTTCCTTCCAAGGTCAAGGCAGTTACCAAACGAAGGCCAAGCAAAGCCAAATAAATACTCATTTCCCAAACAGCACCAGACTGATATAGTTATCCCCTCGTATAAGATATGCTTGTCACTAATAGAAAATGGCACAGTGTCTGTATTTGAGCTAAATATATTCTCCCACGACCTTTAAGTCATCTCTAGATTCCTTAGTTACAATGTAAAGACTATGTAAACAGTGGTTATAGTGCGTTGCTTAGTAAATGACAAGAAAATTGTGTCAGCGCAAGTTCAATATGCACAAAAAAATTTTTTGGCTTTTCTGTTGATTGTTTTTTGACAGGGTCTCCCTAGTCACAGCCCACCTTCAGACAAAATTTGTAAAAAATAATAATAATAATAATTTTTTTTCCTACTTTTGGTTGATTGCATGCCTGGGTGTGAACCCACAGACGTAGAAGGCCAGCTGTACCTGAATCACTGATAAATTACTCTCTTATGAAAGAGGCACTAAACTTTCTCTGGTGAATTCTCTGATTTTGTGGCTTGTGTCTCAGTTATTTGAACAGGCAGGAGAGAAGCTAGTCAATAATGCAAGGAAGCCACGCACAGGAGCAGACTTCTGACCCACACTCGTCCTCTCTTGCACCTTCTCCTGCCGCACCCTCCTCACCTATTACACATTTCTTGGCTTGTGAAAAGCTCCTTCAATGTAGGGAAAACAAGGACAAAGCCTAACTCTCTTTGCTTTTTCATATTCTTTAGTAACCTCACTAAAACCCTGGTCTAAGACTAAAGTTATAGTCCAAATTTGAGTTGGGTTTTTTTGGGTTTTTTTTTTTGAGACAGGGTCTCCCTGTAGCCCCAGCTGTCCTGGAACTGGAACTCGCTATGTAGACCAGGCTGGCCTTGAACTCACAGAGATCCGCCTGCCTCTGCCTCCCGAGTGCTGGGATTAAAGGCATGCGCCACCACGCCCGGCTCAAATTTGAGTTTTTAAAATCCCTTTATTAGTAAAGAGATAGGTACTTTTTTGCATATAAAATAGGGAGTATTAAAAAGAAAATAGAAAATTGACTTATTAACAAAATGTATAAAAATCATGTAAATAAAGGGGTGAGGACAGCTGCCCGCCTACCAAGCCATATCTAATGCACTGGTTTTAGAAATATGAGTTTCATAGTACACATGAAGAATGTGGGGGTGGGGCTGGAGAGATGGCTCAGAGGTTAGGAACACTTAACTGCTCTTGTAGAGGACCCAGGTTCAGCTCCCAATACTCAGGGTCTCACAGCTTCCTGTAACTCTAGTCCCAGGGGATCCAATGCCCTCTTCTAGCTTCCCCTGGCTCCTGCACACACATTGTGCACATAAACCCATACAGACTCACACATAGACACATAAATAATAAGTCTTAAAAAAAAGAGAGAACATGATAGCGAGTCAGACCAGGTTTGAATTCCTACTTGTCACATACCCTACTTCTATAAAACCTGGCTCACGATCTGTACTATTGTAAGACAGAAAAATCCTAGGAGACTGTGTGTCCATCACCTGGCACAGAATCTGGCCCATGGTAGTCATTCTAGAAACTTTGTCCTTTTCCCTTTGTCTACCAGAGTAGGGTAGAGTTAACCTATCAGAGGTGTGTATACAGCATCTAGATCCCTTGTGTTGTTAAAAGAGTCTCGTATCCTCAGACAATAAAAACTGTTAACAAAACCTTCAACAAAAACTGTAAGAGATCGGAGAGAAAAAGTGGTAAGGACTCGCCAACAGGCTTCCAGAGAACTGACAAAACCTAAATGAGAATCCATGACTTCTAGAACTTGATACAGAAGCTTCCCAAAGGCAGGCTGAAATCTAAAATGCAGAATTGCTAAGGCTCCAGCCAGAATGTATGATACAGACCTCCCAAATTCTGAGCTCACAGAAACCCATGGGATCTCTTACACTCTTTTTTTTCTTCCCCTAGAAAACCAATGATGATGCAATTGATTTTGATTATACTGTTCTACTTCATGAATTCCCAACACAGGTAAAATGCAAAATTGCATGGAAAACTGTTTTTACTTCAAGTTTTTGCAGGTTCTAATACTTAGACCTTTATTTCCTAGGAAATCATACCCTGTCGCATTCACTTGGTCTGGTACCCTGGTAAACCACTTAAGGTGAAGTACCAGTGTCAAGAGCTGCAGAGCCCAGAAGCCTCTGGAACTGAGGAAGGATCAGCTATGGCACCTACAGAGCTCAGCAATTTCTAAAAGAAAAAAAACCAATCTGCTTACATCATATCCCAGGCCAAATGACTCTACTAGCCTACTAGCACAAGAGCAAAGGTTCCAGGCATTCTAGTTACTTAAGCGAGCCAGAGACTCCAAGTAAATGCTCAAAATCAAAGAGCTGGGTTGTTTCTTAGTTGATTTTTTGTGTTTAACTGTGAGAGCATGTATGTGCCTTAAATGCTTAAGGCTGAGCAGTCACTGCACATTCCTGGGGTTTCTGTCCTAATGTAAAATCCAGCCGTTTAGTAGATGCTGCAGATGGTTGAAAATTGCTTTCAAAAAGTTGTTTTCATCTCTAAATTTGTATTTTTCATTATTTTGCACATATTATAGCTATTTTGTGTTGCTAAATTACTCCTACTTATATCAACAAATATATTTTCAATGAAAGTAAATTGTAGGGAAATATTAGCTGTTTAATAAATTTTACTATATTTTATTATTTTAAGCAAGTATTCCTTTTTAACTTGATATTTACTTTCATAGAGATGTTTGTTTCTAAATAATAAAATGTGTTTGAAAACTTTCTATGCATGGCAAAATTTGTGCTAACTTGGAATGAAATCAAATCCTATTATTTTTTATTCAAATCTCACAAGTAGTTTTCAGTGTCTCTCATGATAAAGCTGTCTGCAAACATGAATTTAAAAATAATACATACTATATTGTGATTGCATCTTACATGTATGTATGTATGTATGTATGTATATATGTATGTATGTATATGTATGCTCAGGAGGCAGAGGCAGGTGGATCTCTGTAAGATTGAGGCCAGCCTGTTCTACATAGCAAGTTCCAGGCCAGCTGGGGCTACAGAGAGAGCCTGTAAATAAATAAATAAATAAATAAATAAATAAACCAAAAATAAATATTTACATTTTTACTTATAAGAACTTGGACCCAGTGTTGGCATAAGTAACCTATAAAAGCAAACATAGTATGTACCATAATCAAATTCAGTGACGTACTTCCTCAAGGCAGGAAGAACTGATCCAGGATATGTTGCCCTCAATGCAGGAAGAATTGATCCAGGAGATGTTGCAATCATCTGCCTCTCATAATTAGTGTAAGTGTCCAGACATTTATATCAGTGTCTAAAACCCTTTAGCCAGGTTCCTTGGCCAGTAATTGATTAGGAAGCACCAGCCTTAAAACAGTATAAACAGATGCACCCTGACTTACAATGGGAGTTATGTCCCAGAAGCCCACTGTAAGTTGAAAATGCCAGAGGCTGGAAGTGCAGTTAATACCCCTACCCTACATAACATCCCAGCATAGCAACATCGTAGTGTTAGCTGTATACCCTTGTGCTCATGTGGCTGACAAAGCTATGTGTTGTCACTGCCCCAAATTTCCAGAATATTATAGTATATTGTTGGCTTGGGCAAGAACACAATTTTCCACATAGTTCTCCAAAAGGCTTCTTTTCATTTTCTTACCATTGTCAAGTCAAAAAGGTCCTGTCCTAGGTTCATCTCATAGGTGAACTACACCACTTAGTTTGTACTATTAGAGAACAATTTTAGACATGGAATCTTAAAGAACTATGTGCAGATCTAATATGTGTTTTTCTACTTAAAATCCCAAATGGTTCCATTTAGCTTCCTGACATCTACTCATGTTAACAAGTTCTAAATGCTGTGAAGCGAACATTTAAAGGTTCTCCCACCTGTACAATAATGAAGAGAAGCACCTTATAAAATATCAAAGAAACAATATGCAATGATTGAGTCAAGCCAGAATAAAGCAAGAGAAAGTCTTCTAAGGGAAGTTCCCTAAAGGACCCTATGAGCACCTTCAATCCCAGTACTTGGAAGCAGAGGCAGGCCTGGTCTACATAGAGTTCCAAACCAGCTGGAGCTAGAGAAACCGTTTCAAAAAAATCAAAACAAAACCCCATGAACATTATTATAGCACATTTGATGTCCTGTAATCTTTTACAAATATTTTTATTCTATGTGTATCAGTGTTTTGCCTGCATATATGTAATCGCACCCTGTATTGTGCAATGCCCAGGAAAGTCAGAAGAGAGCATCGGATCCCATGGAACTGGAATTACAGATGGTTGTTGTTAGCTGCCATGTGGGTGCTGGGAATCGAACCCAGGTCCTCTGCAAGAGCAGCTGCTGCTCTTAACCACTGGACCATCTCTCTAGCTCCTGTCCTGTGATCTTTAATCATTATTTTAATATCACAGTAAAGACTATAAAAGAGACTTTTTTTTTTGTCTTTTTTTGAGACAGGGTCTCCCTGTAGTCCCAGCTGACCTGAACTCACTATGTAGATCAGGCTGGCCTTGAACTCACAGCGATCCGCCTGCCTCTGCCTCCCAAGTTACCGCAAGCCACGACTCCGTCCAGCAGAGCCGAGGAAAGATGACACAGACACCAAGGTGAGGTTCAGGCTTCTTCTCACTCTCTCCCTCTATTACACACTTCAGCTCTTCATATAGCATTCCCAACAGCCCTCCCCCCAGCCAGGACCAATCAGGGCACACACACACACGTAGCGGGCAGGCAGAGTGGCAGCTTATTGGGCCACGTAGCAGGATCATACTCGATGATGTCTCTGATCAAGCAGGCAGCACATGATTGGGCTTATTGTGCTTACGCAGGTTGGAGTAAACAAGTGAGGGGCACGAGGCTTGGCAGCCAGCCAGGGCGCCATCTTGGCCGGCTCGATTGCGCCTGCTTCCCACACCAAGTGGTGGGACTGAAGGCATGCCCCGCCTCGCCTGGCAAAAAGAGACCTTTTTACAGGGTATTTTAGCTTTCTCTAAGAATTGATTCTCAAAAGGAATTTTCCATTAGGCTTACAAAAGTGACCATAATTCAGCCAAATAGGTATAACAACATATAAACATAATTATCTAATTTGTAAAGCCCACAAAAGTTAAACCAACTAAAAATTTCTCAACACTGTCATCAGAATGTCTTTTCTAACATGGACACTAAAATTGCTAACTTGATTTTATTAACATTGATTTTATTGCTAAGAGAAATACTTCACTTGCCTTGGCATAACATTGGAAAACTAAATTCCCCAAGCCCCCTTTGAACAACTACTATAAATACTGAATCACTAGTGACAGTGTATCTATTGTAAAAATTTCTCAACACTGTCATCAGAATGTCTTTTCTAACATGGACACTAAAATTGCTAACTTGATTTTATTAACATTGATTTTATTGCTAAGAGAAATACTTCACTTGCCTTGGCATAACATTGGAAAACTAAATTCCCCAAGCCCCCTTTGAACAACTACTATAAATACTGAATCACTAGTGACAGTGTATCTATTGTCAAACACCTCCAGAAATTGCTTTTTTTTTTTTTTTTTTTTTTTTTTTTGGAAGTGTCTTAAAATTTTTTTTTTTTTTTTTTTTTTTTTTTTTTTGAGACAGTGTCTTACTATGTGGCCCTGGATGGCTTGGAACTTACTCTAGACCAGGCTGGCCTCAATCTCACAGAGATCTACCTGCTTCTGCCCTCAGAGTGCTGGGGCTAAAGGTGTGGGACATCAAGTCTGGCAAACTTTCAGACATACCAAAAGTAGTACCAGGATTTTATCTGTAATTCCATTTTATTTTACTCAAGTTCCATTTTTTTCATACTAAAACGATAAATTGTTAGAAATGACACAAATTCATCTGAAAGTCAGTCAGCAGCCTCTGTATTTCAGTGTCAGCCCTCCATGGCAGTTTCATTCATAACGCTAATTTTCAGTTTAGAAAATGCTGTCTGTTCTGTGACCTTTCCTAGCTTTCAATGCAGCACCAACAATCACCTAATGTGCTACCTGACACATATGTGGATGAATAAATAAATGAATGCCCAAATATATTTTCTATGAGCACAATTTATTTCAATTAAGCACTGCAGTGTTATTTGAAGTAGCAATTAAAACTGATTCAACAATTTATAGTTTTAGCAATGCAAATAGCTATCTTCTACTGAGGGCTATTATGTTCCAACATGTCACAATTTACTTCTTCCTGGTGGCTGCCAAATTTAGGACTGGAGATGTAGAAACACTAAAATATAAAAACTCCTAAATTTCAGAACTGATTTTTTTGTTGCTTTTACGAACTACGTAATTGTAGGGAGGAGAGCAGTTAACAGAAAACTCTGATCAGCATCTTCAGTCTGACTGTCCTCAATGTGTCTAATCTCATCCAATCTCAGAATTAAAGTTTGTTATCAGCTGAAGAACCAAAAGCCCAAAATGTAGTATCACACAGCGAACATTAACATGACACATCAGAATTGCAAAAGTCTTTAATTTCATATTTTGGGCCTAAGTGCAGGTAACACTGTAGTGGTCTTAACACTGCTGGAATCATCTGGAAATGTTTCTGAGAGCCTGGATACCTAGGGGTGGAAAGGGCTTTTTCTTCTTAAAGCTCCAAGAGATTTCGAAGTCAGTCAGGAGAGGGCATCCATTCACATAGTGGGTCCTGTGCTGCTCCTACTGTCAACACAACTCAACATTTCCTCTAATTGGCCGGCAATTATCCTTGACAATAGTAGCATTAAAAAAAATAATCCTCATTTATGAATTTTCTTATGAATGTTTCCATGCTACTTCGTTTGGTCTTTGCCAACTATCACTAATATAACTAGTTAGCAACACATGTGTTCTGGTCCTGGCTCTGCTCCTATGGGCTCCTGTTCTAGCTCCCCGGCCCCTCAAGTGGGTCCATGCCATTGCCTATGAAATGCTGGTAATGAGTTGGCTACATAGATATTGTAACTTTATAACCAGATATGGTAACTTTATAACCAGAATATTTAACAAATTAAAAACATATCCAAACATCAATTTTTGAGTATTCTCAAGAGCCAGAGACTGTGCTACATCTTATCAAAGTATCTCTTTATTGGGAATGATATTCACAGTATCCAGGAGTGGTACATGGTACAGATGAAATACCTAAGCAACCCATTTTTCAGGTCTGATGCTCCCACACTCATGAGGAAATGGACTTGGTGAATGGCTCTAACCATAGTATCTATGAAAACTTGATGAACTGCACTGTCTTGGAAAAATCCACCTTCCCTGCCCCTTTTCTCCTCATTACAAAATACACACAGTAAAATATTTATTTTCACAGAGCTGTAAGAATTAAATAATGCACCAAAACTTTTTAGCAAATGTCTTGAAAATACATGCTCAATGCTTTGTCTTTTTTTCCTAAAATTCTAAAATTATAAAGTCAAATCTATACATCAAGAAAACCAAAAGAGCTGCCTGCATATGATGCTGCATGTTATCTCAGCACTTGAGAAGAGGCAGTAGGAAGATCAGGAGTTTAGGGCAAGCCTTGGTTACGAGACTCTCTCTTAAAAACAAAACAAAAAAGCACAAAAAATAAAAAATACAATTTTATTTCTATTATCCAGTAGAAAATGATAGGCTAGAATATGGATGGCATGAGTTTGGGGGGCAAGGAATTCTGAACAGTATGACAGAACAGCCTGAGACAATCCAGCTTACTCTGGGATACCAAAGTCAAACATCTGTTCTTTCACGATCTCAATGAATACAGTAGACAACAAAGCCTACTTGACTCAAATTGAACCACCATTTACCACATGAATGAACTGATTGGGCAGCAACTCTACAAACTATTTTATCAGAAACTGAACACAAATAAGAATGGCATATGTAAACATCTGGTTTTTACCCACTATGAGACTGTAGATAACATTTGTACTCCTAAAACAGAGGCAGTTGTAAATCTGCAGAGGACACAATTAAGCAACCAGTCACAACTATTTTAATAGGCCAATTAAGAGTCTGAAAATGCTCTCTGGTATGGTCACAAGGAATCCACTTTTTTTTTTCTTTTCTTTTTGAGACAGGGTTTCCCTGTAGCCCCACCTGGTCTGGAACCAGAATGTAAACACGTTGACCTTGATCTCACAGAAATCCATCCACCTCTGCCTCCTGAGTATGTGAGCCACCAGGCCTAGCTGAGGAATCCACTTTTAAACAGAAACGCTTCCTCATTAAATGACACTCCAAGAAATGTCATGATGTACAAAGTTTTACTTTCATATCCTCAGCAGAATAACTTTAAAATATCAATGTCTATGACATAGACAAAGAATTTGATAAGCAAACCACTGAAATTGACTGTTGAATCGAAGTGGAAGGTATATGGTTGTTCTTGAATTATTCTTTCAACTTTTTTGCATGTTGAAAATTCTCATGATTCAAAATTTGGTGACTAGAGAGATGGCTCTGTTAGTAACATGCAACTAATGAAGACCTCAGTTCAATCCCCAGAACCCACGTGAAAAAAGCCAGGAGTGCCACGAACCTGTGTCCCAGCCCTGGGGAAGCAGAGACACAAGGATCCCTAAGGCTCACTGGCCAGTCTAGCCAAATCAAATCAGCAAGCTCCAGGTTCAATGAGACTGTCTCAAAAAATAAGGTGGAGAGTGATTGAGGAAGACACTGAGGTCAAATTCTGGCACACACGTGTGCACACACACACACACACACACACACACACACAAATTGGGGGTCCAGGCACAGTGTTGCACACCTGCAATCCCAGCACTTGACAAAAGGACTATTCAGTTTTGAGGCCAACCTGGGCTACACAGAGAGACCTGTCTCAAAAAATTTGGAAAGTAAATTTATACACATTCTAAACTAAAATTAGTCTTTTCTTCCCTTAAATAAATATTAAATATATTTCAGGAATATTATTTTATTTGAGGTCCTTCATGAAACAATAAAAATAGTCAATGCAGTTTAAATATACAAATTAATCTTCGCATGTCCACTGAAGCTCCTGAATGGGAAGCAGAACGACTTCCGGCACTGGTTTAAATGATCCGAATTCATATACTGAAATCCATCACACCCAAACCTTGCAGATCTGACCAGTTACTAAATTCAAAGAAAGGAAGGTCAGTTCTTGGCTTTTCCTTTTTTTACAGGAAGTTGACCTGTAGCTTCCAAATACTTATTAATAAGGTCTTCTTGTGTGGATGGTGAACAGGACTGATATCTGCAATACTCCATCGTGTATTCTCCTTTTCCCTATGAGTTCAAAACGGAGGGAGGGAGGAAGGGGAGGGAGGGAGAGAGGTTTACAACTATCAAGTCATGCAATGCAGTCAGGATTTCACAAAATGAATTTTGTGATTTAAAAAATTGCAATTATTGGAAAGTAAATTTACAATTAATTCATTATAATTCATTTTGTAATTATTTTGTAGAGTGCTCTTTTGAAGAACACTAAAGTGAAGTTTAAATTCTACTTAAAGTTGCTTACCTCTGTGCAAGACCTAAGTTCAGTTGAATATCCGAACATATTATTTAGAGGGACCTAAAAACAAGCATAATAGATACTTCAGCACTACTTGGTGAAAAATATTTGAGAAAAATGCAGAGATATATTAACCATTTAAAACCTTACATTTGGGCTTCTACTGACAACTTTAGGTTTAAAAAAATAAAAGCTGAAGTCACGCCTGTCTTATCCCAGATAGGAAACCTTATTAGAAAATTATTTTGACAGGCACAAGCAGAAACCAAATTTTCCCATTGCACAGCACACAGCACTGATGATCTGACTTCCTTCTTCATTCCTATACCATTTTCTACCACCAGCCACTAATTCACAAGTATTTTTTTCTGTGGGAATGTTAATAAGTTGTGTGTGTGGTGCTAGGGACTGAACCCAGTGCCTCATGCATGCTGGGCACGCGCTCTACACTGAACTGCACCCCCAAGCCTTCCTTTGAGAACTTAAATGATATGATGACAGTACTGACTGTCCAGAGGCGATCTATAATCTGATCTACATTTTCTCTCCATAAGATTTAAGTCAAGACAGGTTCAGGTAAGGGAATTACAGCTTTTAACAGCTATGCAAATAAAGCTAAATGGGAAAGATAAAATAACTTAGATACCTAAGAAAACAGAAAATTCACCAAAGGCCAAGATGCAATGAATCCTATTTTTAGCTTTCCATTTAAGAGTTGTTCTAACAGTGAATTACAGAAATTGCCATAAAAATACAAGTCTCATACTCAAAAAATGTGCATGCTCTATCATTTCTAAAAGCTAAAGCTTACTGATCTCCTGTGGATAATAAAAGAAATATCCATAATCCTATCAGTCAGGAGGCTGAGGCAAGAGCTGTGATTTCCAGGCTAGCCTGAGCTACAGTGTAAGACTGTGTTTCAAAAACCCAAACCAAAACAGTGCAAGCCTGTCGATGACCAATTGTACTTACGTCTGCATACAGTGTAAAATAGTCCTCAATTCCATCTTGCCCCGTGATTACTCCATGGCGTTTGTTAATTCCTGCGATTACTACTCCCTGAAATTCATTTGGGGCTATAATTTCCACAGACATAACAGGTTCAATAATACATAATGTGGCATTTGCCAAGGCTGGGTTAAAAAACAAACAAAAAAGTTAAGTACATTTGTTATTGAACTGAAATTCTCTCCAGCTCTACAGGAGATAGGTGGCACTTTTCCAAAGGTGCACAGACCAATGGTAAGCTGAGAGTATTTTCTTCTGAACTCTTTTTTTTGG
>NW_008341872.1:3162145-3167227 GCF_000622305.1 Nannospalax galili | reverse complement strand
TTCATTTTTATAGGAACAGTAACAGTCATTCTTCTATGTGGAAATTCCAAAGAGATAACATTTAATCTGGTGCTAATATTTCCATTAGCATATTTTTCCTTAAAACTCATTAAATTGAACAGAATTATGAAAACATCTTAAAACATCAATCTTTGAGTCCTATATCATGGAAACTATTCAGTTGTGCTACTTAATGTCTATGGAAATCTTCAGTCTAGGCAAGCCAGACAGTCTAGACAGAAACCAAGGGCAACCAAACCCATTCTTTCTTACTGATCCCTAATAATTTTTTTCTATAGTAAGTTATTGCAGGGTAGCAGAGAGTGCAGATACCCTGCATATGCTTGAAAGGTAGGAATCAAGTCACTCCTAGATCTGTCCTTTCTTTTCTAAGCTGAACAATTCACCACCTAACTGAGATACAGAAGAATAAGTTTATATATATAGTTTCTGTTCTACCTCTAATAAGTTGTATGCCTTTTTTTTAAACTTTTTGAAACAATTTTATTTTATGTGTATGCGTGTATTGCCTGCATATAGGTAAGTGCACCTGTGTCGTGCAATGCCCGTGGAGGTCAGAATAGGCTGTTGGATCCCCTGGGACTAGAGTTACGGACAGTTGTTAGCTGCCATGTGGGTGCTGGGATTCGAACCTGGGTCTTCTGCAAGAACAAGAAGTGTTCTTAACCGCTGAGCCGTCTCTCCAGCCCCAAGTTGTATGCCTTTTGTAAACAGTCTGTTTAGGTCTTAAATTTCTTCACCCAAAACTTAAAAATATTGGACATGTTAACACTCAACATGTATTTTTTTTGTCCTATTTAATATATAATTGCCACACTTCTTAATTACATATCTGACTAATGTTTGGGGAGAAAGTAAGATAAAACCAACAAATATTTATACCTAATTTGGTAGCTGTTTTAGAAGAGAGTACTTAGCTTCAGGTTGGCTGTACTCTCTCCAAATAAAGTCAAAACACAGAAAAGAGAACTGAGAAACTATTTTGTTTTAAGATAATGGTAGTTTTTCCAGAAATTATCAATTGTTTATGAGAAATTCATCAGGAATCATTCTTGTATAGTCATTTAAGCATGTCTTTTAAAGACATTATAATCTTAGGTGCAGTACCTATAGGAGTCAACAATATAATATACACTCTCTGTATCACTAGGAGGTTGGTACCAGGACCCCAACTGGGCACCAAACTCCACAGAGGCTCAAGTTTGTAAGCCATTTATAAAACGGCTTAGTATTTACATATAACTTATGCACATCCATCCATACACTTTAAAAAAAATCACCTATAGACTATAATACCTAATTCACTGTAAGTCTATGTAAATAGTTTCTATACATAACCCTGGTGATTCTATTTCAATCCACTAGTAAAAACACTGGTATCAGCAGGCCAGGTGTTAACAGGATTGTGTATGGTCAAGGGCTAAGACTAGTCTACTTTAACTTTAAGCTCCACCAATCTACCATGTAAGCTTGGGTTACTTAATTGCTCTGAGCCTCAGCTTTCTCAACTGTAAGGTCACTGTGAAGATATGCTAGATCATGTACTCAGCATAACAGAGAGCACACAGGGATCAATAAATGTTGAGACAAGCAAGTTAGGAAATGGGTGGCATGACACAGTGCTGGGCCAAAGGCAGTACAACAGGAAGAATGGGGTTCAATGTGCACAAATGTATATGTGCAAGTGTTTTTAGGGACATTCCCAAGTAGAATTTGTGGCATTCTTATCACCAGGCAGGCTGGGGAAGTCCAGGTGATGGGCCTATTTACCCGCAGTAAAGCAGCAGGGCAGGGCTCAAATTCGAAGCCTGGCACAGATCCCAAGATCTGCTAGGTTTACTGAGCTAATGACAGGCATCTGGCTATGTGGAGAATGGCTACAAGTTCAGTGTTTGAGGAAATCAAGTAGTGTTTTCTCTAAAAACTAGTCATAGAAAACAATAGCTGTGTTCATGTCCTTAGAGGACAACCAGGCCACACTTCAGTTTTAGGTTACATCACGGATTAATTTCTGAGGCAAGTTGAAAATTTGGTTAAAATTAGAATACATGGTAATCTAAACTACTCTCTAATCTTGACATTATACCACACATTTTAATATACTTTACTATATATGTAATAAACATAATGTGAAGGATAAGCTATTTGAATACTGAGCTCACTTACCAATACTTACCCTGAAACCTCATATGGCATTCACATATATTTATTAAAAGTTGATTTTCTTACTGCTTTGCAAGAATTTCCTGTACCTGACTTTTGCTTTTTTTTGGGTCTTTTTGAGACAGGGTCTCTCTGTAGTTCCAGCTGTCCTGGAACTCACTATGTAGACCAGGCTGGCCTTGAACTCACAGAGATCCGCCTGCCTCTGCCTCCCAAGTACTGGGATTAAAGGCGTGCACCACCACGCCCATTGACTTTTACATTTTTAATTGTTCTCTTTTTTTAGGAATCTAAATGCCCATTTTTTAAAATCCAAATATAATTTTTAATCCAAATGTAATGCTCTTTCTCTTCAAAACTGCATTCTATTTTTAACAAACAATACATTTATCTGTGAATAAAATCTAGTTTCATATATTTTATCTTTAATCATGGAGAACAGAGGCAGGTGGATTTCTGTGAGTTCAAGGCCAGCCTGGTCTACATAGTGAGTTCCAGGAGAGCTGGGGCTACAGGGAGACCCTGTCTCAAAAAGACCAAAAAATAAAAATAAAAGTTCCCCAATTCAATGAATTGCATGCTTTTTCTTTGCTCAGCTGCTAGGCAGTTACTCATACAGACACTGTTTTCATGGGTATATATGTATATAAGGGACTATCATCTTTATTTACATTTAAATATAGGAGCAGTTAATTGATGGCCAAATCATTTGTCTTAGCTTTACAAAAACTTTTATTTCCATGAAACCTAAAAATTTCTAGAGACGAACCAGTAGAGAACAATTGGTGCTTTTAATTTAACTACATTACTAAAAGGTATAAAAGTGGTTTCACCAATTTGTTCACTTAAGATGTATTAAAGTAGTGAACATTCAAGGTCAAAAGGTATGTGCGGCACACACCTTTGATCCCAGCACTGAAGAGGCAGAAGCAGGTGGACTACTGTGAGACTGAGGCCAACTGGTCTACATAGAGATTCCAGGACAGCTGGATCTATAGGGAGACCCTGTTTCAAAAAAAGTGTACGTTCTAAGTTATGCCTAACAATAACTACTGAACTGTCAGTAACAGGTATGGAAGAGGAGGCAGATTGCTTTGGTGTCGTCTATTCCCTCCACCCCTCAATGAAAAGCAAAGAATTGGCGGCAACGGCTCAAAACAAAAAGGCAAAATATGAGCTGTACCTGTGAGCTCAGGCTAAGTCTAGTTCATCAGTTTTAGTAAGTGTGTTATCTGTTGTGTGAAAGGTTGACAAGTTTAGCAGTTTAGCAGGAAGTCTACATTATGAATAAAGTTTACTGAATTCTGTGAAAACACTTTTTCATCTTTATTATGTCTTACAGCTTAAAATGTGATATATGAAAAAACTACTTACAAATTTATGGACTTCTTGACATTTACATAAATCATTAAAAACAGCATGACTGTAGTTAATTTATCTTCAAAATACGTTTTAGAATTTTAAACATTTGTCTTCTCTATTAAAACCAGAACTTCTGATTATATTTAAATTTAAACACATTAAGAAAAAACATAATTTAGAACAGAGCAGGCTTTGATTTTTGCAAGAAAGAGAACATAGTAATCTATCATCATTTTAACTCTATAAATATTTTTTCATTAACTACCATATTCCACCCAGTGTTCTGGGTAGAAAATATTAAAAACAGTGTTGCTTTTGAGACTTGGATGGTCTAACAGGGAAAACAGAAATGATGGGCATTAGGACACAGCATACCTTGTTTAAGAGCACCTTCTCCAGCTCGGATGAAAGAGATTTCATTGGAATCAACCATGTGGTGTGCTCCATCTTGCAGAACAAACCGTAGCCCAGAGAGCTTGTGACCAGAAAGAGGGCCCTTTTCGCAGGCATCTAAAAACCCCTATTAATGAATGAATACAACTGCAATGAGATTCCACTTGCACAGCATTACCAAAAATGAAAAAAGGTTAGTGTTCAGAAGGGTAATGTTCTTAGGATATATGCTATATTTCATCTCAAAGAATTTTTTAAATAGTTTGGTATTTTCGCTATTCATGTTTCACTACTCTGGTACCCTGGGGTAAGTGATTCTTTGGAAAAGCGAATATTTAAAGGTGTGAGCTACCTGGAAAATAAAGCTCAGAGCTTTATTCACTTCCTACAACATCAACTTCAGGAATTACTTCACTCTCAGTAATTACATTATCAAAAGACAGTGGGATCTCAATTTCACAATGAGGAAAATGGGGGAAAGGTAGACTATGGTATGCCCTAAAAAACTCCATCAAAATATGTGTGTGTTCAGCAGCTCTGCCACAAAACCACTACTGTTTTCCTTTGCTGGCAGATCACTACAATATAAAGTTAGAGAATGCAACAAAAACCAGAATTAAAATGGAATTTCATTTTTACAAATGCAACTCATTTTAAACCAGCTTCATTGAGGTATAATATATACAATAAATTGCATATGTAAAGAGTACAGTTTGATAAGTTTGTAATTCATTTTCACCCAGTCACTTAAATATTTATAGACCTCCTACAATTCAGTTACATAGCTACACACATGTATATGTAAGTATTTCTGACATTCAAAACTGTAAATCATGTATGATGAAAACTATGTAAGTTTTCGTTTGCTTACATTAATCTTAGAAACACCTGATATTTAGGGTGTGAATGGCAAGGTAGTATCTTAAGAGTATGCTAGTGAGGTGTGGTGGTGCAGGCCTTTACTCCCCATACTCCGGAGGCAGAGGCAGGCAAATCTCTGTAAATCAAGGCCAGCCTGGTCTACATAGCAAGTTACAGGCAGGCCAGGTGGGGCTACAGGGACACCTTGTCTCAAAAAGACAAAAAAAAAAAAAAAAAAAAACCACAACTGAAAAAAAAAAAAAAACACTCCCACACAAAAAC
>NW_008341872.1:3138845-3162116 GCF_000622305.1 Nannospalax galili | reverse complement strand
TTATTTTGATATATCACAGTGAAAGATTTATCGTCCTCTTTTTTTTTTTTTTTTTTTTTTTTTTAAAAAAAAAAAAAAAAAAAAAAAAAAAAGCTACCACTACTGGAACCAAAATCATAACCTGTCCATAATAATACAACAGTCTTAGTGCAAGTTACATGAAAAGCACAGCAATCACCAACCCTTTGTGAGTGTGCAAAGCACACCACAATTTTCCAAACAAATATAAGTCTCATCTGACTTCAATTTTTTGGTGTGCAGGTTTAAAGTATTTTACTCTCAGCTTATTAAAAAACTAGCTCTGAACACTCACGTACCAAGGAGCACATTAAGTGACAGCAAAAACGCTGAACTGCAGTACCAAGCACAGGCCCTTAACAGACGCTCATTCCACTGTAACAGTATACAAATAAACCCCTAAGGACCTCTGCATATTTTACTGGTTGATTAAAATCAACGCAGTCATTTCCGTTTATAATGAGAAAATATAAATATTAAGAAACAGTTTTTCCCATTGTTGTCATAGCATGTGTTATGGTTTCTGAACTTAACTCAACATTTTAAATCAGATGGAAAGTCCAACAACAGTCAGTTAAAAGAGGAATGTGGTAATTAAAACTACAGTAGGGAATGTATTCAAACAGAATGCATGATTTAATGTCAAATAATATGTTTTAAGTAAATAAAAATGCAACGGAGCTCTGTTAAAATTACCTTTTCTACAGCAGGCACAAACTGCTTTGGAACATTGGACCCAAATGTTTCATCAGAAAACTCCAACTTAGTGTAGTTCTCCGGGTCTAGGGGCTCCAGGACGCCTATGACTTTTCCATACTGGCCTGCACCACCTGACTGCTTTTTATGTGTAAAGTCAAACCTGCAAGTGATTAGGAGGGAGGAAATCAACAGAGCATTAGTAATTAGCAAAATGAAATAACTCCTGATAATTTAAATAAAAACTCACATTTCATAATTTTTTTTTTTTACTTTTTCCTTTGAATAGAATGGTCCTACTATAAAATTTTATTACAGAAGTTATTTAGAAAATATTCCTCTTCTCTGCTATTACTTGGGGGGTGAGTAATCCAGTTTTTAAATTCAGCTAACTCTGAATTTCCAAGGAAAAAAGTCAAGTAATTAAACTAGAAAGCTCGGTAGGGCTCCTGTTCTAAGAGCCTATAGCCCAGAGCTTACCCATTTCTTTTGGAACGTCTCTCTTCCATGTTACACAGTGCAGTAACAGCTACTTGAAATCAGAACTCAGGTGGCTACAGCTAAATTATTTAGACAGTTCCTACTTGATGTTATTATTTGATATTAGTAGGTCAAAGGGAGTGCCAGGTGCAGTAATGCATACCTGAAAATTGCTAATGTCAAAATGATAGTGACAAGCATGAATACGGCTTCCAAAGAATGTGACCAGACACAGGTCAATGTTTACCTCAAACCACTAGAAAAAATACTACTCTACATACACAATAAACATGAGAACACAGGCTGACAGGCTGTTACTTCATAGGAAAGTCACTTCATGAGTATATATTGTTTGCAAGTCACTTTTCCTCTAAACCTAAAACCTTAAGATGGACAAGAGCAATCACTTTCAAAAGTATCTACAGATAACTGAAGGTGGATGGACATTAATGGGTGTGTGCTCCTGCAGACAAGTCTGTAAGTGGCTTGGAAGAGGAAGATTTCCTAAAGAGCCTGACTGAACATGTCTGAGTAAACTGCCTTCTAATAAGCTTCTAATGGCCAAGTGCGTCAAGAAGGGCTGAGAAAACCATAGGAGTGAAAGCTTCATTTTCCTGGGAGGGAAAAAAGCATCCAGAGAACAAAGAGAAGGAAAACAGGGGGAAACAAGCGCTAACATCACTGCAGGATCACTGTGGAGGGACTGCCGAACTGCACCACCAGGATGCTATCAGGTACATAATGCTCTCTGAGGTACTGTAAAGCTTGTCTATAATCTAAGAACAATATAATAGCTATACAAAAACAGTCTAAGGCTGGTAAGATAGCTAGGCAAGTAAAAAGTACTTGCCGAAAAGTTTCACAACTTGAGTTTGATCCCTGGGACCATACAGTGGAAGGAGAGAACCAAATCTTGCAAGCTGTTCTTTGACCTCCACATTAGTGCCATGGCACATGCAAGTGCCCTAACACACACACACACACACACACACACACACACACACACACACACAAATAAACTATACACTTTTTAAATGAAAATAACAATTTAGATCTGTACTGTCTATATGGTAATAACTAAACCATGGCTAGTCACACTTAATTTAAATTAAATGATTTAAAAATTCAACTACTCAGGCAGGGAATGGTGATGCATGCCTTTAATCCCAGCACCTGGGACACAGAGGCAGATGGAGCTCTATGAGATCAAGGCTAGCCTGGTCTACATAGTGAGTTCCAGGCCAGCTGTGATACCTGGAGACCCAGCCTCAAAAACAAAAGAAACAAAACAAAATTTCAAATGCTCAGTTGTACAAGCCAATAGTGGCGTGAGCAGAGTGACCACTGTATCAGGCAGACAGATGCAGGACACCACAGACTGCTGAGTTCTGTGGGCAGCACTGCAATGGAGGACCAACTCACAGCCATGTAATTCCACGGTTTCAGGGACCACGTGACTTAGGAGTGAAGCCAAATAATGAAACATTCAAGTGCCAGGTGTTTGTTAAACATTTTCTAAGGGCTCTTTTGTGTTCTTCACCCAAAACCCAGGAATCAGTACTATTTTTAATCATCATTTATAGAGGAGAGAGTTGAGGGCCAGAGACACTAAGTAACTAGATTAATGTGACACTGTGCCAAAAGCACTGTCCTTAACCAAACATTTTTCTAGACAGCTAATAAGAAAAGAATACAAACTGACTAAACCCCTGAATGATGTACTCACTTCAAAGTTGCTAGTGGACAGTGCATGGAAGAAGACTAGGCAGTAATTTAGATAAAGAGGAGACTGCTTGGCAGGCGTAAGCAGACATGCTGCAGGTAAAAGACGCTCTGGCCTGGAACCACAGCACTGGCATCCAGTAAAAAGCAATTAGTCTTGTCAAAATAGTATGTCACATTAAACAGAGCTGGGAACAGAGCTGGTTTTGTGCTTTACCTTTTAATTTATACATTTGTTTTGACTTGATTTTATTTAGAGACAGGGTTTCCCTATGAAGCCCTGGCTGACCTAGAATTCTCTATGTAGATAGAATATGTGAATTGCAGAAGAGCCACAAGCCTCATTAGGGAAAGCCATAAATTCCTTCAAGTGTCTAACTGGCCCTAAATTGGCAGCCTGGCCTTGCCTCAAGCCTTATCAACTGGTCACTCCCTGGACTGAGAGAGAGAGACTGTGGAGCCCAACTGTCTCCTTTAGTACTATAGACAACTCACCCACCTGTCTGAGAAAAGAGACCCTCAAGGATGCCAAATCTGGGCACTAATTCAACTCCCCACAAAGTGCAGCTGTCTCTCACAACTTCTGTATAAACAACCCCCAGTTTGTGTAGTTGCAGAAGCTTGGTTCCCACAGTCAGCCTCTACCTCTCACTGTATCTTCTTTGAATAAAAGAGGATGTATTCCTTGCCTGTTGCAGGTCTGGCTGTTTTCTTGTCTCCTACTCCTCTATCTTTCCTTTTACTCTCCAAAACTCTAACACAGGCCAGGCTGGCCTTGAAAATTCATAGAGATCCACTTGCCTCTATCTCTTAAGTGCTGGGATTAAAGGTAAGTGCCACATGTCTAGCTGTTTTGACTCTGTACTCACACCCAAGCTACAGGCTATGGTATTTTTACTTCAACTTATGCTCATGCTGTAACAGAATTAATGGTGTAAATTACTTAATCCGAATTATTTCCTTGAAAATAATCTACACATGGGGCTGCAGAGATGGCTCAGTGGTTAAGAGCACTGGTTGTTCTTACAGAAGACCTGGGTTCGAATCCCAGCACGCACGTGGCAACTAAAAACTGTAACTCCAGTTCCAGGGGATTCGACATCCTCTTCTGTCCTTCACAGGCATTGCACAACATGGGTGTACTTATCACACATGCAGGCACAACACTCATACACATAAAATAAATATAAATTTAATGTTTTAAAAAAAGTAATCTATGCATTA
Source organism: Nannospalax galili (assembly GCF_000622305.1). Classification (NCBI taxonomy): domain Eukaryota; kingdom Metazoa; phylum Chordata; class Mammalia; order Rodentia; family Spalacidae; genus Nannospalax; species Nannospalax galili. Next base: position 3,157,976 of record NW_008341872.1, on the reverse strand, counting down.
CTCAGGTTTGAGGATAATAAACTAATAATTAGCCTTTCATAAAAATTTTGGTAGGTAACTAAGATTTCAAAGACCCAAACATACGATTCTTGTAATTCAGCTTATTTAACATCTAAATGGGCACTTAGGTATCCTTTTTTAATGTGATAATTATAGTTTTAAGAGAACCTAAGCCACTGTGGATATTATAAATGCCTTTATGACCCAATCTTTGTTATTAGTTTTGGTCTACAGAATCTTAGATTATTCATCAGGCTCCAAAATGGCAACCCAGGAAACTCTACTATTCTGAGTAGAGTATAGCAGCTGCAGGAGCTAGCAGATTGTGAAACTTAAAATTTCATTATCTGTAGAGTGCCTTCTGAGTCATTAGGCTACACTCAGCCACTCTTTCCTGGACACTATCCAAAGAGCACTTACATTAAAAAATTCACGCACAAAATATCTAAGGCTTTGCTTCATAGATAAATGACTTATCCAAAGGAAAAGAAAATCACTTTCAATTTCTTAGAAAAAAAGCTTAAGAGGAAAACTTAATCTTTTTACCCTCTAGTTGAGTCATGGTCATTGGGTAACGTAACTAGAGAGGATGAAAATGCTATATTGCTTATTATTTCTTTAAAATCCACTTACTCATTTATAGGAAAAATTTATATAGCCTACAAGGAAAACATCATCTTAGTACAAACACATCTGTTCACTTTCTTTTTTCAAACCATAACTACAAAACAGACACACATACACCACATAATATATGTAAGTCAACCCAAAAAGCTTTCGATAATCTTTTTCCTAAAAAAAAGAAAGCCTGGAGCAGTGGTTCACGCCTGTAATCACAGCACTCAGGAGGCTGAGGCAGGAGAATCGCTGAGCTCCTCCAGACCAGGGGACAGACGCAAGGAAGGGAAAAGGACACAGAGGTTAAGAGGGAGAATATGAATGAAAATGAATCTTTGTTTTCAAGCCAACCAGCTAGAGTGAAGGTCCAGCCATGGGCCTGAGGAAAAGGAATCTTAGCTTCCTGATCTACAAGGAAGAGGCCCAAATAACAATGCCTTTAAGGGTGAAAACATAAAGGACCAAGGCTGGCGACTCCACTGTCTACTAAAAGCCTGCTCCTGCTTGAGCTTTAAAACCTGGCTTTTGTTCAAGCTACCTCAATGTCCTGCTCTTTGTAAATCTGGTTTCTAAAAATGCTTTAATCCTTAAACATGTTCAAGGTGATTAAGAAACATGGTGTTAATCAAAGCCTCATCTTTTTAAGATCAGTGAAGGCAGAGAGGTATGAAGGTACATTTTTTTTTCCACTCGCCAAATTATAATCCTCCAGCTTTATCCCAGTTTTTAGTTTCATGTGCCTGGATTTAGGCAGAACCGGAAGCCGGGATGAACAAGCCCGTCCCTGAACTCTCACAGTGGAAGGAGGGAAGGCATGAATCACAACTTGGAGCACCTTTGCACCTTGCCTAGTGCAAGGCCCAGACTGTGGAAAGGTGTGCACCAATCTGCAGGTGAAAGCCAGCCTGCCCTTCCCAGGAGGCTGAAGGCCTCGGGGGCCCCACCGGCTCCTGGGCCCCGCCCACCTACTCCCTCCCTCAGCCCGTGGGAGGCTTCCAGGCCCAGGCTCTTCCCTGGCGGGAGCCGCCCACTAAGGGCGGGGCTCAGGCTCCAAAGAAGCCCCAGCCCAGCAGCCGCTTCCTGAGAGGCAGGAGGAAGAGGGAGGGCTCAGGGAGGAAAGCGCCCAGGCTCTCCCAGCCCAAGCAGGCTGCTGGCTTCAACACACGTAGACCCCGCACCCAGGGAGCCCGAGCCCTTGCCACCAAGATGGAAATCCCACCCACTCACTACGCGGCCTCCAGGGCGGCTTCAGTGGCGGAGAACTGCATCAACTACCAGCAGGGGACCCCGCACAAGGTGTTCCTGGTGCAGACCGTCCAGCAGGCCAGCAGGGAGGTGAGTCCAGGGGCCCAGGGCACAGGCTGGGCACTCCCCCTCCGCCCGGGGGCCTGACACTCCTGTGGGATCCTCTGCCCCAAGCAGACAGACTGTCCGGAACTGCTCACTTTCCCACGAGGCAGAGCTGCCCAGGCAGACAGTGTTTAGGCTACTATTTAAGGGAGAGGGACGCTAATCGGGGTGGGCTTCTCACTCTTTGCTGTAGCGAGCCCTCCAGGAGCCATTCCAAACCATCTGGAAGCTGTTGCTGTTCTCAAGCTGCTACTCAAGCCTTGACCAACAGAAGCTCCTGGCCTCCAAACAGCTCCCTGAATTTTAAAAACAATCCTTAGACTCTGCCCCAAAGGGACAACGGGAAGCTGGCTGGATCGGAGCACAAAAACACTGGGTTGCAGCCTGCCTTACCCCCGCCCATCACTGCAGAGACTGTCCGAAATGGGCTGGCCTGGCTGCTGCAGGGGTCAGAAGCAGCGCTCTCAGTCCAGGGACACATACCAATTTCTAGAGTGTCCCTTATTATTATTTTTATCTATCTGGAACAACCTTAGCTGCCAACAGTCTTTATGAACTGACATGGAATAGACTGTTTTGAAACTGCACCAGATAACACAATTAGGTTTAAACTTCTAATTTATCTTTGCATTTAAAAGTTAAAACATCTAGGGGCTGGAGAGATGGCTCAGCAGTTAAGAATACTGGTTGTTCTTGCAGAAGACCCGGGTTCAAATCCCAGCACCCACATGACAGCTAACAACTGTCTGTGGCTCCAGTCCCAGGGGATCTGACAGCCTCTTCTGACCTCCGCTGGCATTGCATGACGCGGGTACACTTCCTACATGCAGGCAATACACGCATACACATAAAATAAAAATAAACAAAATTTTAAAAAAAGTTAAACATCTAAATGTGTCTGTTTTTTGTAGTATCATGTGGCAGACCCAGTGACACACGAGTGAAGTAGCACTTAATTAAGTCTCTATAATCATTTGGCAGTAATCTGCCTCAAAACAATTTACAGTCACTGTTCCCTCTCTGAAGGGTAGACTGAGCTTTATAAGCCTTTCCAAAGGTGCATCCTAATTGTCATTTTCAAACTAAAAGCTACTTCAGTTTTTCTTATATAGAAAATTAAAGACTTCAATTTGAAGTCTGCTGATTAAAAGTGAGTTGTGCCCATATCCTTCTGTCCTAATCCAAAATAAACTTGCCAGAGACACTGCTAAATTAGACACTACACACAGCCTTTTCAAGATGTGAGACTTGGAGAGAATGTGCCGTGTATGAGGTACACTAATATGTATGTATGAAAAATTTGAATGAGACCCCTTCTTTTTATGCTAAAACAAGATGTACAGCTTTACTGCAATTCCTCCCACCAACCACACAGGAATGGTCTCCTAACTACAAATATTTGCTTTGTTATAATATTGTCTTCTCTCCACCACATTTTTCTTAACTCTAGGATATTCCAGGAAGAGGGCATAAGTATCATCTTAAATTTTCTGTGGAAGAAATCATCCAAAAAGTAAGTGAAATGTCCTTTCTAGTTAGTAAATAAAATTTGATTCTAAATGTCCAGGGTATCCTTGCTGAAGGATTTGGTCTTGGGCTTTTACTATAGAGTTGTTGGTTTAAAAAAACAACAAAAAAACCCAAAAAACACTGACCATACAACAGTCACACTGGCCATACAACAGTCAGTATACTACTGAACTCTTAAGAAAAGTCTCTATTTCAACTCAAAAACATTACCCGTTAAAAAGTTCACACATTCAGAATAATCCAAATCCTACCTCAGAAAAAACAGTAATTAGTAATGAATGGCCATCTGTAAGTAAAGATCTTTTGTAAAATGTTTCAAACAGCAAGTTACAGTGAACTGCATGGCTGAAGTTCTTTACCCTAAAGTGGGACAAGATTCTGCACCAGAAGTCAACTTCACATTTGAAGGAGAAATTGGCAAAAATCCAGATGAAGAGGATAACACATTTTATCAAAGACTGAAGTCCATGAAAGAACCACTAGAAGCACAGAACATTCCAGGTACACACAGACAGCATGGGTAACGTTTTTTCAACCTTAAGATGGGCCTCAATTATCTATGCTCAAAATTGATGTTGGAAATATTATGACCTTTACAAAAATACTCATTTCTAATAGCCCATGGCTTAGTTTCTTCTCATTTTAGAAGAACACTCAAGCATGACTTAAGAGTTGATTTTTAATCTAAAAAGGTTACTATCATATAAATAAAATAATTACATTTGGCATATAAATGTTTCTCCTACCAGACAGTTTTGGAAATGTGTCTCCACAAATGAAGCCAATCCAACACTTAGCCTGGGTTGCCAGTGGTTATATAATGTGGCAGAATTCAACTGAAGACACGTGGTATAAAATGGCAAAAATTCAAACTGTCAAGCAAGTGGTAAGTACTCTATAAAGTATACTTTTAACAGAGTTAATATTGATTTAAAGAATTATAATTCATAATTGGATAGTGTTCCAACAGTCATTTTGCATTAAAAATAGTGAACCCTGGTAGTCTGAATGCAATGTCAGGCACAGTCAAGACTGCAGAAGATGAAGAATTAAAGAAGAGTCCAAAGCAATAGCACTGGTCCTAAAAGCCAGGGGTTTAGCTAAGAGAGCAAACCACAGGCCTCATTTGCATACAGTCTGTCTTCCTAGCAGGGTTAGTTTGCCTTCCCTGGGCACACAGTTACAGGAAGCATAACATTAGTGAGGCAAAGCCAAGGAGTTCCTGAAATATTTTCTAGTAATGAGCAGTATCTAGACTGGACTTTCACAAGTTGACAGTTCTCAACCTTTCATGTCAGGCAAGTCAGATTTAGTTATTTCTGATGCTTCATTCAGACCGTTTTCTAGAGCAAAAAGGGTTGGAGCTTTAATAGTACAGGCAGGATTTAGAATCTTGGGTACACTATATACTTGTAATGACTTACACCATTGTTAATATGCTATACAAAGGGCCTCAGCACCACTTTTATAGCAATCACAAACGAGGCTGCACTTTCATTACTGAGAAGTTAAAAATTAGGAGTTTTGTACTCAGTTTAATAGATTTCTTCATTTAGCAACCTAAATTTTGTGTTCGAATCTCTATTGTCATGCAGTACTGAAACTAACTGCATTCTTTCTCTACTGAATAGTGGTTTCACAGCTACTTAGAGACATGACATGACTGGCATTTTCCTCCTAGAGATCAGTGTGAGGAATAATTGTAGCACTGTAGTCTTTGTAAAGCTTGAAGTATTCCTGAGTCACTTTGTAGCTTGAAACCATAATTTTCTTTTAGTCATAATTTACAACCTCATGTCTTGTTACCAGCTTTATGCTTTAAGACTGACATCATGACTATTAGAAGTACCTCTTTCTAAGCCATAAATATGTAAGAATAAATTCTTTTCTTAAGAGTTTAAAAAGGGGAAAAATTCAACTAGTATCTAATGAATACCAAGAAAGAGTACCAAGAAACCACAAAAAAATAGTTTTAGTCAACTCACGAAAAGGACTTTCTGCACCCTCTTTCAGTTTGTTGGCAACAGACCACAGGGTAGCAGGAGCACCATTTCTTCATGGGCTTTTATAACAGCTCACCAGAGAGCCGCCCATACACTGACGGCAGGACAGCCATTATAGCACTCAGTGGGAGGCCCCAAACCCATTAAATACTGTAAGACTTTGAGAAACAGCAAGTCTTTTTTCTAATGCATTTCACAGATACTAACCTGGTGACATTTCTGTAAAGGTACTGAGCTCTTAACAATTGGGGCCAGGTACAGAGGCTATAAAACCATAACCATGAATTTTCAAGCTATTTGTAGCAATAAATCAGTTTGTACTTTTATAAAAAGAAGGCTCCTGCAAATCTTTGCTATGTTGTGACTTTAGAAACATTAATGAAAATCTCAACAGAGAAGTCTAAATATTGCATCAGTTTATGTATATCACGTATTTTTATTAAGAGTCAATGTGTAAGAATTCCTACAAGTAACACTGTCTTTAAAGGCACTCTTTGTTGATATATTCAAAGAAAAGATTACTTTAAGAATACTATACTGATTCTGGGGCCACATTTAAAATCACTGTTAACCATAGGCGCCCCAGGATTATGTGCCTGCCTCCCATTGGAGTCTCAGATTTGTCACAGTACACCATAGTAAACCTTAAGAAACCTCAACTTCGTGGGGCACAGCATGTTTCTGATGCTGGTTTTAAATTACACAGATACAGCAGTTCTGTGTAGCTGATGTCATGAATACCTTTTATTCTTGAAGCAACAGCGCAGAACAAAGCATAATTGCCAAATCAGATAACTACAGTCATTACAGTTTATTAGTGTCAGTTTTCTAAAAAGAATTTCTGTTATAAAATTGTGAATATCTACTATCATAGTTCACATTTAAGGGTTCTTAAACAAAAAGCGACACACAGTAATGCTTTTAAACAGCCATCACGAATTGGAAAGTAAAAACAAGCAATTTTTAGAATAATACATACAAAATAATTATTCTTTTGAAGTTGAATTTTGAAATCGTTTTTCTGCCAGGCTAAATTGAAATAAATTCTGAAGTTCAAATTCTATTTTTACCGAGAGTACTAAAATCATGTATTAACCGTTAATTTATAAAATTAAAACATCACTTTGCCATGACAGCACTTTAAACAGCAGGCTTTTGTTTTTGTCACAGCAAAGAAATGATGACTTCATCGAGTTAGACTACACCATTCTCTTTCACGACATTGCATCGCAGGTATTGTGCCACTTTCCTCTTACTTGATGCCACTTTGAAATGAAGAATACTTTCATAGCCATAGTTTGCTTTATTCGTTTTGACTTTAAGTCAAAATTCATATAAATTCAAATAGGCATCAGGTTCAAGTATATGATCTTTGTAGCAACTCAACTTGTTTGTTGCTATTTCTTATGAACATTTTAGTAGTATCTCCAACACAGTATCAGCTCAATTATTTTTTTTCTTAATTGTTTTGTGAATTTCATCATGGTATCAACTTTCTTTACCTGCAGGAGATTATTCCTTGGCAAATGCAAGTTCTCTGGCACCCACAATATGGTACAAAAGTAAAACATAATAGCCGTCTCCCAAAGGAAGTACAACGGGAATAAACGAAGACCCTAACACTGAGGTGAACTGTAAACATGCTTGTTAATGATGTGTGTGCCTGTCCTCATTGGCATCTAGCCTAATGAGCCAAACAAATCCCAAAGTGTCACTCTGTATGTCTTGACTATAGTACAGAGCTACATAGATTCCATTATAAAGAGTATCACTACAAAAAGAAAGGTCTGAATAATAGTAACAGCACAATGTATCTCTCCTAATAAAAAGCTTCAACTTCAGCCTCATAGTGTCTAATTGTATTGTGTACTTACTGGACAGGGGCAGCAATGGTCTCTCTAAAGGCAACTTTTGGCTTTCCTGTGATACAAGGACAGCCATATTCTCTTTCCATTCTCTAAAAAGAACAGGGGAGATAATGTTTTTGGAAAATCTATAAAGTAAAATGAAAATGAAACCCTAAGCATCTCAAGTACCTTAGTAGCACTCAACAAAATATAGTAGGTTGCCGAACAGTAAGTTTTAAATCACTTTAGTATCTGATAAGGATCAGATGTGATGTTTTAATACTACAAACCTTTCACAGATTTTTATGTAGAATTCTGATTTAGACTTATTAATAACACTTAACACCAAACACTCTATCTACTAAAACATTACCATTGTTCCATGTTATTACATTTTCACTGGAATAATATGTAAATCTCTTGTATGGATTTCTACCCACTGTGTCTACTTTAAGACACAATAATACAATTTCTGGCCATGCATCTTTTGTTTACATTTGACCAAATTTACATCTGACCTAGAAAGACCCTTTCTTTTATCTATATTGAAGTTACCTTTCATGTATTTTTATTTAAATTAAAAATTATTTTATTTTGAGACAGGACCTCACTATGTATGTCTAGATGGCCTGGAACTCACTATGTAGACCAGGCTAGCCTTGAACTTGCAGAGATTCACCTACCTCTGCCTTCCAAGTGCTGGGATTAAGGCATGTACTACCATGTCTGGCCCTTTATTTTTATGGGTATCTGTGTATGTGTATGACATGTATATGTGGTGCCAGAAGAGGGTAGTAGATCTTGTTGGACTGCATGGAGCTGTAATTACAGGTAGTGATAAGCTGTCCAATGTGGGTGCTAGGAACCCAACTTGGGTCCTCTGGAAGGCTTTTAGCTGCTGAGCCATCTTTCTAGCCCTCATGTACCGTCCTGAGGAAAAATGACCTAGAAAGCTAGGTACAAGAACAGGCTCTCCCTAAAGCTGGCTTTACTTGACCAGGGGGTGGATGACAGGCTTGCGACAAATTCTGAGCCTTGATTCTAGGAGTCTACAATGTTTAACAGATCGTTAAAGTAACTAATTACAAACACCACAGCAGAAACAGTGAAGTGTGCCATACCTGGTTATAAACCATAATAAGGCGTTAAAAACCACTATCAGTTTATGACCAAAAAAAGTTACTTTTTTTTTTTTCTAAACAAAGTCTCACATAGCTTAGGCTAGCCTTCAACTTGCTATGTAGCTGAGGATGAATTCCTCCTAATCTTCCTGCTTCAGCCTTCCAGTGGTGGAATTAGACAGAACAACCTCACCCAGCAGCATTACTGACTTACAACAAAACATACGGAAAGAAATGTAACTGAACTGAGCTTCTTTGTTATTCATTACCTGGGCATAGATCTCCAGGTGTAATTCTCCCATTCCAGATACAATTGTCTCCTTGCTCTCAGTGTCAAAGCGGACTTTAAAAGTGGGGTCTTCTCTTGTAAACCTGCCAATACCTTTTGAAAATTTTTCTAGATCATTCTTTAAAAGAAGAAGAAAAGTCATTATATATTTTACTAAGCATAGAAAACAGTGGTATTTCTGAAAGAACTTTATAGTGAATAAAATCATAATATGCAATTAAGAAAGATGATCCATGTCTAGTTTGGCTCACACCTTTTTTGGGAAAAATACAGCAAATACCAAGAGAGCAGGAAAGAGCTAGCTGAAGAGAATTCTCTCTCCATACCAAGACAGAAAACAAGAGCCCAAGATTTAACTCTGTCCTTTTCTAGCACAATGACCAAACTATCCATTTGCATAAAACTGCCTACTAAATGGAAAGAGGAGTCAGTGTTACATTTTAGATTATATATAACATAGCATGTTTGCCAAGAGTCTCCTGTAGATTCAGGATTACCTATCCTGTTATACCACACTGAGATGTCACTATTTCAAAACAGTCTCCTTGGATACAGTCTGGTGTACCTTTATTCTTTCATGTAATTCCACCCAGTAAGCAGGATAACAACCCCCCCACAAACCCCAATCTTATATTATTTTACTGGATTTAGGAATGAAAGGTATAAAGATACTTTTCATGTCTAACCTTGCTAGCAATCCTTAGCAAAGAACTTGAAACAAGCCATGAGCTGGCTGAGAGGTAAGATGTAAGATTTGTCCCTCCACAAAAATCTAAAAAGATATAATGGTTTCATGTTTCTGACAACCCCAAATTTCTCTTTTCTATATTGGGAAATGATCTGGAAAAAATCCCTAGGTTTCTCAAAACAGATGAAGTAGCTATCACACAGCTGTTAATAATTCTCACAGAGCTGAGTATGCTCTGTAAATGATAGTTCTCAGATGGCAAGATCAGAGTTCACTCAATACACGAATGAGCTAACTCCAATAAGCCAGGTAAACAAGGCACCTTGGTATTAAACAATTATGGCTCACAACTGAACTAATTACAATGAAGGGTAATATGAATATAAGATATTCATGCAGTTTGGCTTTGTAAAGTGTGAAATATCAATATATTAATTTAAGAAACTATGAAATTATAGTTAAAGTGAGAAAAACAGTCTTATCTTACAGGCTTTTATTATAATCAGACATTTACTTCATAACTGCAAAATCTAGAAATGTGTTATAACCCATAAAGCAATTAAACTATCCAATATCATGAAGTATTTTACAGTGGAGTTTCACTACAACCTGAGAAAAACACTTTACCTCCCCTTTTCAATGATTTAAGAAACGGTAGCCTTACCGCCAGGAACCAATGATATAATGAAGAGTTATAAACTACCGTCTACTGTTAAAATGAATGCTATTGTAGACTAATGTCTACTATTAAAATAAGTTATTAGGATTGATGGTAAATTTAAAAAGGTGATCCGAATACCAAAAGAGGAAGCAGAAACCATAAGACTGCTGCTTCCCACAAGACATCTGTACAAATCAAGACAGACAAAAGTTTGCTCAAGTTTTTACTGTGATATACTGAAGTTTAAATCAAACTCCTACCTTGTTAGAAGGCTTCATTGCTACTGAAATAACAGGTTCAGGAACATGAATTGATTCCTAAAACACATTTTTTTTTAAAGAATTCAAAAGCAGTACCATATAAATGAGGGATTAATGTACCACATTAGAACAAAACAAAGGATAAACCCTAGCCAATATCTTTAGGCTAAACAATATCTTTAGGCTAAATCCTAGTCTAAATCTTTCGGCCCAATATCTTTAGGCTTCTGTTTCCTTTATCAGAGTATATTTTGAAAGTATATTTGATTAAAGTATGAGTTATGAGAAGACTGCATTTCCTGATTCTTAGCAGGAGTGATGGGGATTCAAAGGCAGGAACTGCCTAAGTATGTTCTTCCCTCAGGATTTGTCAATGATGAAAAGAGACCTGTGTGTTCCACAGGCCCAGCTGTCGGCACTACATCTGGCTGGCTGTCTTCTTGGCACTTTGCCTTCTGAGCATGGACATGGACTTTTATCCTCAAGTCTAGTCTAAACATTACAGTCTGACCTTAGCAATTCCAGAAGATTGCTGGAGGACCACTCTGCCTACTGAATTAGTAAGTAGCACAGCACTGGGACTAACCTGAGAGTCATATAATAATCAGTGGCACCCATGGTAGGGTGGCAGATTTCAGGGTGGAAGAGCCAAAGCTACACAGACTAGGTATTTAGTGGAGATTTTTCTCCACATTAAAACTTTGGAGGCTTGTGGAATGGTTTTACTAAGAAAAGCTAGGCAAGGCAGCCTACATAGAGCACTTAGCTAGTTGATATTCAAAGAACTATAACCAACAAAAGGCCATGATGAACTTGAGGCCTGTGGCAGCTGTTTTGCTGGAGTACTAAATACATAAAAACAGACGATTGAATCTCAAGTGATAAGTAGCTCTGCAATGAAATGGCTTACCATAGAAAGGCCACTGCTATCTCTGTTTGTGAATGTGTCTCCACTAGCACAGTCAATCCCAAACAATGCACAGATATCTCCAGCATACACTTCCTCAACATCCTAAATGAAGAAAGAATGTAAGTCATACTTGTAAGTAACGGAAATCAAGGCATATATGAAGCAATTGCACAGTAAACACACTGTCCATAAACAATGCAGAAATCTTCCCCATGAATTCTACAGAGAATGACCTAATGCAACACCAACAATCAACTATGCCAAGACCTATCTTCAACAAGGCCTTTAAACATTTACACTATCTGTTTCAACAGCTTTTGCAATGCAAACCACAGGGATACTATGGCTTCTCTAAGAGATGTGAAGTGCTGATAAAACACAGAACCTCACAGTTCTAGCTATTTCCACAGAGTTAAAAAGCATGTATTACAATGTACTGCCACAGTTAAGACAATGAAATGTGTACAACAGATATACACAAGGAAAAACTGCAAAGGATGCTTGGGACATAAAAGTAGAAGAACGGAGGCTACTGTACTAAAAATACATTAATTTTTCACAGATGCAAGCAGTAAAAAAACCACAGGAAAGCAAAGAACAAAGCACTGGTGCCTCCCGGCTTCCCGGTTATTGTCCTCCCTACTCACGGTTCATCCACAACAGCTGTGCTGTGAGTGAGGCCCTGAGCCTCTGTCTTAATGACTGCACATATTTCCTTGCATCTGGCACAGGAAATGTCTGCGGCAATCACTGATCCCTCTAGCCTGCCCCCTGCTGCCTACCTCACAAAACAGCAAAGCTGCCCTCTCGCTTTATTTTATTAAACACTATGAAAATGCCATAGTTTAATTAACTATGCTTCTGTTGTACAGATCCTCTTGGATGGACGTAATTATTCCTGCTAGGAATTTCTTTTCTTGGTATTTTTTTTTCTTTTTGATAATTTTTGGCATTTTTTTTCTGTATAGTTCTTTTAACTTTTAACAAACATTTCTACTTTACATAAATAACTTTTGTTCATTTTTTTTTTAAAAAAGTTGTCCACTTTTGAGACTGCCTACTCATCTTCCAAGACACAAAAGTATGTCTTCTACACAGTTTCTATTCTTTGCTTCTCCAGGAATACAGAGCTAGACTGGAAAGGGTAGGAGTGGCCTCAAGCACTCGGGTATTCTTGCTGAGGCCTAGCTATAAGGACTCCAAAAGGCCCAGGCAGATTCAGAGCTAATTCAAGCCATAAGTCAAAGATCCACACTATATCTTAACAAGCTATAGATCTTCAGTTAGATTCTGGAATCAATATGCCCTGCAAGGAGTTTTACAACAGGCATAAAAGCTCTAATACTAAATAGGACTTCCACGGCTGCCATATTTCAGAAAGCAAATTCACTGAACCACATGGAATTACCATGTGCAATTATTACCATGTGCGAATTTACTATTCTCATTTATCTTTAAGAACCAGTTATACTATCCTAAATGCTTACAACACTCTTGGTAGCTATTGCTCCACCACTCCCCCACGTCCACCCCCCAGATAGGGTCCTGTTATGTAGCCTAGCCTGGCCTTCTGATCTTGCCTCGGCCTTGTGAATGCATGTACCTTTACAGCCAACGTGTTTGAGGAAAACTGTGTCGAGTCCCAGGGAACTCTTTTTCTGAACCTTAGCCACTGAGAAAGTATAGCTACCCTCTAGTGGCATAAACCAAGTTCTTAACATTAGTCAATTCATTTAACCTATAGCAAAGCAGATGTGAATTATAACACACCTAAATACAAAGAAAGCAAGGAAAACACTTCAATTATAAATGATTTTCTAGTGGTCTCAGGATGCCAAGAAAGCACACCCACTCCACCTGCATCAGACCGCCCTGTGCCCACCGCCATGCTATACTTGCCTCCATCATGTCAGCATGCATGCGAGCTAGTCGCTGCACTCGCACTTTCTTTCCTGTCCTCGTGTTGTATATGGTGTCACCCTTCTTTAGCTCTCCCTGATAATTGCGCACATAAGTTAACTGTCCAAAGCGACCTGCCTAGAAGTCAAGGTTGGGCATGGAAGAAAGAATAAAAAGAAATGTGAGAATTGAAACGGAAAGGAAAACTTTTCAACTACTTTCAAACATTCTTTCAGTTTCAGAAATCCATCTTATGTACATGTTTCAGTTCGCTGCCACAAACTTATATAGCACTGGCTTTGAATCCCAGTAAGAGAAATTAAATGGCTGCTGATCCATCTTTTTGGTATCACAATCAACATAATTTCTGTGCTTCTGTAAGTCACTATAATTTTTTTTCAGTGTTTACATAAGAAATTATCATTTTGCCTTCTAATATTATTTCAAAAGCTCAGTTTAATACAATATGACAAAAAATAAGGTATAATTATGAAGACAACAAAAATAGCATTAGAACATGACACACCTTAAGCCATCTTGGATAATTATGTAGAAAGCACTACAAATAAGAGTTCTATGAAGAGACCAACTATTCCATGCTGAACTATTATACGTTTATAATATATAAATTGAATACGGTTGAGATTGAGACTATATACTGTTTGTCAATTACTACCATGTTAATTTATAAACTTAATAGTACAGTAGTAAAATTCCAACAGAAAAATTTTTTAGATATTAGTTTTTGAAATTAGACTTATACACATTTATTTTTTGTGGGGGGCTTTGGGGGAGAGCTTGTATGGCACAGTGTGCACGTGGAGGTTAGGGAACAACTTTCTGGAGCTGGTTCTCTCCTTCATGTGGGTTCTACATGAGGAGTCAAACTCAGGCCATCAAGTTTGGTTGCAAGTAGTGCCTTAACTATCTGAGCCAACTCACTAGCTTCCACCGGAAAAATGTTTGTAACACATGATGATTTCAAAATTCATTCAAAGGTATATATAAAAATAGAAATTTACCTAAATCTACAGTAATGAGGCAGGGTGTGGTGGCACTTGGGAGGAAGAGGCAGGTAGATCTCTGTGATTTTGAGACCAGCCTGGTCTACATGGTAAGTACCAAGCCAGCTAGAACTATATAGTGGCCCTGTCCATTAACAAAAACCTATAGCAATGTGAAGAAAACGTTACCAATACAAAACATTAAATGATCATATTCAAAACTTTAAGAAGTACAGCTTTAAAGAACAGAATCATACCATCTATAGGATTGGATGGAACTAGGAACTGTGTTAAGAAAAATAATCCACACAGAAACATAAATACCAAATGTTTTGTCTGAAGTGTGTAATGTAGATCTAAAAACAATATACATAGGATATGACAATCTAAGGGGGATTATCTGGAAAGAGGAAAGGGACCAACTTGAAGGCAGAAGGGGTAAACAAAGGCAGAGGAGAAAAAACAGGGTAATTGGGGGTTGATATGATCTAAGTACAAGATATGCATGTATGAAAATATGGTGAAACCAATTATTTTGAACAATGAATATATGCTAATAAAAGGGGGGATTACCCCAAAAAAAAAAGGATAACCAGAACAAATAAAATACAATATAAATATCTAGGGTATAAAATACATTTGTTAGTAATGATAAAGGAAACATGAAAAAATTGAAAAGAACAGAAATGTTTACAAAATAGTAATGGGACAACTGGTTTTCTATTTGGAGGCAGCAGAATACATTAAGATCCTGCTGTACTGACCCAGGCCCAGAAAGACAAACACTGCATGTTCCCTCTCATATGCAGATTCCAACTTTGAATTTTTAGATTTGTGTTTTTAATTTGGAATGTCTGTAGAGGTCAGGAAGCTGGAAAGGGCACATGAGAGGGGTGAGGGGAAGAGGTCTAAGGTTGGAGAGGGGATAACAGAATGCGCAATACAAAAGTGTTAGGCATTAAAGATTTAAGCAGGGATGGGTAGGGGAACAGGGTGGGAAATAGGTTAACCCAAACGAAGAATGGATGAAAAGCCTTATGAAGCTGAAGAATGAATTTTTTTTAAAGTCTGAATATAAGTACCTTGCATGGATACATAATACTTCGCCCAGAAGACATGAGCTACTAAATGAAAATGTCACTGCCAAGCGTGGGGTACCTCCCTAAGAGTTATTAGTCAGGGAGGGCCCCCAGAGTCACCCAAAATAACACAGGCTATTGCCACTGATTTGGTTGCCCACTACAGTGAGTTGGCAGTTACTACAAGCACATGGAGGTCAGAGGACAACTTGGGGGAGTCTGCTCTCCTTCCATCATGTGGGTTCTGGGGTCCTAGGGATAGAACTCTGGTCATAAAGCTTGCTGACAAGTATCTTTACCTACTGAGTCATCCCTGCTGGCCCCTCAAACTGCCTTCTAAATATTTATATCCGTAGATTAGTGCTGCTCTCAACCTTAGTCAGAAAAAAACTTTGCAGTGGGCAGCAGTTAATTCAGAGACTCAGAACTGGTCAAAATGCTGAAAAATGAGTGACTACTGAGTGCTCAGCTCTGTAAGAAATCTATTGTCAACATCCCCCACCCAACACCCAAGGCTCAGGGAACAAGGCAGAAGAGGGGACAAAAAGAATGTAAGAGGCAGAGGATGGGGAGGAGAGCTAAGAATGGCTGTGTTCTGGACATGACGTGGCTGTTGCACTCATGAACTCACAACAGCGGTAATGATCTGCAAAGATCCGACAAAATCAACTAGTCAACATTCTAGCAGGCAGAGAGGGACTGATGAAGCCCCACCCTTGGTGAGGACCTACTGGCAACTTATGGCTACCAGAGGGAGTCGGTCATTTTTTTTCTTCAGGGAGGTGGCCACTAGCAGGCAGCCCCGGTGCTCACCCATGCACATGTAGGTAACACTAACAGGACTCTGCGGGTTATTATTTTTTAAAAAATAAGACAACGACGACGAGAACAAGGAAGTACTGGGAAGGCCCGGGGGAAGTGTGAGGGGAGACCTGGGTTGAAGATGATCAAGATATTACCTATGTGTATAAAATTATCAAAGAATAATTTTAAAGTAGTCTAAAAAAATCTGTACCTAGACACATAATGAAATGTCAGAAAAAAATATGCCCTTATAAACAAATTCCAGCTCAATTAACAATGAAGACGAAACCAGGAAAAGGTATAAAAAGTACACATTATATACAAAGAACAGAGCCCTCAAAAATGAATGAATGAATGGCCAAAGAAAAAGACTGTCATCATTTATTAGACTATATATGTTCACTGCTAATTGTATTTCTAAAAATCGTTTGTTGCAGAAAACTGGTATAAATAAGTAAAATACCTGGACCCTAATAATAATTTAAAAAATGAAAGATATTTAAAAAATTGCAAAGTAGGAAATACAAGGACATGGGCTGGAAAGGTGGCTCAGAAGTTGAAAGCACTGACTGCTCTTGTGGGTTTGAATCCCAGCACCCACATGGCAGCTAACTACCATCAGAATAACTCCAGTTCCAGGGGATCTGACTCCCTTCTTTCCTTTGAGGGCACTGCACAACACAGATGCACTTACTTACATGCAAGGATACCACTCATACACATAAAATAAAAAAATAAATAATAATACAAATTTAAAGTAATACAGGGACACAGAGAGAGAAAGTTCAGTGGTTAAGAGTACTTGCTGATCTCCCAGAGGAACTGAGTTCAGTTCCCAGCACTCACATTCGGCAGCTCACAATCTCCAGCTCTGTAATGCCAGCTCCATGAGATCCAAAGCCCTCTTTAGTCCTCTATAGGCACCTACACTCAAGTGCATATACCCCATACAGAGACATACACATAATTAAAAATAAATCTTAAGGGCTGGGCATGGGGGTACATTTTTTTAGTCCCAGCACTTGTGAGGCAGACAGGCAGGTATCTATGAGGCTGAGGCCAGCCATGACTACATAGTGAATTCTAGGCCAGCTGAGGTTATAGGAAGACCCTGTCTGAAACAAATAAACATACAAACAAATCTTAAACCAGCCGTGGTGGTACATGCCTTCAAACCTAGCACTTTTAGTATTGAAAGCCTAAAAGTAAAGAAAATTTCTACAGACAATAGTAGTTAAATATATCAGTTAGCAACTTACCTCCAGTTTAAAAGCCAGGCCTACAAATGGGTGAGAATTGTCTCTTCTGGAGTTCATTAAGATTTTGGTGTTCTCTTTTGAGTCACTTAAAATAGAAGAAATATAAAACTATGAGACACAATATTTAATCTTTGTGTGTGTGTGTGCATGTACCTGTGTGCATGCAGAGGCCAGAGGATAACATCAAATGTGTTGCTCTCTACTCTTGGCCTTACTCCTTTGAGGCAGGGTCTCTCACTGAATCTACAACTAAGCTGGCAGCTGGCAGGCCCAGAGAGCTCCTGTCTCCACTCCTGACAGCACTGAGGTTACAGGCCTGTGGTGACACCCAGCTTTTTACATGTCTATTAGGCACCAAACTCAGGTCTTCATCGTTAAGCAGTAAGCAAGCTTACTGAGTCTTCTCTCCAGGCCCTTAATATTTCTTTCAAACCAATTTGTTATCAAAGAGTACACTATCTGAGAAAAAGCTTCCATTTGCTAAACATTTCTGACCTTACACACAAGTAAACTTTCATTGAAAGAGTCAGTTCTAAGGTGGGGCTGGTGCACACCTTTAATCCCGGCAGAGGGAGGGAGATGGCTATGAGATGAAGGCCAGCCTGGGATGGTTTGCACAGTGAAACTCTGTCTCAAAAAACAACAAAAAATTAGTCAAATTTTAAAAAAAGCATTAAGTTCTAAGGGTTCTGTCTCTGCACAGATAAGACCAGAGTAGACTAAAAATACCCAGGAGGTTTGGTAGTGAACAGAGTTAATAATAATCACTGACCACTTTAGAAAAGGTCTCTTTTTTGTTGTTTTACATTTTATTTACTCACTTGTGGGGTGGGGGTGGGGGGGTAGAAGGGAAAGCATATGTTGAGATAAGAGGACAAACTGCAGGAGTTGGTTTGCTCCTTTGACCAAGTGGGTCCTGGGTGTTTAAATCAGGTCATGGGGTGAGGTAGCAGGTGCCCATTTTACTGGCCCGAATTTCCTTTTTTTTTTTAAAAAAAAAAGTGTTTTGCCTGCAACTCTCTAAGTACACCCACGCATGCAATGCCCACAGAGGCCAGAAAAGGGCATTGGGTTCTCCTGGAGCTACAGTTAGGGATGGTTGTTATCTGCCATGTGGGTGCCAGGAACTGAACCTGGGTCCCCTGGAAGAGCAGCTGGTGCTCTTAACCACTGAGCCATTTTTCCAATGGCAAGTTTCCTTTTTTTTTTTTTTTAAGTTAAAAAAAAATTATATATGACTGAAAATAACTGGTTCCAAGTGAGAAAAAATTTTAATTCTATAGCATTGAAAGACAGAAAAACAACTCATACTTGTAAGTCACAAATATGACATGGGAACTGGTATAGTAAATAGTTCTATATGCCAAAATTAATATCCAACTAAAAATGGTGATTTTTGTGAAGGAAAAAAAAATCATGAACATTAACAAGAAGAACCATCCTTAAACCTCTTCACAATGTGTTAAAGTATTTTTGCATACACTAAGGTTCAGTGACAATACTTACTCCTGATTGAGTACAGCATAATTCTGGACCTCAGATGGATTGGGGAGGTATTCTAAAATAGCATCTAAAAGAGGCTGAACTCCTTTGTTTTTCAAAGCACTTCCCAAAAGGACAGGAGTAAACGATCTGCTCAGGGTAGCTCTTCGGATTGCAAGCTACAAAGAGAGAGATATGAGTGATGTCAACATTGTATTTTATGTTTCAGGTAAGTTACAAACCAACAAATAAAATAAACTGATACTCCAGAGTGCTGGCTCTAGTGTAGGGATGAAAATAAGGTCCCAGTAGCCCACAGTCAAAACA
>NW_008341872.1:3119262-3138663 GCF_000622305.1 Nannospalax galili | reverse complement strand
TACTAACTTGTTTAGAATGGGGCAGAGAAGTGGTTCTATAGAATAAAGTAGGAGAGTTTTTTTTAAATACATATATTTTAATATATTTTTATTTTTATGTGTATGAATGTATTGCTTGCATGTGAGTGCACCCTGTCGTGCAATGCCATGGAGGTCAGAAAAGGGCACTGGATTTCCCTGGAACTGGAGTTAAGGACAGTTTGTAGCCGCCATGTGGGTGCTGGGAATCAAACCCAGGTCCTCTGCAAGAGCAGCCAGTGCTCTCAACTGCTGAGCCATCTCTCCAGCCCCAAGGTAGGAGTTTTATTGTATACCTTTGCAATGATTAGCTTTAATTGTCAACTCTACACAATCTAGAATCACCCAGGAGATTGGCCGCTGGGAAGCTCTCTGGGGGATTGTTCTGACTACATTAGTTGAAGGGGAAGGCCCACACTGTGTGTGCACAGCACCATTTCCTGGGGTGGGCTCTGGACTGAAGGAAAAAGAGAAAGCAAGCTGAGCTCTAGCCCACATGCATCAACCCATGGCTCTCTCTGCTCTAGACTGTGGATGTGATGTGACCAGTTTTCTCAAGCTCCTGCTGCTGCAACTTCTAATGATGATGGATGGTAACCTAGAAATGAAACTAAGACAATCTTTGTGGACAATTTTTTTTCTTTTTTCTTTTTGTCTTTTTGAGACAGTGTCTCCCTATAACCCCAGCTCTCAGGAAGCAGAGGCAGGTGGATCTCTGTGAGTTCAAGGCCAGCTTGGTCTACATAGTGAGCTCAGGTCAGCTGGGACTACAGGGGGGCCCTGTCTCAAAAAGACACACACACACACACACACACACACACACACACACACAAGCTTAGAGCAGGGCTGGAGCTCAGTTGTAGAACACTGCCTAAGATATGAAAAGCCCTGGGTTCAGGCCTTAGCACCACCACCAAAACAAAAGAAAAACACTTAGAGCAAAACATCTAGAGTCACAGGTTCTAAACGTTACAGTAATACCAGGATAAGAACTGAGCACAATAAAAGGGATATAAAAAGGAGAAGTATGCACAGTAAGCAGCTGTTTGAAATTACCTTAAAAACACTTTTGCTATTTCCAGGACTCAGAAATGGCTAGTAGCTAACCAATTAGGCTACCCCACAGGTCACCTAGTCACAATGATTTTCCACTTCTCTCTAACATGTAAATAGGGACACAGAGTAATGTATCATACGAGGTAAACCAGGGAAAAGAGCAGAACAAATTAGTCATCCTTAAAACAGTCCAACCAAAGTCTTTTTTTTCAAATATTTCCCTTGTTTTCATAACAATCATTTTCAAACTTAAAAGCTGCAGTTTTAGGCTGGAGAGATAATTCAGGAGTTGCATGTACACTGTTCTTACGGAGGACCCAGGTTCAGTTCCCAGCACCCACATCCAGTGGCTCACAACCACTTTAATTCCAGCTTGAGGGGATTTGATGTCCTTTTCTGACCTTTGCAGGCACTGCACTCCCATGTTCATACATTCACATAGATAGGCATATAAGTAAAAATAAAATCTTTAAAAAGTTGCTGCTTCCCACTGTGCCTAGTAAGCATCCAACCAAAACACAGAAAAAAGTATGTCCACATATCCTGAGTGAATATAGAAGGATTGCACTTTTCACAGAAAGGCCTGCATGGAATCCTTGGCTAGTATCTGGGAACACGGGGATATCATTTTGAACTGGCAACAACGGTTTGCTCCGTGGATGCTGCCTGCACATTGTGGCATGTGTTAAACATTCACTCTCCTGGAAGATCAAACTCTGGGTACATGTTAAATAGATCTCAATAAAAATCTTAGATGCTGAGTTTCTTTTCTCCTGTCTCAGCTTCCAGTGCTGGGATGACCAGTGTCACAACCACAGACTAAGCTCTGAGTTTCTACTGAGCTTCCTTGGTAAATAATATTCCACAGGTGCTGTCACAACCTCTTGCTGAAGGAATTAATTCTATGAGATTTCTCTGGAAGCTCACCTATGGTCTCTTTAAGACTATTTCATGTATCTTTTCCCTTCGCTGAGTTTTTTCTCACTAGAATAAGTCAAAGCCATTAAGTCTGACCATGTGCTAAGATCTATGACTCCAAATGAATTACTAAACCTATGGGAATAGTCTTGAAAACTGACACACTTTCCTTAATAAAACTAAGATAGATACACGCACATGCACACGCACACACACGCACATACACATACACATGCATGCAAGCCCACACACTTCTGTGGTTCCAGGGATATAATACTTGACTTTATTTAGGGCTAGATCTAACTATGTGCACACTCTCCACTCATCAGAGAGCTGGGCTACTAAGTCCCTTGTGAACACTAAAGAACTCACGTTACAAGATATGCTCCCAGTTTAACAGTGCAAAGACCAATAAGCCTCAGCTACAATAGGTGTTTTCCCTGTGTATTTATTTAATTTACTGAATTTACATTTACATGTAATATCTTTCGTGCACTAATTACTTGCCTGATCTCTGCTAAGTACACCAAGTGATTTGAAAATGATATTTTTATGTTGTTGTAAAATACATAAAATTTACCATTTTGAAGTACATAGCTCAATGCTGACAACTACCATCTTCTTCAAAACTCTTCTATGCCCAAATGAAAGCAGTTCCTCATTAAACACTCTCTATAACCCCAGGTAACCACTATTTGACTTATTTTTATTTCTTCAAGACAGAGTGTCACTCCATAGCTGAAAATCGTCTGGAACTCATTATGTAGCTCAGGATGGCCCTGAACTAGTGGCAAGTGTCCTACTTGACCTCCTGAGTGCTAGGGTTACAAGCAGGGGCCACCACATCTGGCTCACTGCCCCGCCTTTTGTCTATGAATTTGACTATTGTCATTCCCTCATATAAGCAGAATCATAAAATAGCTATCCTTTTGAAATGTAGCTCATTTCACTAGAATATCTTCACATTCATTCATACTGTAGCATTTATTAAAATGTCAATCTTGTATTTTATATACATTTTGTTTATCCATAATTCATTATACATAATATATTGACAAGCATATTGTCTCTACTTTTTTAAAAAAAAAAACATTTTAATTTTTATTTTCTGTGTGAGAGTGTACTACCAGCACGCATGCAAGCACACCTACACTGTGCAATGCCCACGGAAGTAAGAAGAACGTGGCAGGTCCCCTGGAAATGGAATGAGGGACAGCTATTAGCCCATGTGGGTGCTGGGAACAGAACCTAGGTCTTCTGCAAGAGCGGCACATGCACTTAACCACTGAGCCATCTCTCCGTTTTAAACAATTTTTTATGTACGACTGTTTTCCCTGCATGTATATAACTGCACCACACATTTACAATGCTCTCAGTGCCAGAGAAGGCGTTGGATCCCCTGGAACTGGAGTTACAGACAGCTGCTAACCACCATGTGGGTGCTAGGAAATGAATCTGGATCCTCTCTAAGAACAGCCAGTGCTCTTAACTGCTAAGTCCCAGGACTGTCTTACTTTTTTTTGGCGGGGGGGGGGGCTTTTTGAGACAGGGTCGCCCTGTAGCCCCAGCTGTCCTGGAACTCACTATGTAGATCAGGCTGGCCTTGAACTCACAGAGATCCACCTGCCTCTGAGTGCTGGGATTAAAGGCGTGCACCACCACGCCCTGCCCTGTCTTACTTTTTTGACTACTGTGAATAGTGCTACTATAAAATGCTGCGGTACAACTAAATTATTTGAGACCCTTCTTTCTAGAGGGCAATCCTCTAGGAGGGGGACTACTGGGCCATACTGTTCTCCATGGTGGTTGACCATATTACATTTCCATAGTAATACGAAAAGATTTAAATTTGTTCACATCCTAGTCAATACCTGTTTTTCTGGCTTTTCTGTTTGGTTGGTTTTAAATAAGCTCCATAGGTGTGAATGCTATCCCAGTGTAGTTTTGATTTGCATTTTTCTATGATTAGTAATAGAAAGCATCTTTTCATGTACTGAAATTCAAGTATCTTTTTTGGAGAAATGTTTACTCAAAAACTGTTGGTAAGAATCATCTCTTCGTTTTTAAGTATTTTATTTTATGCGTATGAATGTACTACCTGCATGTATGCAAGTGCATCTGAGTTGTATAATGCTCGTGGAGGTCAAAAAAGAGTGTTGGATCCCCTAGAACTGGATTCACTGACAGCTGTTAGCCACCACGTGGGTGCTGGGAAACAAATCAAGGTCCTCTGCAAGAGCAGCCAATGTTCTTAAGTGCTGAGCCATCTCTCCAGTCCTTATCTCTTCATTTTTAAAGGTATTCAATTATATTAAATACTTTTACTTAGATTTCATTAATAAACCCCAAGAATAAAAGCATCATATCTTTCCTCCCCAAACAAAAACTCTTTTTTCATTGTATAACACTTATTTTGGGAGTACTTGCCTTTAAATCAGAAACTGAGGGGATTTTTTCTTCCAGGAACAGCTCACCGAGCTGCTCATCTGAATTGGCAACACATTCAATCAGCTCCTGCCGGTGGTCAGCTGCTGCTGCCCTCAGTTCAGCTGGAATCTCAGCATATCGAACAAGCTGACTAAGAAAAGAAATGTCTTGCTTTAGTACATTAGAGACGTTCAGTTAGACATAATGACAAAAGTCTTGGTTTTTTTTTAATTATTATTATTTTGGTAAGAAGCAGCTCTGACATATTTGTACTCAAATAGCAAATAAGGCAATATAAATCTTTAAAATTCAGACAAAATCGTGGGGAAAAAATTTTCAATGGGCAAAATAATTTGCTCAAGAGTATATTACCAATAAACAGATGAGCCAAAATGCAAAACACTCCATTATAAGAAAAAAACTAGTATCCTTGATTTTATAATGGACATCATATTCTACTTTTCTGCATATAAAGTTATGCAGAATGATGTGATATAATATAGAATCCTTCCGAATTTAATATCAACTGGCTCGTCTTATCCTAGAAATTAAAATGAACACATAAAACAGAAAGTCAAAACAATGAGTTGGAAAAGTACCAATTAAATAAGGGATTCAAACTATTTTCCATGTAGTTACAGGACTATTCTTACTGCCATATAACTGCAAAGTATACACAAATTAAAGGAGCATTCATTTAACTAACACCTATATTGGAGAGAACACGAAACTGGGTATTAGTCTTGACATCAGAAGAAAAAGCTTCTATTATCTGCATTTTTCAGATGAGAAAACTTAAACAAGCCAAATTAATATTAGCTAATTTTCAAAGTTAATGTGTCTGAAACCCATCCAAGCTCTTGAATATTTTAATAGTGAGGTAAGATCTGAAAGCTGAAGAGCCTTCTATAAGATGGCAATGTTTTTTGCCTATTTTGAATTAGAATTATTTGTCTTTTGGGGGAGGGTGATTTGTCTTAATACCTCCTCTCCCCATATTTTTTTGAGACAAGATCTTGCTGTGTAGCCCAGGCTGGCCTCAAATTTGCCTCTGCCTCACCCTCCAAGTACTGAGATGACAGGATTGTACCAGAATGTCCTGTACTTCCAATTTTTAAAGAAAAAGCTTGAAACACTTTGAGACTGACGTTACATAACAAGTTTATCTATCTTTCAGCTGTGTATGATTTTGACTTTCCTGTTCAGCCCTTAGAGGAAAGAACTGGTGTAAGGTTGAAGAATCTAGCATGTTCTGTCAATTTCTTTACTACAAATTGGGATATTCTGTATAAAAGGTTTTGTGGTCAGGTTTGTTATTTGTAGGAGAAAAGTAGGATATCTAAATCCCCTGGCCACAGTTTACAATGCTCTAGTAAGATTATGGTTAATAGAATTTTCAAGAACTCAGATAAGCTTCAGACAGATTAGCAGAAAATCCCTCAGGAAGGACCTCTGGAGAAACTACCAGGCTACCAGGATCTTTCCCCAGTTATATGACACCTCACACTGTCTAGAGCAGTCTTACTCAGACTGATTTGTATATGTGCCACATCTACACCACTTGAGAATTTTGCAGAAATACAAATTCCACTCCCTACCTTAGATTTAACGAGTCAGAATCCTGCACGCACATTTGGGAATGTGCTTTAATGAGCCCTTCAGGTGGTGGTTTTTTGTTTTTTTTTTTAATGAAATGCTGAGATTTGATCAATACTGGGCAAATAACACTCAACAGCTGACCAAGTAATTACCATATCAACAAGTTTCTACTTTTCTCTTGCATTTTCTAAACCACATTTTGCTTTACCATATTAGTTTATGTCTGTGGTGTGCTTAGGGGTGTGCTGCACAGAGGCTGCTGACATCAGTGTCTTCCCTTATCACTCTCCATCCTGTTTTTTGACACTGGGCCTCTCACTGAACCTAGAGCTCACCAATTCAGCTCAATTGGCTGGCCAATGAATCAGGAAATCTGCTGTCTCATCTCCCCAGCTCTGGGGCTACAGACTTGAGCTGCCATACCTGGCATTTACATGAGGACTGGGATTCAAACACAAGTCCTCCTGCTTGCGTGGCAGGCACTTACTGACTGTGCCATTTCTCCCAGCTTCTACTTATTAACTCTATAATCTTTCAATCTTATTTAGTAGGTCAAGTAAGTATTTATAATCCCTATATTCTCCTAGTTTTTATCACAATACTCAGAATATAGAAATGCTGCTCTATGAACCACAGAATGACTGACTGACTGAATGAATGAATGAATGAATGAATGAAGTGAACAAGTGGAAAAATAGTGGGAACTGAAAGTCTCTTTTCAGAGTGTGTTGGCACAAATCTATAATCCTAGCACCTGGGAGGCTGACACAGTAAGTTGGAGGCTAGCCTGAGTAATTCCAGGTCAAGCCTGGGTTATATAGCAAGACCTTCTCTCAAAAAACAAAAAGGGAGTGGGGGAACCCCTTCTGATGAATGCTCTAATGTTCTAATGTGATATGAGAACATTACCAGGAAGTGACATGAACTTCTCAGAATGAATACTAGAAGAACTGGAGTTTCAGTGACTCAAGTCACCTTGATAACACTCAGGCGTATTTCAAAAAGATAATTATTCTATGTTTGGCATGGTAGTGAATACCTTTAATCCCAGTACCTGGGAGGCAGAGGCAGGTGGATCTCTGTGAATCGAGACCAGCCTGATCTACATAGCGAGTTTCAGGCCAACTGGGGCTACAGGGAGACCGTCTCAAAAGGAAAAAAAAGAAGTTATCTTACCCAAAGTCTCCATCAAAGTAGATAGCTCGTTCTTCAATAAGATCTACAATACCTTTAAAATTACCCTCCAAACCAATGGGTATTTGCACAAATGCTGCACTGTGATTTAATTTAGACCTGAAAAACAAAAATACATTTGTTTGCTTCTTTCCTTCTCTCAAAATTCTTTTGAAATGACCAAAAACAACCACCACCACCACCGGCACAGTCCCAGAACTGGGACCAGGTTAGTAGAAGGTTAGAGGAGACAGACAGCAGCTGAGAACAGACTGACAACCAAACCCAAGGGAGCCACAACCCCATGTGAGCAGCAAAAAGAGCAACATAAACTTCCTCTCACACCTCCTGAATATGCTCAGCTAGAGCAGAAGGGGAAAGGACAAATCAATGCATAGCTGACCAGTGGGGCAGCAGAGCCTACCTCTGATTCTTAAAGCAAGAGACAGAAAAACAGCGATTCAAAGGGGACATTTTTATAGGAAAAATCTTTGACATTATGCCAGACACTACCAGCCTCTGACTAGGCACAAACACAGAGACTGTACTTGCCAAGAAGGTCTCTCACCGGAGAAGAAATATGCTCTGGGGGCCACAGTTTAGCACACTATGGGTCTCCACATGTAACTATAGACAGAGAGCTAAAAATGACTAGCATATGAAGGAAACCAAGAGCTTACATGAAATGTGAGCATAAGAAATGTACCAGTATCTGGGGCTGGGGAGATGGCGTGGTGGTTAAGAGTGCAAAGGATCCAAGTCTAGTTCTAAGCACCCACATCAGGCAGCTCAAAACTTCCTGTAACTCCAGCTTGAGATCTGACGCTTCCCTCTGGCATCTGTGGGCATCTGCACACATGTAGCATACATTCACGCACACTCACATACACATCTTTAAAAATGATTTTTTCTAAAAAGGAAATGGACTAATAGCCAAGAACAGCATTACCAGAAGAAAGAAAATGACATTTAAATTAAGATTTTTTTTTTTTTCCTTAACTTTTTTCCCCCAATGCTAGCGATTAAACCCAGGCCTGGCACTTACAAGACAAGTGCTCTACCACTGAACTACGCCCCTAGACCAAGTTTAAAGATGGAAAAGTAAGCGCCTCCATTAAAAAAAGATGTTACAATGCCGGGCATGGTGGTGCACGCCTTTAATCCCAGCACTCCGGAGGCAGAGACAGGCAGATCTTTGTGAGTTCAAGGCCAGCCTGGTCTATACAGTGAGTTCAGGTCAGCTGGGACTACAGGAAGACCCTGTCTCAAGGAGACAAAAAAAAGATGTTACAATAAATGAAGTTTATAGAAATTACCTACATAAGGCTAAATAATAGAAGATACAGGTGCATACCAAATTCATGAGCTAGAAAACTAACCTCAAGAATTCTCTATTGTGCCAGATGGTTCTGCTGGTAAAGACTCTTTCCATGTGAACCTGATAACCTAAATTTGATCCCTGTAACCCATGTAAAGGTAGAAAGAGAGAATGAACTCCACAAAGTTTTTCTCTTGACTTCCATGTGTGCGCACGGCATGTGCGCCCCACACTCATCATGTGCACATACACAATAATAGTAGTAATAACTAATAAATAAACAAAAGGAATGCTCTCATGACCTAGTGTATAATGAGGGAGAAAGCAAGCACGACAGAAGTTACAACGTGAAGGCCAGATGCAGAAGCTCCATAATCTGCTTAACGAGAGCTACTAAGTGAGAAAAGAGAACGGAACCAAGGACAAACCAAAGTAAACAGAAAAGGTCAATGCAAAGAGGTCACCTACTGCCAGTCACAGGCAAAGCAAGGACGCAAACAGAAAGTGTCTAGTCATTAGATTTATCATGCTTAGCCTATCTGGTACCACAAAGCCTCCAGCCTGTACCGGTGAGCTCTGCCCCAGAACTCTGACAGCGACGCTGCAGCTGCAACCACAGAACGTGGGAACTCCTCAAAGGCTGGGGCTATCTTCAGAGCGCGGCTCTGTCTGTGGTCCAGATGGGACCTGCTACTGCTGCCTTAGTACATCTGAAAGCAAGGCGTACTACAAGGCACTAAGATCCCTCAGTAAAGGCTAAAATAATCCTCTAGGTTTATCTAACAAAAAGCCAAGTATCTCTAGAATTTACTCTCAATTAAAACTTCTCTAATTATAGCAGAACAGCAGAAACTGTCCAATTGTGTTCTGAAGTCATCTTCAGTGCCCCAGAGATGGAGCTTCTACTCTCTCTACTCTCTCCATTCTACAGAGAAGGGAAATGATAAATCACACCATAAACCAAGCTACTGAAATTCAGTGCTTGTCCTGGTTTGTCTCTCCATTGCTGTGACAAAACACTCTGACCAATACCAACTTGGGGAGGAAAGGGTTTATTTAGCTTATATATCACGGGTCACAGTTCATCTGGGAGCCCAAGATAGGAGGAACTCAGGGCAGGAACCTGGAAGTAGGAGCTGGAGCACAGGCCATGGAGGAATGCTGCTTACTGGCTTGCTCCCCTGGCCCCTGCTCAGCCTGCTTTCTTATGCAACACAGGCCCACCTGCCCAGACGTGGCACCACCCACAGTAGGCTGGGCCCTCCCACATCACTCATCAAGAAGATGCCACTCAGACATGGCCACAGGCCAGTCCAATAGAGGCAATTCCCCAACTAAGGCTCCCTCAACCCAGGTGTGTCAAGTTGACACTAAAGCTATCCAGCACAGCACTCCACTTACAAAACTCAAAGAAACCCCCTTTTCAAACAACAACAAAAAAAAACCTTAAGGCTAAAATGTATCAACACTGAATTAACTGTCTTCCTAGATATAAGGCCTGCTGTCCAGGTGAGAATGCCCTCCACCCTGAGGCTCAGTACCTCATCTGCTGCAGGGCCCTGGCTGGGTTGGAGCCCATACGGTCAAGTTTGTTAATGAAGGTTAAAAATGGAACGTTGTAGCGCTTCATCTGCCGATTGACAGTCATGGTCTGGCACTGTACCCCACCCACAGCACAGAGAACAAGGACTGCACCATCCAACACACGAAGGGCTCTTTCCACTTCTATGGTGAAGTCCACATGGCCTAGAGGAGACAAAGCAACACGAGAGGGTTTAAAGAGCAGCCTGAATTTTCAATCCGCACAATAGTGAATGTTCTCTATCTCTGCTCATTACACATCAGTGAACTATAATGTAGGTTCCTCAGTTCACCAATTTCATTAAACCCATCAGGTCCAAGGCTCAACAAAATCACTTCTAGAAGTGACAGAGCACAGGAAGCGGTGGAATGAGCTGGAAAATATAAAAGGCAAGAAGGCTTCTTATCACATTATTTTTCAAAGAAGTCACACAAAGTGCCCTGAATCCCAAATCAATAGAAATTCAGTGCTGTGCTTTTAAAAACTGATTCTCAAAGATAGGCCATAGAAGAAAGAACTAAATATAGTTTTGCCAAAAGACCGCACAATACCCCTGCTGACCTGGAGTATCTATAATGTTTATATTGATGTCTTTCCACATGGTATAGGTGGCTGCTGACTGAATAGTGATTCCTCTTTGTCTTTCGAGTTCCATGGAATCCATGACAGCACCAACTCCATCTTTACCTTTCACCTAAATGTAAGCATAACAGACTCTTCTGTCTCTTCATCCTAAGAAAGCTTTACTGAAATGAAACTGGGAAATAAAAGTTAACTTACACAATTTTCAGATAAGCCTAGTTCTACAACTAAATCATTTCATAAAATAGGTAACTGATGACAGGTTTGTGCTGGCTCAACTACCAAATTTCCTTTCCTTCTTCACAACCACACAGGATTTAGGGCAGTCAATCAGCCTGGTTCCCTCTGTACTGGTCCTGACTGCCAGCCATGCAGTTGTCCATAAACTGAAGCTCAGAGAACAAATTTTTCCCAGTTCTGTCCTGTGTGGATTCTGAGGCACAAAAGGTTATAATTTATATACTTTAAAAGAAGCTCTTCACCTGAACAGTTTAAACTGGAAAGTTACACTACTTGCCGTTAAGGCAGTATCTTCGAGAAATTAATATTTTTAATAATATTTTTCTGACAAGTATTTTTTAACTAGAGAATTTATACTCAATATCCTTTTAAATCTACTTTCCCTTTAACATTATAAACATTTATTCACCACTAAAATGATGTCAAAGCTATTCTAACAAGTGTGTAAGAGTCCATGACACTGATTTAACATTTACTCAAGATACACACAGTGTAGAGACAGATTACTCACAATAATAGTTCAAGCCAACCTGAGTTATCCCCTTTGTGTATCTGACTTTGGTTAAAAATCAACTATGACCATTCTTTCTACCTTTAAACAAGGTTTTCTGAACTTTATAAAATCCTAACTATAAAACAATTAAATTCAAGCTCTCACAATTCTGGAATCAACCACACACCTCATGCATCGTTGCAATCCGGCCAGTGTAATAAAGCACTCGTTCTGTTAACGTAGTTTTCCCAGAATCAATGTGAGCTGAGATTCCAATATTTCGTATTTTTTCATTAGGAATTATCCCAGATGAATACCATCGGCAGGCCTTCCACTTAGCCTTAAAAAAAAAAAAAAAAGTGCAATTACCACTTTTCAAAAAAGAACCATTAAAATGGGACAATAGTGTATTATGGGTAATCTTGTCAACCTGACACACATAGCCAAGAGGGAACCTCAATGGAGGAATTTCCTCTCTCAGACTGGCCTGTGGGCCTGTCTGTGGGGCACTTTCTTGTTTGTTAATTGATGTAGGAGGGCCCAGCCCACTGTGGGCAGTACCATCCCTAGGCAGAAGGGCCTGGGCTGTCTAAGAAAGGTAGCTGAGCAAAACAGAGGATGCAAGCCAGTAAGCAGTATTCTTCCACCATCTCTGAGTGAGTTCCTGCCTTGGTTTCCCTGATGAACTGTAACCTGTAAGCCAAATAAACCCTTTATTCTCCTTTGTTTCTGATGATGGTTTTTAATCATAGCAAACTAGGACATGTGGACATTTTTCCTTGGCACACATCAATGCACATAAGACAGCATATACAGAACTCTGATTTAATCCCCAGTACCACTCAAAATTATTAAATTAATTATTAAATTATTTGACATTGCCAAATATCTAAACTATTGTAAAATTAGAACTATACACCAAGAACCACTTTGATAGGAAGTACAACTTTTAGCTTCAATTATACCTTAGTTGCCATGAAGCAAGAGTATATGAGGACTTACGTGCTCTACACAATCTAACAAGTGTTCCAAACCACTCCCTCCAAAGATTTCCAATTTCACCTACACAAACACAATTAATGAAGCTTTTTTGTTGATCCTGTTAACTTTACTGTGGGTAGGGAGGTGCATTTTATATAATGAGAACACAACATAAACATCTCCCTGCAAACTGCACATTTAAGTGCTTTGCAAACACTTTTAGGTAGAGGGAAATGAACCAAAATGGAAAGGCAGACAGGAGACAAGTGCGTAGATGATTAAACCCCGGAATTACCAGAGAACAAAACAAATGGGGGCTCCAGGGGAAAGGCTGCACCATCGGCCTAACGCTTCTCAACTCTGCGCCCCCTCCTGCAAAGGTTTACATAGTTGAATCTTCTAAGTCACCAGATAGGGAAACATGACCAGAGAAGAGCACCAGGAAGTTGAGCGCCAAATCAAATAGTGCAGGACCAGCATATGCAACAACATGCTTGGTTAAAAGAGCACTGGATAAGGAAGGAGTCCGGGATTCGAGGCCCAGGGACACTAAGTTCTCATCAGCGTGACCTTCACTCGGGTCACTTCCCTGGACGGTAGACCATAACCATCAACAGACGACTGACTCCCACATCCAGAGCTGAGGTTCCCAATGCCGAGCTGGCGTGCGGGACCGGAGCTGCTGGGCCGTGACAGCGCCGCTCACGTGGGTCCCAGTATAGGGAAGGGGCCGCCACCTCCCCCGTTTAGGAGTGGCTGGTTCGGCCTCGTCAGGAGCCACTACCTGCTTCCCCCGCCAGCCCAGGATGACGGGAACGGGGAGCGGCCCGCGCCCCAGGCCCGCGGCGACCCGCAGCAGCCTCATTGCAAGCCTGAAACCGCCAACTCTGCGATTCTGCGCCGCTCAACGCCCACGCAGCAGAGGGAAGCGCTCAAAGTCAGGCCGGCAAGCTGGGCTGGAAGAGCACTTCCGGGGCAAGGTCGCTAGGGCGGAGTGAGGGAAACACAGGGAGCGGAGCCTCGGCCGAGCGCTGGGAGCGCGCGCCCTCTACGGCTCTGGAGGGGAACTGCAGTTATGTAGTTGTGCCAAGAAAGTGGCATTACAAGGTGGGCGGGTTTCTTTCTCAGAAAAAAAAAATTACCGCTACGAAAAAGCAAACTTAAACACTGTTTAACCAGAATAACAATTTAAAGAAACGTTTATAGCAAAATTTAAATGGAAAAAGTACACCAAATGTCTGCATTGGACATCTTAGCGGCATCTCAAACTTGGCACCACACAAAACAGTGCTTCTGACCTTCCCAAATCTTTCTCCTACAGTCTCCATCTCAACAGAAACTCTGTTCTTCCCGTTGCTCTCGTCAGAGATGGAAGTCCCGTTGACACCCGCTGATTCCTGTGATCTACGCCCAGCAAATCCTATAGGCACCACATAGAGAATTACATTCAGAACTTCCCATGTCTCTTCACCTCAGCATGGCCATTTCTTCCCAGAGTTACAGTGATAACCTCCCCCAACTGATGTTGCTCCTTTTGTTCTCTCCCTGCTGAAAATAGTGCTGTGAACTCACAGGTATTATCTCTATTTTGGTGTAAATCCAATGTTTTTGACAATGCTTTTTTTTCTTTTGATTTTATGTGTAAAAGTGTATTGCCTGAAAGTATTTAAGTGCATCCATGTCATGCAATGCCCCCAAAGGGGGTCATTGAAGCCCCTGAAACTGGAGTTACAGACAGTTGTTAGCCAGCCGCTATGTGGGTTCTGGGAACTGAGATCAGGCCCTCTGCAAGAACGCTCAGTGCTGTTAACTGCTGAACCATCTCTCCATCCCATCATAATGCTTTTGGGGAAGGAATGTCTGCTCCACTTCCAGGATACTTCAGTCCAGCACTGGTGGAACCATAGTTGGAAGGGCCTCGCAAGGGCTTGAAGTCAAGGCACAAGGACACTTCTTTCCATGCTGGGATGGCTCAGAGTGCCTCCTTGGTTGGGTGAAAAATCAGAAAAGAGGGAGCAGGTTCAGAGGACGCTGTGTCTCCAAGTGTACACTGGGTCCAAACTTTCAAATGCCATCATCTGCCTAACATTGCCTCCTGAAAGTCTTTGTCTTCACTCTTCCTCTGAGTCATTTATCTTCTATTTTTTAAAATATTTTATTATTTTTATGTGTATGAGTGTATTGCCTGTATGGATGTAAGTGCACCTGTGTTGTGCAAGTGCCAGAGTAGGTCAGCAGAGGGCATTGGATGCTCTGGATCTGGAGTTACGGTTGTTAGCAGCCATGTGGGTGCTGGGTTTGAACCTGGTTCCTCTGCAAAAAATAACCAGTGTTCCTGTTGATCCTCTCATTCCTTTCTACTCTTGTAATACGTTTAATTGTATATTTTGCTGAAGATCAAAACCACCAAGAAAAGAATTGCTACTAAAGCAGCTAAGGTTCTCCTAAACTGTAAAATCAGTAAGAACTGGCCCCTAGGAGAGAAAGATATGGTGTTGGTTTGAAGGGCTTTCTCCTTTTAGCTGCCTTTTCTTGCTTACTAATAGAAAGTTCTTTGTGTACTTTCTACCCCTTCCAAGCCACTACAATTCAACCAGAGATTTGGCCCAACACAGCAAATGTTTCTTAGTATCTTTTCTTTTTCCTTTCCTTTCCATTTTGCCCTGCCCTTTCTTTCCCTTTTTCTTTTGAAGACAGGGTCTTAGTTATGCAACCCTTGATGGCCTGGCAGTCAATGTGTAGTCCAAGCCAGCAAACTCATGACAATCTTTCTACCTCAGCCTCCCAAATGCTGGGATTACAGGCATGTATCACCATGCTCCGCCAGCCACAGGAACCCTTTCCTTGCAGGTTTTATAGATTTGCATTTTGTCTCATGCTCAAAATGTGACGTATCCTAATGTGCATTGGTTGGAAAATAATATATTTAAGTTGTGTTAAGTATGAATCTTCTATAATGATGAAAGAAGAAATTCTTATGTCTTACACAGAACCTTAGGGAGCAAAGTCAAAATTTGGGCTGTCATCTTTGAACTGCTCATCAAAATACAGATAATTAGTGAAGAGAAATAAATGATCTCTTTTGTTGCCCCCACCCCAACATGATAGTGCCCCATGCCAGGTTTAGCATTGCTTTTTAAAAGGCACTCACTCTTAATTGTTAAGAACTGGAAGTTTCTACCCTCAATTCCTTAAAGGATGAAGAGTGTGCTATACACTTAGCATGCCTCTTGTGTGCAAGTACTACTGATTAAAGTCTGTTTTGCTGTGTCTGGTTATGTTGTCTACACTTTTATGAAGTCAGTACAGATCTACGTTGGAAATGACTTAATTTGTAAAGAAGTTTTTATTAAACACTAGAAAAACAAACAAATAACTAGTGTTCTTAACCATTGAGCAATCTCCGCAGCCCATTTGTCTTCTTAATTTGTTTACTTCTGCCTGACAAGATTCAACAGCCCCCTCACCATTTTCTACACCTGCACACACTGCCTGCACATGCTTTCTCCTGAAATTCACTACAAACCCAGTAAATCACCCAGCTTTTTCATGACTCCATCCTTGTCAAAAAATGTCAGTACCGTTTGCTCTTTAGTAACTCTGGAATAACTCTGAGAAAATTTGCCACCGAAGATACTTTGTACTCTTGCTGGCTAGATTACCTAAATTGGGAATAGCAAATGATATACTTTGATTATACCTGTGATTTGTTCCGAAAAGAACATTCTCTAAAGCATGATGGGAACTGTTGGAGATGAAGGCAATTGGAGGAGGCTGCTTAGATAATCTGCTTTCTGTATGACATCTGTTGTGACGGGTGTTGCTGGCTGTCTACCACCCAACGATCATCTTTCTCTAATCTTTAAGAATTCTGTCAAAGCTTTCTCCATTAATTTCACTTATGCTGTCATAAAAACTAAAAAAAAAATCAACAAGGCTGATGATTATGGATTTCAGTTACTTGCAGATATTCTGGGTTGCTAAATACTGCTGACATTGAAGGGCTTGTGTGGTAAGATAAGATTTGTTCTAAGATAAAGGATTGTTTCAAAATGAAAAATTAAAGATGAGGACAAAGCTATTATAGAAGGTTAACGTATATTATAAAAACATGTCAAAGTTAAAACTTAAAGCTAGTAAGCGTGTAACTACCTTAACTATAATTAAAGGCTATTAAAATTCCAAAGGTCAAAATTCAATACCCTGATGAACTGGTGCCTGTTTACAGTATTTTCTTAAAATATTAATCTACTCAGGGGGCTGGAGAGATGGCTTAGTGGTTGAGAGCACTGGCTGCTCTTGCAGAGGACCCGGGTTCGATTCCCAGCACCCACATGGCAGCTACAAACTGTCCTTAACTCCAGTTCCAGGGGAATCCAATGCCCTCTTCTGACCTCTGTGGCACTGCATGGCAGGATGCACTCACATACATTCTGGCAACACACTCACACACATAAAATAAAAATAATAAAATATTTTTAAAAATATTGAACTGTTGGGGCTGGAGAGATGGCTCAGCGGTTAAGAGCACTGACTACTCTTGCAGAAGACCCAGGTTCAATTCCAGCACCCACATGGTGGCTACAAACCATCCTTAACTCCAATTCCAGGGGAATCCTAAGCCCTCTTCTGACCTCTGTGGCATTGCACGACACGGGTGCACTCACATACATGCAGGCAATACACTCATACACACAAAATAAAAATAATAAAAAAAAATTGAACTGTCAGTAACATTTACAGAAAAACTGACTCAGAGAACAAAGTTTTGTCTGTTTTGTTAAGACATGGTCTCACTATGTAGCCCTGGCTGACCTGGCGCTCACAGAGCTCCACCTGCCTCTGCCTCCCCAGTGTTGGGATGAAAGGTATGTGCCACCACACTCAGCACTGAACAAGGATTGTTTTATGTTTTATCTTTTTACTGAATGAACCATTTACATTTTGGTGGTTAGATTTTATCCACTCAGCACTGAACAAGGATTGTTTTATGTTTTATCTTTTTACTGAATGAACCATTTACATTTTGGTGGTTGGATTTTATCCACTCACCACTGAACAAGGATTGTTTTCTGTTTTATCTTTTTACTAGATAAATTTTGGTGGCTGGATTTTATCCAAATGCCAAGTTTTTGTGTTTTACCATTGGGTAAAGCCTTTGTTGACAAGCCACTGCCTTAGAAATAGGAAAAATTCTATTAAGAATTATTCCTAGTTGGGTGTTACTGCAAAATTACATAGTAATCATGAAGATTATTTTAATGAAAAAATTTAAATTTATTTCTAAAATTTGGCCCATTGTACAAAATTTTTATTGTACCTATGATCCTCAATCCTCTGGATTGATGGTTGCACAAATGGCTCCCATTAGTTCCTCTAAATCTAAGAGCTACTTTTTTGGGAAACATGTTTATCACTTTATAAAATAAATATTGGGTATTCTATAAAAATGCAACTTTATGAGTCATCTCTACTAAAGAGATACATGGAAAAGTATAAGGAAATTAAAAACATGATAACTAAAAAATCAGTATAGGTCACAGAATCTTTCCACACTGGGCCTAAGGGGATGAAAACCTAGGTCATTTAATCAACTGAGAAAAAAAAAAAAAAAAACCCACAACATATTCCTTCAAGCTAGAGCAAAAGGACTCTAGGTCCTTCTAACTACCACCTGTGCTACAAAATTTCAAGAGATAGGGGCTAAAGAGATGGCTCAGTGGTTAAGCACAGGCTGCTCTTACAGAGCACCTGGGTTCAATTCCTAGTACCTTCACGTCAGCTAACAACCATCTGTAACTCCAGTTCTGTTGGGAAACTCTGCTGTTAGGGTTGTAGTTCTCCATGTCCGGATAGCCCTAAGGGGCTCGGTGCCAAATGGAAGGACTCCCCTTTTCAGCAGGGGGCCTCCTGCTCTCTTCCTGGCTTACCTGGAAAGTGCCACCAAGCACGGATGCCTCACCTTATTTGGAACATGACCTTTGGCATAGTTACCTGGAGTAAAAATTACCCTCAGGTTTTTTCCATATGATAACCACGCATTGCCTGGTAGTCGGATGATAGGAGCCTACTGCCACATGCCACATGTAAATAAAGCATACTATGAGCACCTATCAGCTGAGGCTTTGGCTACTGCCTCCACACTATAATTTCTCTAGTTCTCCCACTGAATAAATGGAGCTGTTTCACTGAGTCTGGAGCTGTATCACTGCATCTAGAGCTGTTTCTGTTTCACTGCGCCATGAAACCTGCCTCCCTGGAAGGGCTTTCTTCCGTCAGTGCTCACTGGCCGTCCTGACTCCGTTTGCCACTTCTGCTCCCTCTGCCCTCATGGACTGGTGGCCAAAGACCCGTGAAGAGAGGGAGAGACACCCACAGCTGGCGCCTGAACGTAAGGCTCCTGGAACGCGCAGAGTTTGTGAGTATCCCTCCCATCAGGAGGGTAATGGGCAGCTTTGCCTTTAAGCCATCCCACCCTTGAGGATTGGCAAACTCTTTTTCCTATCACCTCCCATCAGGAGGATAAAGGCAGCTTTGCCTCTAAGCCACCCCACCCTTGGGGATTGGCAGTCTCTCCTCTTTTCCTCCTTTTATTTTCGGTCTGAGTCTTCGTGGGACCATTAAAGACGAAGGAGCGATTGAGGCTTTCTGATCAGTGCTACTCCCTGATGTAAGCCAAAGGCTTTTAGCCCTCTTAACAGACCCAGACTGCCTGCCCAGGTGTAGACAAGACCCCCTATCTATACATCTTTCTAATACAAAAACCAGTAACACACAACCAGTTAAGTGCTCTTAGAGCCTGTCAATGGATCTCTTGAATTTGCTGGCAGGCTTGCACTGTGGACTAGGTGAAATCCCCTGAGGTTTAATCCTGGGCATGTTCCCCTAGGAATCAGTGTTTCACCCCCCTTTCCTTTTCTATCTTGAACAACACCCCTAGAAACATAAAATCCCCAAAGTTCTAAGGGATTGTCACACAAGCTTTGAATTCAACTTCCAAAATAACAAACTTCC
>NW_008341872.1:3117721-3118927 GCF_000622305.1 Nannospalax galili | reverse complement strand
GTTTGCAGGCAACTGAAGCCTCTTTGTCGGGGCAACTCCCCGATATTGGCCGAAGGCCCCCTGCCCTCTTTCTGGACCCCGACAGCTTGACTGGGCATAGGCAATAACCTTTACAAGTATCATAAAAATCTGGTAATGCAGCAACCAGCTAAAAGTCACAAGGATGGTTGCCAGTTTCTTAAATCTGCAGCTAGGTTTGTGTTTGTCAAAACGTATCAATCCCTCAGTGGCAGGCTGCCTCGGGAATGTTGAATGCCACTGACAACACTTCCTTTCTTTTCTATAATGGGGGATTCAGCATCATGCCAAAAAACCCTCCAAATTCACTGCCTTAGAGCCCTACTTAAAGCAAGAGGGCTTAAGATTTCCCAAAAGGAAGGCTCAAAATTATGGAATGAATTATTTCAATTTGCATCCTGGATCCTGTCGGCAGACATTTCCAACCCAGAGGTTTGGACCCGTGTTGTCTATCTGGCTCATAAAAAAGAAATCCAGGAAAGGCACCATTTTCCCCTTTTCTTCCTGTAATAGCTGCCATCTGACAATGCTTAGGAAACCCACCTAAGCCTGAAGAGGAGTTACTAGACAGAAAACAAGCAGAGTAATAAAGGGGAGGGTTCAATTAAAGAAAAAGACCCTAAAGATTGCCCAATAGCAGATTCAACAGCCCTAAAAACTAAAGAAAAAAATCCTGAAAATTGCCCAGTAACAGATTCAACAGCCCAAAAAATAAAAATTGACCAAGTCAGACAAAACCCACCCATCAACAAAAATAACCTTTACCCCCACCCTCTTCCCTGCTATGAATCCTCATGGACTGATTTAACAAACCCAGATGTTAAAACCCAGACTTCAAAAACTCCCAAAGATCCCCAGATAAATCCCCCTCCCCCTTCACCTCCACCGGTGCCACCTGTGGTGCCACACCCCACAGCCATTGAACAGCTCTGTAATCTCAGGGATAATGGGAGTTGTTGCCCCCAGAATCTCCAGACACAATGGCCTCAGGACCCATAAACCCCATCAGTAGACGCTTTTCCCGTTAACTTACAAATAACAAGGTAATGTCCACTGGCTTGGTACCCACTCTCAGCAGCAGACTTAAAAGAGCTGCACCAAGCTGTTCGTGAGGATGGGATCCATGCTCCATGGACAAAATCTATACTACAAACCTTTAATACTAACCTGCTAACCCCCCAGGGCTGG
>NW_008341872.1:3116663-3117038 GCF_000622305.1 Nannospalax galili | reverse complement strand
CAGAGCTTTTTAGGCAACATTAATTGGCGAAGGTCCTGGCTTTCCATCCCCACAAGTCAATTACAGCCACTCTTTGATCTCTTAAAGGGAGACAAAAACCCAGCCTCCAGACGGTATCTAAACCCAGATGCCAAAAAGGCTCTCCAAATAATTAACAACCACTTCCAAAAGGCATCACTAGCCAGATATGAACCCAAGCTACCGGTTCAACTCTTAATTTTTAATTCCTCCCCCACCATAGTGGGAGCAATTCATCAGCCACACAGAGTACTAGAATGGCTTCACACGCCAGTAGGGGGTGCTCCTCACTTTCTTACAGAAGTAGACACTCTTGCATCTATGATTCATCAAGGAAGAGAGAGAACCCTATAAATT
>NW_008341872.1:3115460-3116254 GCF_000622305.1 Nannospalax galili | reverse complement strand
CAGCATTTATGCTGTTAATTTGCTCCCATGGCTAGGTCATTCCTTTGTCAAAATAGATGGCAACCCCATCTCACCCCTGCTAATTAAAATTTCTACACTGTTACAAAAACGGGTGGCTCCATTATTTGTCCAGCATATCAGGTCCCACTCCTCTCTCCCAGGTCCTCTTACTGAAGGAAATGCTATAGCAGATGAGGTAGCCATGGCTGGAACATTCTCTTCCAGCGTAACAGATACCCAAAACCTCCACCATGTCACCCATATTAATTTACAAGGCTCCATCTCAGATTCCCCCACTTTCCCCTCAGACAACTTAAATGCCTTGTTAAAACCTGTTCTTCCTGTGCATCAATGATACATACCCCTGCTATACAACAGATGGGCACCAATCCTCGGGGACTAAAATCTAATGCCCTCTGGCAAGATGATGTAACTCATGTCCCCCAATTCGGCAGACAAAAATATGTATTTGTAACTGTAGACACTTACTCCCACTCCCTTTGGGCTACTGCCCAAACTGGTGAAAGTTCAAAAAAACTAATAAATCACATGCTCTCATCCTTTGCCATCATGAGCCTCCCTGCACAACTAAAGACAGATAATGGCCCAGCATTTACCATCTCCCTGCTTAAAAAATTTTGTGAAGCCTGGAAAATCACCCATCACACTGGCATCCCATACAACCCACAAGGACAAGCCATTGTGGAAAGGTCACATAAAACCTTAAAAGACCAACTAAAAAGACAGGCTCAAACAACATATTCTCCCAATATTCAATTAACATTAGCCTTGTT
>NW_008341872.1:3110577-3113891 GCF_000622305.1 Nannospalax galili | reverse complement strand
CCTATGGTACAAACCCATCACCTGGCAGGATTCTTTCGAGACAAGCTGGACCAGGCAATGGCATCCACAACTGACAGCCTCGAATCTCTCCAATGACAGATGAACTCTCTTGCCGGGGTTGTGCTCCAAAACAGAAGAGCACTGGACTTATAACTGCTGAACATGGGGGACGTGTGTAGTATTGGGAGAGGAATGCTGTTTTTTTTTGTAAATGAATCAAATGTTGTTGAAACCAATGTTAATACTCCCAAAAAAATTTGTAATGATCTATTTTCAAGATTTCAACCCACCGAACAATTAGGTTGGTATAGTAACCCCTTGTTTTCATGGCTCCTACCCCTTGTTAGCCCCCTGATCATGCTGTGTGTCATTTTGATGCTTGCTCCCAGTTTCATACAATTTCTTCACGGACAAATTACTACCAAACAGGTCATGGTCAATTATCAAACTCTGGATTCTCCCGAGATAGATGAGTTGGCTCTTAAGGCTTGTGATGACACTTCTCCATTTTAAATCAAACAGGGGGAGATGTTGGGAAACCCTGCTGTTAGGGTTGTAGTTCTCCATGTCCGGATAGCTCTAAGGGGCTCGGTGCCAGATAGCCCTAAGGGGCTCTGTACCAAATGGAAGGACTCCCCTTCTCATCAGGGGGCCTCCTGCTTTCTTCCTGGCTTACCTGGAAAGTGCCACCAAGCATGGATGCCTGACCTTATTTGGAACATGACCTATGGCGTAGTTACCTGGAGTAAAAACTACCCCCAGGTTTTTTTCTATATGATAATCAGGCATTGCCTGATAGTCGGACGATAGGAGCCCACTACCACATGTAAATAAAGCATACTATGAGCACCTATCAGCTGAGGCTTTGGCTACTGCCTCCACACTATAATTTCTCTGGTTCTCCCACTGAATAAACGGAGCTGTTTCACTGAACCTGGAGCTGTTTCACTGAGTCTGGAGCTGTATCACTGCATCTAGAGCTGTCTCTGTTTCACTGTGCTGTGAAACCTACATCCCCGGAAGGGTTTTCTTTCGTCAGTGCTCACTGGCCATCCTGACTCCATTCACTGCTTCTGCTCCCCCTGCCCTCATGGACTGGTGGCCAATGACCCGCGAAGAGAGGGAGAGACCCCAGCATAGTTCCAGGGGATCCAATGCCCTCTTCTGATCTTCTTGGGCACTGCATGACCTGGGTGCACTTACACACATGCAAGTAATATACTCATACACAAAAATAAAAATAATAAAGCCAGGCCTGGTGGTGCATGCCTTTAATCCCAGCACTTGGGAGGCAGAGGCAGGCAGAGCTCTGTGAGTTCAAGGCCAGTCTCTTCTACATAGTGAGTTCCAAGCCAGGTGGGGTTACAGGGAGACCCTGTCTCAAAAAAGACTAATAATAATAATAATTAAATAAGTAAAATATTTTTTAAAAGTTCAAGAGATAAACTCTTTTTATTATTATTTTTATGTGTATGCATGTATTGCCTGCATGTAGGTAAGTGCACCTGTGTCGTGCAATGCCTGGGAAACACAGAA
Organism: Nannospalax galili; assembly: GCF_000622305.1. NCBI lineage: Eukaryota > Metazoa > Chordata > Mammalia > Rodentia > Spalacidae > Nannospalax > Nannospalax galili. The sequence goes on along the minus strand of NW_008341872.1, from coordinate 3,112,355 downwards.
GAGGCCATTGGATCCCTGGAACTGGAGTTACAGACAGTTGTTAGCTGCCATGTGGGTGCTGGGATTTGAACCTGGGTCTTCTGGAAGAACAACCAGTGTTCTTAACCACTGAACAATCTCTCCAGCCCCTCAAGAGATAAACTCTTACATTTGTATTTCTTGTCTCAAACTTGTGGTAGCATCTTCTGAGAGCACAAATATATGAACGTTTTAAAAACTGGATGATATTCACTTCTGATTACACGGATAATTTAACAGACAAAATAACTGAACTCAAAAGCTCTCTTAACAGTTCTGTTCTTGAAGCTGGTACATGATCAATCTGAGCATAATGTTAGGTTCATTTTTTTCAGCCAATTAGAGAATTAAATAACAAGAAAATTCTCAGACCATCAGAGAACAAGAAGCATATAAACTTTTATTGAAAGATAAGAAACATCCATGCACATCAGACTCACATATACTAAAACACACTCATACGGAAATAGAAAGCTCTCCATAGGTAGAAAGGTGAATTCAGAAATGGAGACTCCAGAGCCGCCAGAAGGGTTTAGCCTTTTAAGTGTTTTAGTTGTTTTTCCTCCCCTAATTTTGGATTGGTCAATTTAAAGATGTGTTAGGGCTCAGATACACAGCAGCCATGCCCCCTCACCAAGGGGGCCTCAGGGTTCCAATTCCTCAAGCCCATGAGAAAGGCACCTTGGTCTTTGAAGTCAAAAGCAGACTTTTCTCCACTGTTTCCCCTTTGATCTCTAAAGAGAGCAGGTTTTAACAGGTCATAGTCATGTCCCCCATGTCATCCCTGTGTCCCCCCTGCATCACCCCCAGAAGCCTTCCCCTATAAAAGACCCCAGCTCACGACCTGGGGCAGACCTGTGTGTTCCTTTGCTAATAAACTCTATTCCTCTGGAGTTTTATCTGTGTCCTGGTGCTTTCTTCTGATCAACCGGATTCATCCATCGCCTACTTTACCTATGAGTAAGTGCTGATAGGTCACAGCCAGAGCTGAGATATATCCAGGGCCACTTGACTCTAAGCAAGTCATTTGAAGGGGCCTTGTTGGAGTTACAAGGCCTTCCTGTTGAACCAAGAAGAAGCAGGAAGTGTGTCATCTTTGCTACTCTTCAGTGACCCTGTTTGCTTATTAGGGATTTAATCCCTTATATTCTCATTTTATCTTTCTTAAATTCTTTATTCTTAGATATTTAAAAATTATCTAAGACATTTGGCATTTTGTTTGGTATATTTCTAAATGATAGCAATAATACTAATCTTAGTTTTAGTGGAGGTACAAATGAGAATATGATGCTGTTGTATTAATCATGTTTTTGTTATGACTGTTTGCTTAAATCAAACCTTTATACGTAAAAAAAAAGAGTCAGGTTGTATTGTCTTTTTACTACCTCAAAAAAGAATTCTCTCACTATTCAGTATAATTTGGGTTTTAGAATGTAGTTTTTATATTAGGGGCTGGAGAGATGGTTTAGTGGTTGAGTGCTTACTGTTCTTGTAGAGGACCCGAGTTCAGTTCCCAGTACCCACATCAAGAAGCTCACAACCACCTTTAACTCCAGTTCCAGTAAATCTGACTCTTTCTTCTGGCCTCAACGTGCAAAGGTGCATAAACTCGTGCAGGCACACATACATAAACATAACATTTTTAAAAATCTTTAAATGGACAAAACTTATTTTAAATCTTCCAAAAGGGATTTCATTCTATTTCAAATCTGAACTCTTAGAGCCAGAAACAAAATTCTTCCTACTAAGGAAGAGGAAAA
>NW_008341872.1:3101155-3104506 GCF_000622305.1 Nannospalax galili | reverse complement strand
AGGCCAGCCTGGTCTACATAGTGAGTTCCAGGACAGCTGGGGCTACAGGGAGACCCTGCTTCAAAAAGACCAAAAAATAAAAAAAGAGTGCTTGTTCCTCCAAAAGACTTGAGTTCAGTTCCCAGCACCCATCTCCTGTGACACTCAGCCTCCTGTAACTCTTTGGACTAGGAGAGCCAGTGCATTCTTCTGACTTCTGTGGGCACCTGCACACATGTGGCATATAGACACACATAAATAAAAGTAAGTCCTTAAAAGTCACAAAATGGGGCTGGTATATATACTCAGAAATTAAGAGAACTGGCTATTCTTGCAGAGGACTTGAGTCTGGTTCCCACCCATCATCCATAACTCCAATTTCAGGGTATTCAATGCCCTCTTCTAGTCTCTGTGGGCATTGCATATATATGGTACACTTACATACATGCAGGCAAGATATATATACTCAGAAATTAAGAGAACTGGCTATTCTTGCAGAGGACTTGAGTCTGGTTCCCACCCATCATCCATAACTCCAATTTCAGGGTATTCAATGCCCTCTTCTAGTCTCTGTGGGCATTGCATATATATGGTACACTTACATACATGCAGGCAAAACACTCATGCATATAAAATAAAAAGTAAATGGGCAATATTGCAATAATTACAAAATTACAATAGTACTCCTATTGGAGTCCCATTTCCCTTCTAATTATAAAATAATATTTGGTTATGGCCAGAAGATCTACAATCCCGATTTCTGACAAGTTATATTTCTTATTTCTATATCTGTCACTAACAATAATTGGTACATGGGAAGAATAATTTTTTTAAAAGGGACGTTGAAGCAATATAATACTGTTATCTGATTTCATCTTTAATGTAATTAAAACTCTCCATTTATTTCCCACAAACTAAAGCCTGCTACTGAGGCAGAATGGAGATACAAGGATTATGAAGACGTGGAAAAGGAAAGAAGCCCCTTGCTGGAGAACACTGATTACCTGAGCTAATGTGGAGACACTGCTTATCTAATCTCTGTGGAAAGCATGCTTGACTACACACAAGGGCCCCTCCAGTCAAGGACTATGTGGCAAAAGCTGCATAGGCATGTGTGCTGAGGCAGGCAAAGGAATGCAGAACCACCACACTGACCACTGGTCACAATTCCTTGTTATGCTTGGCTACTTTTCATTACAGTAAACAGATTCTTTGCTTCAAAATAACCTATCTAGAAGTCATGAGGAAGTTTTCTCAAGACTAACTGCTCTAAATAAAAATATGGCTCATGGCCTCTCTTTCCTCAACAGAGAGCCTTTTGGTTGCCCACTCTTGAAATTTTCATTGAGTTATCTTTCTTTAATGCTGCACCATCCCTCTTTGAGGATTCTCTGAACCCCTGCCATGCTGGGTATAGCAGGCCCTAACTCAAGAGTCTGGTTGAAGCTTTTCACCAGCTAAGAATTAGGAATTCCAGGGGCTGGAGTAATGACTCAGCAGTTAAGTACACTGGCTGCTCTTGCAGAGGACCAGGATTTGGTCCCCAGCAACTTGCTGGCGGCTAACAACCTCTCTAACTCCAGTTCTGAAAGATCTGGCGCCCTCTTCTGACCTCTGTGGGCATTGCAGGACATGTGCACTTACATACATGCAGGCGATACACATAAAATAAAAATAAATTATTTTTTCCTTTTTTTCCCCTGCTTCTTCCTCAAATATAACTTTTTCTATTTGTTGATTTTTTTGGTGTGTGTATTTCATACAGAACATCCCAAACAATCTTACTCATTTATATACCCACCCAAATGGCAAGCTCCCATAACCGCCCCCCCAACTGGAGCCCATATACTCTGTCATCCCTGTTAATATCCGCTGTGTTGTCAGCTCCCCCAGCTGTTCTCCAGTGCTTGTCCATCTGCTGAATCTAGCCAGCCTACCTAGAGTTCCTTATTTTCAGAAGATCAGCTGTTTCTCGTCTAGCAGCAATCTCTTGCCAATATTCCTTTAGATATGATTAGGGTCTGCTATTCATTTTCCCAGTTCTATGCTGGGTTACTGTCTGGGAGTCTCTTGGGCCACCCTGGCCAACAACTCAAAGGAAGGTATCTCCTATCTGGCATTGATTCTTGTTATGTAGCCCTTAGCTATAACACATGGACTCTTAAAATAAAATTATATTGCCCCCTTTAATCTTTGGTTATACTTTCCTTTTGGGTGTTTAAGACCCTACAGTTGGCCCAGATAAGCCAATTTATTTTTACTCTTAAGGTCGTTTGAGGATCTGTTCCTCAGGGGTCACATGGGCTTGGGAGGAGCCCCTGGCTCCTTTCTTTTACCAGTTCCATCTATGTGAAGATAAGTCAAAGGTCCTGCTTGACCATCGCTGGCTTCGCTTGGAAGCATGGAGGAAATATTTTCTGTGTTGATCCTCCTCTTTGTAGACTGGACACTGGTTCAAGTCCATTTGATGGGATGCCTGTGGCCTCCTTGATCAAGAGGACAGGTGACTCATAACAGTTACAGGACATTTTGAGAGATGTTCCATAGTCCCCTGGAACTTAGTTGATCTTGGAGGGGAAGGGGCAAAAACTGACCTTTAAGTCCCTCTGACCAAATTGGTATAGGCCTCCAAAGTATGGCTGTTAAACATCCAAGAGGGTTAGTTCCACCAGTCTGGTACTTTTAATGACTATGTGCATGTAGATAAAGCTTGGACAAAGACCAAATATTCTCAGATAAACCTTGCCTAAATATATATTATATTCCTTGAGCTAGTTGTATGTATAATTTGTCAGTAGGTTGTCTGATTAATATGGTCCCTATGGTTTCTTTTAAAACTAGCTAGGCATTATTTATCTCTCACATTGTCTAACCCTTCCACCATGGTTTCCCATTTAAAGTACCCCCATTTTTACCATTTCTCCCTTAATAATACCCTTCTCAAACAGTCCCACCTCTCTTGAGCTCTGTCTTTCCCTTTATCCCAAAGGTTTCTTGTATAACTGTCCCTCCCCACTCCCATTAAAATAACCCCATTTTTATCCATATCTCCCTTATTAATTCCTGTTTCCTACTGTTCTTCTCTTTCAGATTCTTTCTTTTCCTTTACCTCTCTGATTTCTTTTCATTATCATGGTTCTGTAGTTATGTCTGGGTACATATTCACAAGGGTTTGGTGCTACGATCCACATATGAGGGAGAACATGTGTCTTTTTTTTTTTTTCCTGAGTTTGAGTTACTTCCCTCAGTATAACGGTTTCTAGTTCCATCCATTTACCTAAAAATTTCATGATTTCATCTTTCTTTACTGCTGAGTAAAACTCCATCGTATAAATGAACCACATTTTCATTATCCACTCATCAATTGAGGGA
>NW_008341872.1:3084556-3100921 GCF_000622305.1 Nannospalax galili | reverse complement strand
ACACCCTCTCCAACATTTGGTATCATTTGTTCTCTTGATCTTAGCCAGTCTGACTGGGGTAAGATGAAATCATAAAGTGGTTTTAATTTTCATTTCCCTAATTACTAGTGATGTTGAACACCTTTTAAGATGCTTCTTAGCCATCTTTATTTCTTCTTTTAAGAACTCTGTTCAGCTCCTTAGCCCATCTTTTAATGGGGTTACTTCCTTTCTTGATTGTTTTTGGAGCTCAAAAACATGTACTCTGGATGTTTAACCACTGTCAGATGTGTTGCTGGTAAAGATTTTCTCCCATTCTGTGGGTTTTCTCTTCACTTTCTTGGCTGCTTCTATTGATGTACAGAAGATTTTTAGGTTAATGAGGTCCCATTGTTAATTCTTGGCCTAATTTCCAGAGCAATTGATGTCCAGTTTAGAAAATCCTTCCTACACCTGTATATTGTAGGTCATTGCCAAGGTTTTCTTCTAGCAGTTTCAGAGTTTCAGGCTTCATTCACATTGAGGTCTTTGATCCACCTGGAGTTGACTTCTGTGCCAAGTGAAAAACAGGTTCATTCTTCTACAGGTGGAGATCCAGTTTTGCCAGCACCATTTGCTGAACATGCTGTCTTTCCTCCACTGAATGTTCTTGGCCCCTTTATCAAATATCAGGTGGCTGATATTGCATGTACTAATACTTGGGTCTTCAATTTTGTTCCATTGATCTATGAGTCTATTTTTGGGCCAGTACCATGTTGTTTTTATGACTATAGCTCTGTAATACAGTTTAAAATCTGGTATAGTAGTGGCCCCAGAATTGCTCTTAGTGTTTGGGGATGTTTTGGCTATCCGAGGTCTTTTGTGCTGCCATATGAATTTTAGTATGGATTTTTCCAATTTTGAGATGAATGTCATGGGGATTTTGATTGGCATTGCATTGAATCTATAAATGGCTTTTGGTAGGATGGTCATTTTCACAATATTAATTATTTCAGTCCATGAGCATGAGAGGTCCTTCCATCTTCTGATGTCTTCCTCAATCTCTTTCTTTAATCATTTAAAATTTTCATTGTAGAGCTCTTTAATGTCTTTGGTTTGGCTTATTCTGAGAAATTTTAGTTTTTTGAAGCTATTGTGAAAGGGAGTATTTCCATGTACTCTCCCTGATTACTTGTTATTGGTGTATAGAAAGGCTATAGACTTTTGTAGATTAAATTTATAACCTGCCACTTTACTGAACAAGTTAATAATTTCTAGGAGTTTTCTGTCGGAATTTTTGGCATCTCTTAGGTATAATATATCTTCTGCAAAAAGGGATAATTTGACCTCTTCCAATTTTACTCTTTTAATTTCCTTCTCTTGTCTTAGTGTTTTTGCAAGTTTCAAGCACTATGTTAAAGAGGAGTGGAGATAGTGGACAGCCTTGTCTGGTTCCTGATTTCAATGGGAATGCTTCCAGTTTTTCTCCATTTAGAATGATGTTGGCTGTGGGTTTGTTATATATGGCTTTAATTATGTTGAGGTATGTTCTCTCCAGTCCAATTCCCTCTAGGACTTTGAACATAAATGCATGTTGAATTTTGTCAAAGTCCTTCTCTGCATCCATTGAGATGACCATGTGGTTCTTGTCTTTGAGCCCATTTATATGATTTATGATGTTTATAAACTTACTTTTATCGAACCATCCCTGCATCTCTGGAATAAAGCAGACTTTTTTATGTGTGTCTGTATGCATTTTCTAAGTATCTCGTTGAGAATTCTTGCATCTATGTTCATTAAGGATATGGGTCTATAGTTTTCTTTGTTGGTTGTATCTTTACTTGGCTTTGGTATTATAGTGATGCTGGTATCATAGAAGGAATTTGGAAGTTCTCCCTCCATTTCTATCTTTTTGAATAAATTAAGTAGTATTGGATATAGATCTTCTTTAAATGTCTGATAGAATTCTGCTGTAAATCCATCTGGTTCTGGGCTTTTTTCAGTCAGGAGGTTTTGTATTATTGTTTCAATTTCCTTATGTGTTATGGATCTGTTTAAGCTGTTATCTCTTCTTGATTTAGTTTTGGTGGTTCCCATGCTTTTAGCTACCCATCCATTTCTTTCAGGCTTTCAAATTTAGTAGCATATAGGTTTTTAAAGTATTCCCTTACAATGTTCTGTATCTTTCTGGTGTCTGTTGTAATGTTTCCCCTTTCATGTCTGATTTTGTTGATTTGGAGGTGCTCTTTCTTTCTGTTGGTTAACTGGGCTAGTGGTCTGTCAATCTTGTTTAGCTTTTCAAAGAACCAGCTCTTGGATTCGTTCTTTGTATTGTTTGTTTTGCTTCTATTTCATTAATTTCTGCTCTTATTTTTGTTATTTCTTCTTGTCTGCTAGGTTTGAGTTTCATTTGTTGTTGCTTTTCAAGTGTCTTGAGTTGCAATGTTAAGTCATTTATTTGTGTTCTTTCTGATTATTTTAATGTAGGCACTTAAAGCTATAAACTTCACTCTAAGGACTGCTTTCAACATGTCCCAGAGGTTTTGTTGTGTTGTATTGTCCTTTACATTTAGTTCCAGGAATACTTTAATTTCCTTCTTAATTTCTCCTTTGATCCATTCATCATTCAGGAGTGTTTTGTTTAATCTCCATGTGTTCATGTGATAATTAGTGCTTCTTGCAGTGTTAATTGTAAACTTTATTGTATTGTGGTCTGATAGAATGCATGGAATTATTTCAATCTTTTTGTATTTGCTGAGGTTTGTTTCGTGCCCCAGTATATGGTCAATATTGGAGAAAGTTCCATGGGGTGCTGAGTAGAAAGTATGTCCTTTGGTGCTTGGGTGGAATACTCAGTAGATGTCTGTTAAATCCATTTGATATATGGTATTGTTTAATTCAGATGTCTCTCTGTTAACTCTCTGCCCTGTTGACATATATAATGGAGACAGTGGGGTATTGAAGTCCCCCACTATTAATGAGTTGGGGTTAATTTTGGTCTATTTGTTTATTTTTTCAATGCTTGGGTGAAATATTCGGTAGATGTCTGTTAGGTCCATTTGATATATAGTATTGTTTATTTCAGATGTCTCTCTGTTAATTCTCTGTCCTGTTGACCTATTGAATGGAGACAATGGTGTATTGAAGTCCCCTACTATTAATGAGCTGGGATTAATCTGGGTTTTAAAGTCCTGTAGTTCTGTTTTTATGAAGTTGGGTGCACCAGAGTTTGGTGAATATATGTTCATGATTGTAATATTTTTTTGGTCAATTTTTCCTTTGATCAGAATGTCTCAGTGTCTGTTTTTTTCTTAGTACCATTTGCTTGGTATAATTTTTTCAGTCCTTTCATCTTAAGGTAGTGCCTGTCCTTGAAAGTGAGATGAGTTTCTTGCAGACAACAAAAAGATGGGTTTTGTTTCTTAATCCATTCAACTAGTCTGTGTCTTTTGACTGGGGAGTTCAGTCCATTGATATTTAAAGTTATTAATGAAAGATGTTCACATTCTTGATACAGCTGTATTTCCACAGTTATAACTTCACTGAATTTCTTTCCCTAACCCCTTGGGTATAGTTGTTCCTTTCTTCAGCTCTTTGTATTGCTTTTAGAACTCTCTGAAGGGCTGGTATTGTGGACATGAATTCTTTCAGGCTATTTATATCATAGAAGATTTTTCTCTCCCCCTTTGAGTATAATAGACACTTTAGCTTGGTAAAGTAATCTGGGTTGGCATCTGTGGTCATTTAGAACTGAGAATACTTTGGCCCAGGCTCTTCTGCCTTACATAGTTTGCACTGAAAAGTCAGCTGTAATTCTGACGGGTTTTCCTTTATATGTGACTTGTTTTTCTTTTGCAGCTTTCAGTATTCTCTCTGTTCTTTACGTTTAGTGTTTTTATTATGCTGTACCATGGAGTGTTTCTTTTCTGGTCCTGTCTTTTTGGTGTTCTATATGCTTCTTGTATTTTCATGGGCATGTCTTTCTTTAATTTTTGGAAAATTTCTTCTACAATCTTGTTGAAGATCTGGCCCATACCACTATCTTGAGATTCTTCTCCTTCCTCTATGCCTATGATTCATAAGTTTGGTCTTTTTATGGAGTCACACAATTCCTGCATATTCCATTCTTGTGTTTTCTTAAATTTTTCATAATCTTTGCTTGAGTTGTCTAATTCATCCACTTTATCTTCCAGTCTTGATATTCTGTTTTCCATTTCATTCATCCTATTAATGAGGCTTTCTCCTGTCACTTATAATTGGCTTACTGTTTCACTTCCTTCTTCATTTCAGCCTAAGTATTCTTCAATATTTCTAGCTCTTTTCTGAATTCATTCAGAAGTTTATCCCATCTTCTTTCAGTTCTTTGATTTCTTTGTGTGTTCTTTAAATTCACTGAATTCTTTTATCATGTTTATAATTGTTGAGTTCCATGTCCTGTGTTATCTCTAGGGGGTTCTCATTGTACTCCTCTAGCGGACTGTTGGAACTTGGTGGGGATATATTATTTTGGTTTTTCATGTTATTTTTTCTCTGTGACTTTGACATGTGGATTTCTTTTGTAGTTTCTGATTCTTGTGTGAGACTCAAGCCTTCCTTTGTTGAGTTTACATCTGCTTCTTTTTGTAAACTTTATGTGCCTTTGTGGTTTACTTGTTAGGCATGAACAGCTGGTTGGTCTATGCTTCAGGTTCTCTCTTTTGTTTTTATATTGGAGTGGCAAAATTGCTTTCATCTTCAGGAGTTTCCACAGAGGCCCAAGTCAGATGAGGATCAGGTGCCCTCAGGCTTTCTCCTAAGGTCTGGATCCTTTCAGGAATGAGGCTGACCTCAGGGATTTGGGGGCTGGGCTGGCCTGGGAGCAGGGCCCAGGAAAGATGCTGATTCCAGGAAGCTGGTGGCTGTGCCACCCAGGAATGCAAAGAGAGGTGGGGGTGGAAAGAGTCCCTGAGGACTCCTGGAGACTACTGGAAGGAACTGCAATGGTCTGGATGCAAAGGATCAGGAAGCAGTGGGGACTCTGGGCTAAGAGGTCAGCCCAGGGGTCTGGGATGCCAAGACAAGAAATGGGCCAGTACCCAGGCCAGGAGGAGAGATGGGGTGGGGGTGCTGGGAGGGTGAATGAGGCTGGGGGAGTCAAGGCATGGTGGCCGCCACAGGACTTACCCTGGAAAGATGCTGGCACCAGGAAGCCATGACTCTGCAGCCCAGGGACAAAAAGGGAGATGGGGGTGGGACCAGGCCCAGAGGGTTCCTGAGGACTGCAGGGAGGAACTGGGTTGGTCTGGATGCAAAGGATCAGGAAGCAGTGGGGATTCTGGGCCAAGAGGTCAGTCCAGGGGTCAGGGATGCCAAGAGAAGAAATGAGCCAGTACTCTCAGTCTAGGAGGAGAGATGGGGTGGAGGAGTTGGGAGGGTGAATGAGGCAAGGTGTGGTGTGCACTGCAGGACTTACCCAGGAAAGATACTGGCACCAAGAAGCCAGTGGCTGTTCGGGCCTTTTTTTTTTTTTTTTTTTTTTTTTTTTTTTTTTTTTTTGTCTTTTTGAAGCAGGGTCTCCCTGTAGCCCCAGCTGTCCTGGAAGTCACTATGTAGACCAGGCTGGCCTTGAACTCACAGAGCTCCGCCTGCCTCTGCCTCCCAAGTGCTGGGACTACAGGCATGCGCAATGCCCAGGGAGGCTAGAAGAGGGTGTCAGATCCCCTGGACCTGGAGTTACAGACAATTGTTAGCCATCATGTAGGTGCTTGGGTGCTGGGAACTGAATCCAGGTACTCTACAATAGCAACAAGTGCTCTTAACTGCTGAGCTATCACTCCAGTGCTCGAAAACATTTTCTTCAGATCTTTCTCCCCTTCCCAGCTATGACTGGCAATTTTCTAGTACTCTCACCAGAAAACTTTAGAATAAAAGAAAAGGTTCTAGTTCCCTTATGAAACTCTGATTCCTGGTTTTATTTGATCAGATTGTAATCTCATCCAATGCACTTCTAAAGTTATCCTATAATTTCATTCATTGAAAGTGGAAAAAGTTTCTTAGCAATCCTTTGGAATATAACTTGAGAGCCACACAAATGGGACTTTATGCTAAGACACCTAAGTGCAACTTTTGCTTGAGAAGTCAACAACCATGCTTTTGAGAATGTCTTACTTTGTTCCCAAGCACCTCTTTCTCTTAGCCCTTGTGTTTAAAGTCACTGTTAATGTCTTTTATAGCAGGGCATGGTGGCATACACCTTTTGTCCCAGCACTAGAGAGGCAAAGGCAGGTGGATCTCAGGTCTAGGCCAGCCTGATTTACATAGCAAATTCCAGGCCAGCTGGGTCTACAGGGAAACCTTGACTTAAAACAAAGAAAAGATGTCTTTTATCTGGAACTGCTGTCTTTTAGCTGGAGTTTCAAAAAAACAAAACAAAACAACAACAAAGAAAAACCTTGCTAGTAGGGAGAATCTTAGATAATAATATAAGAAATTTGAGGTTTTTAAAAAAGGCTTATAGGCTGGTTGGATAGTGCAGCTATTAAAGGCTAAGGCTAACAACCAAAATGTTAAAAAAAAAAAAAAGGATTTTAATAAACTCCAACACTGCTCCATCCTGGCTCACCCTTAAATTCTCTCCTGTGATGAGATCAAGAATCTGGTTTTACCTATGTATGGGTCCCTAAACTATTATGGGACTCCTCAGACTGATGCAGGCAACGGCATTGAGCCCCCATCCCTGACACTGCTGACATCTCCTTTAGGTGCTCTTCTAAGATCCATCTAAAATGTTGGTGAGTTTCCCAAACTATGTAGCTATTCTGTTTTACTCTTAGCTTCTATGTTACCTTCTTTTGTTTGTTTTTGCTTTTACTTCTGCTTTCTGGCCAGAGATCCATGTAGTATTTAAGGAGTGCAGCTAGCACCAAGACAGAAATTACCTAGAGTCATGCATACCCCATTCTTTGGTCAGATGGAACAGGTCTTCCTGGGAGGGCATGACCACCTGGTCATCCATCAATTTCCAAGCCATTTTCCTGCCTTCAAGAAAGCCACCAAGACACAAGAACCAGCCACGCAGAATGAGGGAACAATTCCCCCAAAGTAGCACACTCTGGATGTAAAGCTCATTAGGAATGGCCATGTCTGTACTCTTTCTTGATTCTAAAATCTTAGTGTTTCTCCGAGTTTTTTCTACATGCTTCCTAAAAACTCTTGCTTTACTTTCCGTGGAGCTAGTAGCATTGGGCAAAGGGAACTTTGTGTCTTCGAAGCTATTTTACCATCCTGCTTTTACAGCCTCAGGCTTTTCTCCTTGTTGAGACTCTGATTTCCCATCCTTAATTCTGTATTTCCATTAGATGTTTTGAGGAAGGGGCTTCCATAAATTTCAAGGTCAAAATAAAATTTAGACCCCCATGCCTTATCATTTTATGAGATGTTAAAATCCAGCTGCTGTGTCAAACTATGCCTTTAAACTTTGGTAAAGACTATGCTCATAAGGTATACTCAGATACCCAGGGATTCTTGAAAGTATTCATTGGAGCTTCAAGGATGACCAGTGCCTCATTAATGACTATACTGTGTGGATTGATTCTGGGGGGGAACTCATGAGCCTTCCAGGTTATACTGAATGGGCTGATGGTGTTTGACCCAAGTTGGAAAGTTGGAAAGGTCTCTAAGGGCACCTGGAGGGAAAAACACTGAATGTCCAGTTAATGGTTATACTGGACAAATTGTTGGCTGATCCAGGTGGACTGTATTAGTCAGGGTTCTCTAAAGAAAAAGAACCAAGAATGAATATATATATTCCCTAGATATGGATTTATCAGGATAGAGTACAAGTGGTCCAACAATGCCTGCACCACATTGGAGAGGCTAAGAATCTGGTAGTTTCTCAGTCCAGGAGGCTCGATGTCTTAGTAGTCCCAACCTGGTGATGAAGGCCTGACAAATTCCAAGAGAATTCTGCTAGTTTTCAGTCTACTTTGGAATCTGGGTTCAGAAGGTGGGAAAGTTTTTTTTTGAAAAACTTAGGTGGAGGGGGGCAGGAAAAACAGGGCTTGTAAAACCAGCTCCCTTCTGTCTGCCAGCCAGGATCTGGATCAGGAAGTGTTTGTTTTTTGTCCTCATAAGATAAGGGAAAAGCTGCTGTACTAAAGCAGCTTCTGAAGTCTCTGGTTAAAAGGTGGAATCTGTCATCTTGTCTTTGGAGATCAAAGGAAAGGCAAGCTGCCTTTTCGCAGAGTCTGCTTCCCTTGACTTCAAAGACCAGGGTGCTTATCAATTCGGTTCCCTTTTCTCAGGGGCTTGTGAGGTCCGTGAGGCCCTGTTGGAGACAGGGAGGGCGGCTGTGGTTTGGAACCCTAATAATGAGCACTGTGTATATGCACTTGACAACTGGGACAGTGTATCCTCAGTCCTCCTGTTACTGTCCTGGAAGAAGTGAAGCTGTTCTAAGACATTTGTGCTCCTCCCTTTGGCTAGACTATTGAAATTATGTACCCCAAGATATGTGTATTTCCCCAGGAATCTCATGCTGGGAGAAAGAAAAGCTTGGGTGTCTAGTGCCAGCCAGAGGGGGAACTTGTCTCCCAGGAGGTTCGACACAGTTCTGACAACTTGACCGACCATCTTGTAGGATGGGTCGATTAAGAGCTTTGAAAATGATGGGTCAGTGATGAGCAGAACCACACCCTTACTAGGACTCCTTAAAATACCTCTTTCCCTCTATTTCAGCCTAGATCTTGTGTCAGGAACCCAGGGATGGACTTGCGGGGGTGGGGATCACTGGACTTCTTTCTTCCTCTTCCCCAAGTGGCCACAGTGAGTAAATCTTTTTCATTTTTCATGATATTACTGTATCTGAGTTGGCTTATTGAGGACTAGAGGGTAAATTTGGCTTATTAGGACTGTCAGGGCCCAGGCTCTGACCCAAACAACTCCAATACTCCAAGAGTTATATACACAAAAGAAATTTCTTTCTCATACTGCCTTAGTTGTAATGATTTCCATACCATCATGGTTATTAGGAACCTCAAGCTTACAGCACGGAAGGGAGAAAGACCTTTAGCAAATGTAAATTGTGTTGGAATTCTACACTATCTGACAACGCATTTCAACCAGACTCCTGAAGGGTTCTTCTCCATCCCTGGTCCCCATCATTTTCCCTGTATTTTTATCCTGCCTCAATTTCCCCTTCTGAGATTTTGATCCCTTAATCTTAGGGGTGGATGAAAACTAAAGATCATCTTCTACAACTTTATCAGTGCTGAATAGGTTCATAGAAGCCATGTGGAATAAACTTATTAGACCACCAGTTTCCACCACCCAGAGGCTCAGAATGTCATCGGATAGCATCTGAGCAACAGAGATTTCCCCACTTTGCTGTAACCATCAGGTAACATCTGAGGCTTATAGCAGGCTTCCCCAGGCTTGCTGTAACTCACCCACCTGATGTTCCCAGCAATGCATTTGAGAAATACCTCCATTTATGACTTTGTTAAGTTAGTATAAAAGCTTCAAGAGACTATTATCATGTTGAAACATGGTAGGAGGGAAAACCTGAATCTATGTTGCTAGTCCATGGCACCTCAAATTGACTCCAGAATAAACTTTCTCTTATTCCTTCTGAGGTGAAAACTGTGTTTTTGCATCAACGAAGTAATCTCTTTTCATTCCATTAAAACTGTAAACACTTTGACACACTCTTGCCACTGTACTTCCACCTGTGAAACTTAAAGTCATTTACGATCAGTCAAGGAAATAATGCTTCTGCTAGCATTTATTACTAGGAACTGAGGCAATGGTTTTATTTTTAAAGCAAACTTCTATCTCAATTACTTTCAGCAATTTAAGCTGCTATTCAATGCATATAATTTAAATTCTAGATAAAAAGCTAAAATATTTACTAGTGTTATGTTTTATGATATTTGTGAAAGATTTTTACATTCAATACATTGTTTTCTCTAGACAAAAATAAGAGGTAAGATCAGTTTATTAGGTTCAAAGGTTAATGATCAAAAATAATTTCTGCTAAAAGAATAATTACATGCCTATGGCATAATTACTATTGCTTCCAAGAAATAAGTTTCTTGCTGGGCACTTGGGAGGTAGAAGCAGGTAGAGCTCCTGTGAGTTAAAGGCCATCCTGGTCTATATAGCAAGTTCCAGGCTAGTCTAGGCTACATGGTGAGACCCTGTCTAAAAAAACAAAGCAAAAAAGGATGCTTCTTATTTGAAAACATTTGTGAATAGATTATTTGCTGCTTTTAACTTTTACAAAATCATGCCTTTTTTAGAGCCTAGGAAGGATCACTGAATAAATTATACATGAGGATACATGCAGTGCACTGAGACTCTCTAGTCATATATTTTATTAAGTGTTCTTGAAGAACTCACTGTGGCTAAGAAGAAATAAATATATTTTAAATATTTGACTTTCATGGAAAACAGATTGTGAAGAAAAAAGTGTAAGTGCTATATGACTTAAAGGAGTTATACGGTTAAGTAAAATTAAGGTGTGTTTTCAGATTTGAATATAATAATTCAAAGTAATCTGTATAATGATTTAGGCAAAAGGATAATAATTAAATTATCTGTTGAGATTTTGCATGAACAAATAAAATTATACAAAAGCAATGTTTAAAATTTAAGCCTTGTAGGCTGAGTAGATGGCTCAGTCAGTAAAGTGCTTGCCTTGTAAACATAAAGACCTGAGTTCAATTCTGGGTCCCCATGTAAAGAAGACTAGTGCTGTGGTATGTGTTTACAATCCCTGTTTGGGGAAGGCGGAGGACAGGCAGATCGCTGGGGCTGGCTGACCAGTCAACTTCATTTAACGGGCCAATGGGAGGAACAAAACCTGAGGTTGTCTTTTGGCCTCCAAATACATGTGTGATACATGGGCATGTGCACTGGTACACACACAAATATAACGTAAAAAATTTATGCCTCATGGCAACTTTCTACTAGTATGTTACCAGTAGACAAATATGCATAAGAGGAAATATTTAACAATTACATGCTCAATTAATTTGTTATAAAACGAATGAACACATTTGATTCTTATTTTAGTGACCAATTAAGGGCATAATAAAACACTAGCAAAATTAACAAGCATATATTGTAGTATGAGCATAGCTTTACTCCTAAACTTATAAAAAATGCTGAGGATTATAGAATGATATTAATTTTTGTTTATTTTTTCCTTTATAAAAGTGATATAAGTTAAGATCTTTATATTTTTAAAAACTTCATCCCTAACTTCTATAAAGATGTATTAATGCTTGAATTTCAGATTAAAAGAGGTAGGCTAAAATTTTAAATCATGTAGTTAAAAGAGGAGCAATTCAGTTTTATTAAACACTTTGCTCAGAAACACACAATGTCTATCAAGTTTTGACACAATCAATCATTCTAGTTTTCAGACCAGTAAATGTACTTTTATAAACGTCAAAAAAGCTGAGCAGAGTTTTTCCAAGGAGTCTCCTAATTTAGAATGTTAACTGCAGACACATTAAACTATGGTAAAACAAAATTATTACTACATTAAGAATTTAAAGAGAAATGATCATCTAAATGACAACAAATGGTATGAATGTAATATGGAACAAAACCTACATTGTATAAAAAATTTTAAGAAGAAACATTCATGTATATTAGCAATTTAAAATATTCTCCTGAAAATACACTATTTGCTTATTCTTGCCCTTTTTCAAAATAATTTCTTATAAAACTATGTATAAATGTATATATACACACACTATATATATACATATATACATATACATATATATGCACACAGACATACACACTAATATATATTGGGTTTTTTGTGTTTTTTTTTTTTTTTGAGATAGGGTCTCATTCTTCAGCCTGGGCTGACCTTAAGCTCATAGCAATCCTGCCTCAACTTCTGGGCTGGTTGGATCACAGGTGTTAGCTACCAGGCCTGTATCACTAATATAGGCCTGACTTATTATTTTAAATCTTTAAGCTAGCTGATTATAACACATTATAAAATTTGAAGCAAACTATTTAAACTTTCACTAGCAGCATTCTACTATAGTGTTAGCAAACACTGAGTGTATTTTAATGTTACTTTCTTATATTGAACTTGAATTAAATGATAGAACTAGTTCTATAATCAATCTTTGTTAAGTATATGAGTATATAGTCAGTATAAAAATAATTGGGAAATCAAATCAACATGTGAATGCTAGGTTAGTATGTCTTAAAGAGTTTTATAATGTTTACCAATTTAAATCACATTGTTGAACATAAAGATTTTATTCCTAAAGTAATAATGTAAAGCTAGAACTTACAAGAGAATTCAAATTTCAGAAGAAAGTTGCAAACTACAGCACTGATTTAATAAAAGGAGACTGGTCTGATGTGTATGATCTAGCACCATTACTTTTTTGTTAAAACAATCAACTAAACAAATGAAATGCACTGCTATTTATTTTTTGTTGATTTTCACGGGTGATCCTTTGACGTTGAGTTTGTCTGTAAAAGCGTTTGCTCTTCTTCCACTTTCAATGGCTGGACTTTGAAGTTTCTCCCTAAGAAATATACAGATGAACATCAATACTACTTCTAAAATGCACAATGGTTTAAGTCACTGCCAAGTATGTTAAAAGCCATTTTAGAGAGTTTTATCTTACAAATTTCTTAACAGCTTTGGAAAAACAGAGAAAACTTTTTTATTAAACATTTAAGAAAGTAAGGAGATATTTACCTAAGATGCACTTAATTGCTTATAGTTTAGACAGTGCTGTTCCATATGGTAGCCACTGGTAATATTTACACTTAAGAAATTCAACTCCTGAGTTGTACCATCCCCATTTTAAATGTGATTCAGCAGTCACACATAGCCAGTGGTTACCATGTTAGCCAGCACATTTTTATCATGCAGAAGTAATCACTTTAGAAAATGCTACTGGACAGAACTGTTAAGAGAAAATGCAGCTCTTAGGGCTATAGATTTATAGCTCACTCAAAAAGAGTACGCTTTCTCTAACTGGGACCTGGATTTTGTACTTAAACCTAGCACTATTAGATTTTTAACCATAAAGTTTTCAATGTGTGGCAAATATCTAAAACTAATATGAAAGTGAAATTTTAAGTCATTTAAATACAAAATATTCATGCTCTAAATTCCTAAACAAATATTTTCAAAGGAAAGACACCAGCATATGAAATTCTGCACAAGGCTTCTGATTTACTTGATGCCCATTTGTCCAGTGCTGGTTCTGTGAGGCCTTCTAAGGCAATCCTGTACCTTTAGAACCAGGCTGCCCTCGATCTTACAGAGATTTGCCCACCTCTGCCTCCTGAGTGCTGGGATTAAAGGCGTGTACCACCACAACAGGTTTCAAAATATATTTTAATTTTATTTAATGTATGCTTCAGCACACTCATATTACATACTGATAAGACTTCTGCAACATAACATATATTTCTATACATGTATTATGTGCAACTAAGGTTGACCAGGTTCCAGTGAATGAACCCACATCAAAGGGCATTTGGGGACACAAACCTGATTCCATAAATCTTAATATACATATACACATATATTGGAGTATAGGAAATTTGGTGTGGGATTAGTAAGGGATATGAGATATGGAAGCAGATCTGAATATGATGAAAATATATAAAATTTATAAATATTCATCAAAAAGAGGAAAAAAGATATAGCTTTTACCTTCTTTTGTGTTCTCGTGATCCTGAACTGTCATGACCAACACGTTGCATTCTCATGTTTTCTAGATTATGTGATCGTCCATTAGGCTTGTACTTTAAAACCTCATTTTGCCATTCATCATCAAAAGCATGAGCATCACCTATATTAAATATCAAAATAAAGGGAATGAATATTTAGGGTGTTTTTTTTTTTTGTTTTTGAGACAGAGTCTCACTATATAGCTGTTTGGCCTGGAACTCACTATGATGACCAGATTGGCCTTGAATTCACAGAGAGCTGCTCTCCATCTGTTACCCCAGGTACTGGCTCAAAGGCATGAGTCACCATACCTAACCTAAATATTTAAGTTTCTATAGTCAGTGATTGCCTCGGTTCACCATATACTTCATATAAGCCTCATCTCAAGAAAGGGGTAGGAAGCTTCCTGTTCCTCTCGTACTGATGATCTGTTTATTTATGATACAGTTTTCAATCACCTGCTTGATTATCCTATTGTTCTACTTAGAGGACAGGATGACTCAATTCCAGTCATTTGTAATCTTACATACTGAATCATCTACAGTGATCATGCTATTCCCACGTACTTGGATACTCCCCTTCAGTAGCACGCATTTCTATTAAGCTCTTTATATTCTTGACTTAAGCTTGTCAATTTCCCAACACTAGCAAATTATGATGTCATGAAGAAGGTAATCTAACCTCCAAAATAACATGTAGATTATAGTTCTTCTTCTATCCCATTGTCTTTTAAAATTATTTATTTAATAACCACACAATCAGAAGAAGCATTTCATTACAACAGCATTGACATATTCAATAACAATTTACAGAGAGAAGATGCATCTCCTTCAAAATTGGCTATAAATTTTTAGGTTTACTGTTGAATTAATACAGTTACACAATATTGTACTCAATATAAACCTTATAAGACATAAAATTAAATGGTTTTAAACTTTAAAAAAAGATCTCCATTTCACTATTAAAATACACAGTTTCACACAGAATTGAAAATTCATTTTCAGTACAATTGACACTAAGATACACATGCATTTCTAATCTCTCTATGTATGATTATTACTAATCACAGTTGGTTACTTTCTGAGCTCCTTGGCATCTGAGCATGGATATAAAGTCATCAGGTAGAATTCAATGGTAATGTTTTTCACATCCACCAATTATTAAGGAGTAATTTTTATGCTTTGAAGAATTATTTTTTTAATTTATTTATTTTTACACTGACTTCCCAGACTGCACCCACCCATAGCCTCCCTCTCCCCACTAGAGCCCTTATACTCTGATATCCCTGCTACTGTCTGCTGTGTTGTTGGCACCCCCAGCCATTCCCCACTAATTGCCCTTCTGGTGAATTTAGTCAGCCTATCTAGAGGTCTTTGTTTTAGGAGGGTCAGCTGTTCTTCATCTAGTGGTAATCAGTTGTCTATATTCCTTTGGATAAGATTGGAGTCTGCTGTTCATTTTCCCAGTTCTATGCTGAGTTACTATCTGGGAGTCCCTTGGGCACCCTGGTCAACATCTCAAAAGAAGGTATCCTGTCTAGCATTGTTGCTTGTTATGTAGCCTTTAGCTATACATATGGACTCTTATGAAATTATATTGGCCCCTTTAATCTTTCGTTATTCTTTCCTTTTGGGTGTTTAAGGCCATACAGTTGGACCAGATAAACCGATTTATTTTCACTCTTAAGGTCGTTTGAGGATCTGTTCCTCAGGGGTCACATGGGCTTGGGAGGAGCCCCTGGCTCCTTTCTTTTACCAGTTCCACCTATATGAAGATAAGTCAAAGGTCTTGCTTGACCATGGTTGGCTTCGCTTGGAAGCATGGAGGAAATGATTCCTCTCTGTTGACCCTCCTCCTTATAGACTGGATACTGGTTCAACTCCTCAGCCTCCTTGATCAAGAGGACAGGTGACCCACCACCATTATAGGACATTTTGAGAGATGCTCATAGTCCCCTGGAAATAGTCGACCTAGGAGGGCTAGGAATGAAAAGTATCCTTTATGTCCCTCTGACCAAATTATTATAGGCCTCAAAGTATGTCTGTTAAACACCCAAGAAGGTTAGTTCCACCAGTCTTGTATTTTTAATTACTGTGTGTCATGTAGAAAAATCTTGGGCAAAGATCAGTTGTTTTCAGATAAACCTTACCTAGACAAATATTTCTTGATCTGCCATGTATAATTTGTCAGTAGGGTGTAGGAGTAATATGTCTAGCTCTGATTTTTTAAACACTAGCTAGCCATAATTTATCTTTTGCATTGCCTAACCCTCCCTCCATGGTTTCCCCAGTTAAAATGTCCCCATTTTTCCCATTTCTCCCTTAATAATACCCTTCTCCTATAGTCCTACCTCTCTTGAGCTCCTTCTTTCCCTTTATCCCCTAGGTTCCTTGTATACCCTTCCCTCCCCCCTCCCTTAAACTAACCCAATTTTTACCCATATCTCCCTTATTAAGGCCTGTTTCCTACTGCTCTTCTCTTTCAGGTTATTTCTTTTCCTTTACATCCCTGTTTCTTTCCATTATCCTGGTTCTTGTAGTTATGTCTGGTTGCATACTTATTAATCAGAGTCTGGTTCTAGGATCCACATATGAGGAAGAACATATGTCGATTTTTTTTTCTGAGTCTGTGTTATTTCACTTAGTATAACAGTTTCTAGCTCCATCCATTTACCTGCAAATTTCATGATTTCATCTTTCATG
>NW_008341872.1:3082534-3084040 GCF_000622305.1 Nannospalax galili | reverse complement strand
TTCCCTGATTATTAGTGATGTTGAACATCTTTTAAGATGTTTCATAGCCATCTTACTACTTCTTTTGAGAACTCTCTGTTCAGCTCCTTAGCCCATCTTTTAATTCAGTTAGTTCCTGTCTTAGTTCTCTGTTTTTTGAGTTCGTTATATATATACTGGTTGTTAAACCTCTGTCGGATGTGTCACTGGTGAAGATTTTCTCCCATTCTGTGGGTTTACTTTTGCTTCCTTGGTTGTCTCCTTTGATGTACAGAAGCTTTTTAGTTTAATGAGGTCCCATTTGTTAATTCTTGCCCTGGTTTCCTGAGCAATTGATGTCTGGTTTAGAAAATCCTTTCCTATGCCTATATTGTGTAGGTTTTTCCCAATGTTTTCTTCTAATAGTTTCAGAGTTTCAGGCTTTACACTGAGGTCTATGAGCCATTTGGAATTGACTTTTGTGCAGGGTGAAAGATAGGGGTTTAGTTTCATTCTTCTACAAGTGGAGAGCCAGTTTTGCCAGCACCATTTGCTGAACATGCTGTCTTACCTCCAGCTAATGTTCTTGGCCCCCTTGTCAAATATCAGGTAGCTGAAATTGCATTTACTCATATTTGGGTCTTCAATTTTGTACCATTGGTCTATCAGTCTATTATTGTGTGAGTACCATGTTGTTTTTATGACTATAGTTCTGTAACACAGCTTAAAATCTGGTACAGTAATCCCCCTGGCATTGCTCTTAGAGCTCAGGGTCGTTTTGGCTATCCGAGGTCTTTTGTGCTTTCATATGAATCTTAGGATAGATTTTTCCAATTCGGTGAAAAATGTCATGGGGATTTTGATTGGTATTGCGTTCAATCTATATATGACTTTTGGTAGGATGGTCATTTTCACAACATTAATTCTTCCAATCCATGAGCATGGGAGGTCCTTCCATCTTCTGATGTCTTCCCCAATTTCTTTCTTTAAAGATTTAAAATTTTCATTGTAGAGCTCTTTCATGTCTTTGGTCAGGTTTACTCCAATATATTTTATTTTATTTTTTGCAGCTATTGTGAACGGGAGTGTTTCCATGTGCTCTTTCTCTGATTGCTTTTTATTGGTATAAAGAAAGGCTATAGACTTTTGTAGGATAATTTTGTAACCTGCCACTTTACTGAACATGTTAATAATTTCTAGGAGTTTTCGGGTGGAATTTTTGCAAAAAGGGAGAATTTGATTTCCTCCTCTTGTCTTATTGCTCTACCAAGAGTTTCAAGTACTATGTTAAAGAGAAGTGGGGATAGTGCACAGCCTTGTCTGGTTCCTGATTACAATGGTAATACTTCCAGTTTTTCTCCATTTAGAATGATGTTGGCTGTGGGTTTGTTAAATACGGCTTTAATTATGTTGAGGTATGTTCCCTCCAGTCCAATTCTCTCTAGGACTTTGAACATAAATGCATGTTAAATTTTGTCAAAGGCCTTCTCTGCATCTATTGAGATGACCATGTGGTTCTTGTCTTTGAGTCCATTTATATGATTTACG
>NW_008341872.1:3080116-3081236 GCF_000622305.1 Nannospalax galili | reverse complement strand
AGTTGGGGTTAATCTGGGTCTTAAAGTCCTGTAGTATTTTTTTATGAAGTTTGGTGTGATGGCTAATCCTGGGTGTCAAGTCGATTGGTTCTGGGATTAACTGAAATGAAAGAGATCTTCTTAATTGGATCATCTAAAGCTGGAAGACACACCCTAAATGTGGGTGTTACCTTCTGATGGCAGCCGGTATAAAAGGCCAAGGCAGAAGAGAACGCCAGGCTTCTTGCTGCTTGCTTTCTCTCTTGCTGGTGAGTTCATCTTGCTGCTGTAGACTGAAGACTAGCTGATCTTTTAGAATTTGTCAGACCTTCAGAGCCAGATCGGGACTACAGAGACATCCATCCAGCCTTGTGGACTGAGCGACTATGGATTCTCAGCCTCTCCAGTGTGGTGCAGCCATTGTTGGACTACTCGGACTCTATCCTAGCTAAACTGATAAATCTCTATACATACATATTCATTCTACCGGTTCTGTTTCTTTAGAGAACCCTGACTAGTACACTGGGTGCACCAGAGTTTGGTGAATATATGTTCATGACTGTAATATCTTCTTGATTCATTGTTCTTTTTTATCAAAATGAAGTGTCCTTCTTTGTCTTTTCTGATTAGTTTTAGTTTAAAGTCTATTTTGTCAGATATTAGAATTGCTACACCTGATTTTTTCTTAGTGCCATTTGCTTGGTATATTTTTTTCCATCCTTTCACTTTGAGATAGTGTCTGTCTTTGAAAGTGAGATGAGTTTTTTGCAGACAACAAAAAGATGGGTTTTGTTTCTTAATCCATTCACAAAGTCTGTGTCTTTTGACTGGGGAGTTCAGTGCGTTAATATTTAAAGTTATTAATGAAAGATGGGTATTGAATCCTGTCATTTTTATTTGTGTTTACATTCTTCATATAGCTGTATTTTTCCACAGTTATACCTTTGTTGGATTTCTTCCCACAGTCCCTCGGGTATAGTCATTCCTTTCTTCAGCTCTTTGTGTTGCTTCCAGAACTCTCTGAAGGGCTGGTTTTGTGGACATGAATTCTTTCAGCCTATTTATATAATGGAAGATTTTTCTTTCCCCTTCAACTATAATAGACATTTTGGCTGGGTATAGTAATCTGGGTTGGCATCTG
>NW_008341872.1:3057337-3079204 GCF_000622305.1 Nannospalax galili | reverse complement strand
CGAAGCTTTCGGTTCTCTCTTTTGATTTTATATTGGAGTGGCTGGATTGCTTTTGTCTTCAGGAGTTCCCACAGAGGCCCAATTCAGAGGAGGGTCATATGTTTTCAAGCTTTCTCCTAAGGTCTGAATCCCTCCAAGAATGATTTTGGCCTCAAGAATTTGGGGGTTGGACTGGCCTGGGAGCCTGGCCCAGGAAAGATGCTGCTCTAGGGCAGCTGGTGGCTGTGCCACCCAGAGATACAAAGGAAGATGGGGTGGGAAGAGGCCCCAAGGACTCCTGGGGAACTGCACTGAGGAGGTGTGTTGGTCTGGATGCAAAGGATCAGGAAGAGGAAAGGTCAGCCCCCATCCCAGAAAGAGGCTGGTGGGTGGTGCAGGCCCAGGGAAGCAGAGGGAAGTGAGGGCAGGGCCAGGTCCAGAAGCAGTGCTCCTGAGGCCCAGAGAAGGCACTAAGTTGGTCTGGATGAAAAGGATCAGAAACCAGTATTGGTTCCCCAGGTGTCTGGGGCCCCAAGATATGGAATGGGACAGGACCCAAACTAGGAGAGACCGGTGGGGGAGATGGGAGGGTGAATGAGGCTGGGGGATTCAAGGCTTGGAGGGCACGATGGACTTACCCTGAGAGAGGCCTGGTGGGTGGTGAAGACCTAGGGAAGCAGAGGGGGGTGAGGGCAGGGCCAGGCCTAGAAGCAGTGCTCCTGGGGCTCAGAGAAGGCACTATGTTGGTCTGGATGAAAAGGATCAGGAAGTAGTATTGGTTCCCCAGTTGTCTGGGGCCCCAAGACAAGGAATGAGGCAGGACCTAAACTAGGAGGAGAGACCTGTGGGGAAGATGGGGGGTGAATGAGGCTGGGGGAGTCAAGGCGCGATGGATTTACCCCTGAGAGTGGCCTGCGGGTAGCCCCCTTGCTTTTTTTAAAACGTGCTTCTGAACTTTTTTCAAGTTGTAAACTTACAAATTACTCAGTGTATATTTTATTATCTTCTAAATATATATTTTATTTTTAAAATTATGTGTTTGTAGCTGGACATGCTGGCACATGCCTTTAATCCCAGCCAGCACATGGAGGCAGAGGCAAGTGGATCTCTGTGAGTTCAAGACCAGCCTGGTCTTATATGAGTTCCAGGCTAGTTGAAGCTACAGGGAGACCCTGTCTTAAAAAAAAAAAAAAAAAATGTGTGTGTGTGTGTTTGGGTCCGTGGAGGCCAGTGCCTGTGGAGGTCAGAAGCATTTCTCTGGCTGCTTTTTCAAGGACCTGAGTTCAGTTCCCAGAACCTACATGGTGGTTAATAACTGTAACTGCAGTTCCAGGGGATCTAATGCCCTCTTCTAGCCTCCACAGGCATTGCACAACATGGATGCACTTACATGCAGGTAGTACACTCACACACATAAAACAAAATAAATAAATAATTAAACAATAATAAGGTTACGAACTAGGAGGGCTTAAATGCATTGATAAAATATCATCTATACAAGGCTTAGTGTTCAAAATTTAGAATTTTTATAGTAAATCATGGTCTATTTACAAGTTAACGTTTAGTTAATCATTTAGAGTATTATTTTGAAAAAATACGTGTTCACAATTATAATGGTGAGATAAATTGAGCACAGTAATAGCAAAATGCAAAGCTGAAAAAATGAGATACGTGTGTGTAGGAAGAGGTTCATTAAGGCATTAGTATATTTTGGGGGCTGAAGTTGTGGATGATTTTTATTTTCTCCTTTACACTTTTTTTTTGAAATGTGTTGAGTGTTTTGCTTACATATGTATTAGTGCACTATGCACGTGAAGTGCCTGTGCAGGCCAGAGAGAGAGTCAGATCCCCTGGAACTGGGTTATAGACAGTTCTAAGCTACCATGTGAGCACTGGGAATTGAACTGGATTCTCCGCAAAACCAGCAAGTTCTCTTAACTACTGAGCCATCTCTCCAGCCTTTCCTTTATACTTTTCAAGTGTATTTCTTGGTAATTGAAACAATTTAAAAACTCAATTTGTGCATCAATAATAATACTAAATAACTCAAAATTTTTCATTTTTTAATTTTATAAGTATAATACAAGAAAACTAAAAGATACCTCACATTGACAAAAGCTATTGTAAAAAAATAGATGTTAAATGATGAACTACAACTGTATCAATTTGACAAACATTTCTTGCACGTATTTAAAATTTTTTTTTTTCACCAGGCGTGGTGGTGCATGCCTTTAATCCCAGCACTCGGGAGGCAGCAGCAGGCTGATCTCTGTGCGTTCAAGGCCAGCCTGGTCTACATAGTGAGTTCCAGAACAGCTGAGGCTACAGGGAGACCCTGTCTCAAAAAGACCAAAAAAAAATTTTTTTTTTCATATTTTATTATTTTTATTTTATGTGTATGTGTGTATAGGTAAGTACACCCATGTTATGTAATGCCCGCAGAGGACAGAAGAGGCTGTCGGATTTCCTGGAACTGGAGTTACGGACAATTGTTAGCTGCTATGTGGGTGCTGGGATTTGAACTCAGGTCTTCTGCAAGAACAACCAGTGTTCTTAACTGCTGAGCCATCTCTCCAGCCTCCCCACACATATTTTTTATAAATTACATGTTTCCACATAAAAATTTATTATGTTCTACAAATTCAGCTACTATTTAAATTTTTGTTTTGAAACAGGGACTCTCTATCTAGCCTGGAACTCAGTATTTAGACTATGCTGACCTCGATCTCATAGATATCCACCTGACTTTGCTTCTGAGTGCTAGGATTAAAGGTGTGTCTCATCAGACGTGACCTACTTTAACTTTTTTTTTTTTTTTTTTTGTCTTTTTGAGACAGGGTCTCCCTGTAGCCTCAGCTGTCCTGGAACTCACTATGTAGACCAGGCTGGCCTCCAGTCAAAGTCACAAAGATCCATCTGCCTCTGCCTCCCAAATGCTGAGATTAAAGGTGTGAGCCACCATGCCCGGCCTACTTTAACTTTTTTAAAAATGAAGTTTTGTGTGCTAACTTACTTTCATTCATATTGATGAACTCTTGATTGACCTCTTCATCTCCAGTTTTGCTGTTCTTTGACTTTTTAATGACATGAGCTCGATCATGGATATGATGGCCAATAGCCATTTTTTCTAGTCCACTGTCAGAATCTCTCATTGTTCTTCTGGTTTCCTTTATCTGTAAAAGTAAAGCAAGTAAAAATTTAGTTAATATATAGAATAGGAATGCAGGCAAATTTCTGTGAGATTGAAGCCAGCCTGGTCTACATAGCAAGTTCCAGGTAAGTTGGGGCTACAGGGAAACCCTAGCTCAAAAAAATCTATATAGATTGGATTTAATTCTACAATATTCAGGGCCTGTTTACTTACTGAGGTAAGGCTAAAGATCTATTGCTCTAAAAATACAAGATTTTGTACAATTAATAAACTGATTAGTAACAATAGTTCCACTATCAAAATAAGTCTCAAATAAATTTTCAATTTACAATTTAACCTTTTTCCAAGAGTGCAATAAAATATTAAAACAAAGAATAGCTATATAAAATAGTACCTTTGAAACTGTCTTTGACAATGTAATAGAAGTTAGTGAATACAACAAATTTACGTTAAAGGCTTGAGTCTCATAGCACCTACCTCCTAACTACGAAAGTATTAGATTGCTTATTATAATAGCCAAAGATTATTAACATGATTTGCTGACAGATAGCTATAATTAAGTTCAATTTACATTAAGACTTTGCCATTTTCACTAAGTTAAGTATCAGTGAATTTGCCAAACTATGCAAGAATAACACTGATATGTGTATGCTTATATTTAAGAACCAAAAAGGGAAGTAATTTCTATTTACTAGTCTGGTAAACCTAAAATTTTACTGTAAACACTAATAAGGCAATGAAGAAACACAAATTTTCATATTACAGTTTGAAAAAGCCAAGAGTGTTAATCACTGTGTAATTTATATGTAAAAATGAGGGGTACACACGCCTTACAACCAAGATATAACTATTCCTAGATCCTTTACAGAAAGTCACGGATAAAATTTTGTGCTATATTAATATTCTGGGTACTATATAATAATTTTTTAAAAAGAACGCATGGTTACAAGTTCCAACTTGAATTTTAGAAACATTACTGAACAATGGACAAGCTGCAGAGGACATATACAATAATGATACCATTTGTATAAAGTTAAAAAACCTATTGAAAACTATCATATTTTGTGATATATACATTGAAAATAAAATTATTAAAAATTCACACATACGATAAACTCCAGATTTGGGAAAACAGTTATCTCCTGAGAAGGAACCAGGGAAAGGGACCTGAGAGGAATATGTCAGAAGCTTTATATCTGTTATACTTAAGCTCAAAAAATAAAACAAGAGACATCTTAAAAGAAATAGAGAAAAATGTTAATGATTTGATGAAACTAATTGTCAGGAATATGAGTTTAAGATACATCTTTTCTGTACACTTTAAATATTAGTTCAAAAATTAACCTCAGATATAAACTATAAGTAGACATTAATTTCATGATACAAAGCCTATGTTTAATGTCTGTCTTAGCAGTATATAAATCTCAAAAGCATCAATTGATATTTATGTGAAAGATGTCACCCTCATGGCAAGGGGACAAAAGCTCTATAAAGTAAATACAGTTGAGCTTTAATGGTTTTCACAGTGATTAGTGCCTAGCTACCTTGCCTTCCTCCCATCCTCTGACACTGTTAGGCAATCTATCATTCTACAACTTAATAAAGCTCTAAGAATGTTTATAAAATACTCAAAGTCATACATTGCTACGTGAGCAATTACAGACCCAGGAAGCTGAGACAGGGCTGCTGAAAGTTTGAGGCCAGTGAGGGCTACATAATAACCCTTGTTTCAAACAACTACTGCTATTGCTACTATTACTGCTACTACTGATCCTACTGCTACTGCTACTACTTACTCCTCCTGGAGCCCTACGGGTTTGAGTTGAAGCCTGGAAAACCTTTGGTGGTTCATCTCCTACTTTGGAATATGTCATAACTGAGGAAGAACAAAATGAATGTCCATCTGGATCCACTGAAAGATGACCCTAGACAAAAGGAAATTGTAAATTCAAACTCAGTTAAATATAAAGAATGCCAACATTTCAAATAAACAACAATACTAGATACAGGTTTATTAGGGATACCTACGACATTACCAAGATAGTTTATCCAAATGGGACCTGGGGTCCTGATCTTCAATTTTTGGTGCTAAATTCTATTCCTCTTGTGAAGTACAAGTGATTTGCTTACTCAGAGATCCTTAGTCTTTGAGTCCATGTGGCTTAGATTTAAATAAAGTATCTCTTGAAACTTGAGATGCAATGGTTATCCTTTGTGCAGTCTTACCATTCAGTATCAAATGAACTAGGTATGTATCAGGAACAAATTTCTATGGGATCTAGATTGACATATTTCTAAAACCATTGCTAATACCTTAGATTTTCGCTTTCTTTCTTTCTTTCTTTCTTTCTTTCTTTCTTTCATCTTTTTGAGACAGGGTGTCTCTGTAGCCCCAGCTGTCCTGGAACTTACTTTGTAGACCAGGCTGGCCTTGAAGTCACAGAGATTCACCTGCCTGTGCCTCCCGAGTACTGGGATCAAAGGCATGTACCACCAGCCCAATTTTAGGATTCTTAAATGATATCCAAAGTGGATACTGGAATGATTTATATCATCTTCAAACTGAATCAAGGTATTTGCTTTGACACTAATTTTATGAGAACAGTAGGAATCTTAGTGTTTGTTTATAATAATATTTAGACTGTATAGGTCTAATCTCATATTCAAACAGTTCTAGAATTTCTATTTTCAGAGATTTTTTTGATACTAAAAATTTCTAAGATGCATTGCAACTTTTTAATTAGACAGGTAAATAAAATATGCAAATACAGTTAAGTGATTCAGGATAATGTACTGAGATTGGATTTTTAAAATTATGAAAGTCAACTAATATTACTTTTTAAACTTGTAGGTTTTAATATAAATTTAATGAGACATGACTAAAAGTTTTTCTTAATTGAATAAGAAAATATCAGTACACTAAAATCATTTAAACTTTTGTTTCAGGAATAAATTATGTAAGTACCATATATAAGTTAATCATATAAGATATATTTTAAACCGTTTTAATTATGGCTAAAAAAGTGTTTGAGAGTCACTATAATATAGGGTATGAATGACTGGAAATAATGTTCTCAGTTTATTTTTAGTACTTACAAAGTTTCTTTGTAACTCCCGTATACTGTTTCGCATATTTAACATCATTCTGTCCATTGTCTGAAAAGGGTTGACATCTGTACACTACAGGATATTAGAAAGTGTATCATTAACTACAACACCAATGAAGCAAATCAACATTCCCAAAACAGTTGAAAAAAAAATGTCCCCAATTAATTTGAGATATCATACAGCATTCAAGTAGGCAAAAATAGTTTAAGGACTAATACAGTAAGAGTAAAATGAAACATATGCAAAATCCCAGTCAACATAAATGATTAGGGAATTAGAACACTGCAAATATATACATATATAAGCATGTAATATAGATTCATATACATACATATATGGGTATGTACATATGAATATACATACATATATCACTTGCTAGGTTTCTTAAAATGTAATTTGGTTGTTAAATACTAAATGGTATATTCTGGGCTGGACAAGCTCTAGCAACAGATGACTTTTCCATTTTTTTTTCCTTCTTCCCTCTCAATACCCCACCATTCAAATTAAAAAAAAAAAAATGGTTATATGATGTGTCACCTTCACAGTACCAAATGGCTGAAGAAGACCCCTGATTAGAAGCCTTCCTTGCACCGTAGCAGGGTCCAGGTGAAAAGGTCAATGCAATTCTATCTGCAGGACTTCAATTTGTTGCCTGCTGACAGATCAGGTCATATTATTTCAAAATAACAAGAACTTCTCTAAGAAACAAAATGTTTTAGTTAAGATTTTAATGCCTAGGTAGAACTTTTTGCAGTAACTATACTCATTTTGGGGTTTTACAATTGAGGAAAATGTGTAGCCAGCAGATGCTGCTCAATATCCTGCAATGAATAGGCCAGCTCCCAAGAACAAAAAATTATCTAGGCCCAAATGTTGACAGGGCTGAAACTGAGAAATCCTGCCCTAGAAAAATCTGCTACTGATTTAGTATTTTATCACTGGAATATTCACTGATTCTAAGAAAGCACCCATTCTAGAGTGCCATATACTATTATAAAACAATGGGGTTTGTTTGGTTCAAGGAAGTCCTCTGATCAAGGAAGAGTCTCTTGAATGTTCTGTGCTTTGGTGCTGGTATTCAGCTTCCTGGAGACCGTTTTGATATAAGTACAGCTGGCCTCAGTAAAGATTTATCAAAGACCTATTCCTGTCTTCTATTGGGGTTTTACTATTAATGACAATAAAAATAGGTGAGATTTCTGCAGTAATATAGCTACTGATAAGCAGCTCATGCTCTGGTAACTCCCACTCATGCTCAGGTCACACACACAGACAAAAGACAGGAAAGAGGGAGACTTGTTGAGAAGAGGGTTTCAGTAAGAGAAGGAAGGGTAATGATAGAGTGTAGTATAGGGTGAAATATCCAAAACTCATTATACACATGTATGAAATTGCCAAACATCAAAATTGATAGAAAAATAGGTGAGGAAAACAAATTCCTCTTTAGAGCATGTATTCAATATAGGAGAGAAAAACAGAGGCACATTTAAATTTACTGAGGCCTACACCCAGGGCAGCACAAATTGGACTCAGTGGATTCTTAAAAAAGAGGACACAAACTTGGGGGCTGGGGTAGGAACACTAGGGTGGAACTGAGAGGGGTTAGGGAGAGGAGTGGGGAAGTGAATATGATAAAAATACATTGTATGAATTCTCACATAATTAATTAAAATATTTTTTAGAAGAATTCAAGGCCAGGTGTGGTGGTGTACACCTTTAATCCCAGCACTCCGGAGGCAGAGACCAGTGGATCTCTATGAGATCGAGACCATTCTGCTTTCAATAAATTATTCTAAATGAAAAAAAATGAGATTGATACATTTATGGGCATGCAAAAGCCTAAAGTAAATAATCTGAATTAATCAACTGCAATTCTGTAAAAATTCTAAATATTTTAACTCTAGGTTGTATAACAGAATTTATGAGACAGAAAACTTAAGATGGAGGAAAACATCAGACAATATGTTGCTCTCATTTTACTGTCTGATGTGACATTAAAAGATGTGTCCTGATGTGACAAAAAATGGGAGGTACAAATCGGAGTTTCAACTCCAATGCTTCAATGTTTCCTCCTGATTTTTAGCATTGCTCATCCCTTTTCATCATTCAAGTATCAGTGCCTTTGAAAAGCCTTTCCTAGGCACCTGTCTTAATCTCAGCCTTACTTATCTATATACGAGTATCTTGCTTCATCTCTTTCAGAGTATTGTGATGGTCTGGAATTATCTTATTGTCTCTTCCTATTTCAAAAAAAAAAAGCCCACAAGGGGCAGGGATATCCTCTCTATATTATGTACAACCAAATTCCCAAAATTAAAAATTATTCCTGGCACATAAAAAGGGCTCAACAAATAGTTGCTAAATGAATTAAAAATTATCTTTATCTCAAGGCTGGGGTAGATGAGTGGTAAAAGCACTAGTCCAGCAGGTTTGAGGTTTTGGGTTTGACCACTAGCTCAGCTCAAATCTATATAACTGTCTATCACAAAAAAAACTACCTGGACAATACACAGATGTCTCCAAGCCAGAACATTAAAAACTGAAATGACTGTTTTGACCTACCTGAACCCCACCCCATACTGTACCGAATCTGTGTTCTCTCTATTCCTTAGTTTGGCAGCAATCCCATCTATCTAATGCCTTATTCTAGAAAAAGAGGCATGTTTCTTCAACCCAACCAATAGGTTCTAGCGATTTACACATTTCTTTTAAGTATTTTTATCTATTAGTTCTTATTATTTTGTATATGAGTATATTGCCTGCATGTCAGTGGCACCTGTGCCATGCAATACACACAGAGGTATTCCCTGCAGGCAGTGCTCTTAACCACTGAGCCATCTCTCCTACTTCATTTATGTTTCTTTTTTTTTTTTTTTTTTTTTTTTTTCTGTCTTTTTGAGACAGGGTCTCCCGGTAGTCCCAGCTGTCCTGGAAGTCACTATGCAGACCAGGCTGGCCTTGAACTCACAGAGATCCGCCTGCCTCTGCCTCCTGAGTGCTGGGATTAAAGGCGTATGCAACCACGCCCGGCCATTTATCTGTTTCTTAAATGAGATAATTATTCTTTGTCACCACAGTCATTACCAAATAGACACTACTGCTTATTTTTATACAGAATGCTTCAATACCCCTGGTCTCCCTTTCTACACTGCAATTCCTTCTAATCTTTCTCTGCCTTGTAGGAACAATGCTCTTTTAAAAAGTGAGAATCTGGTTCTATTACCATTTTGATTAAAGTCAATAACTGCTTCCTCTGCTCTTTAGCTAATGTCCACATTGCTGAAATGGCCTGAAGTTTTCTGTTACTTTTTTTTTCATCAACTGTCCACTTATATTCTAAGGCCAAGTGATACTCAAAATTTCTTAGTTCCATAACCTTCAGGTCTCTGTACTTAAAAAACGCTATGCTGCAAAGTCTTCCTTTTCCCCCCATGCTTTTATGTCTTCTTATTAATCCTAAAGATTCAAAGTCTTCTCTGGGGCTATGGAGGTGTCTCAAGTACACACATCAAGGAGATCACAACCACCTTAACTCCAGTTCCAGTGAATCTGACTACCTTTTTTCTAGCTTGTGTGGGCACTGCATTCCTATGCACAATTCCCTCTCCCATAAACGCTCAATTTGAAAAAATTTTTAAAGATTACTCTGATTGACCTTAACAAATTCCACTCAAAAGATTTGCGTTGTGCGCTTTCTTCTATATGTGCTACCACAACATGAACGTCCTTGTCATTTTACTAATCTCTCTGTGACATAATGTTCTTCTGCTACTTGTCCCATTAAAAGCTCTTCTTAAGGACAAATATTACCTGTCAAGTTTCAGAGACAAATGGCTCAAATTTAGAACACACACAAAAAAACTTTTCATGAGAATATAGATACAAATACTCCAAATTTATGCTGTTTTCTGCTTATTCTTTGTATGTGTGTTACTAGTTTATAACTAGTGGGTTTATAACTGATGGGTCAGTGATGGTTGGGACCACACACTGACCAGGACTACTTAATTATGCACACCTCTTCACTCTATAAACCTAAACCTTGGGGGTCTTGGGGAAATCACTGACCTTCTTCTTCTCAATGTGGAAACACAAATCTCCTTTTTGGCTTTTCACTATTACTTGGCTGTTTAGTAGGCCTACTGAGGATCAGTAGTGGGTGAGCCCTGCTTGCTAGTGCTGTCAGGCCCAGGCTGTGACCCTAACAACTTCAGCAATGTTACTTCAGAAAACACATGTCCAAGCACACTTGGATGTAATTTAATACATGAAACAGAGATTTTCAGTATAAAAACTAAAAAGCCATTCAAAGTTAGTAAGATCCACACTAAAATTCACTCTGCTTGAGTTAATGAAATTATTCATTAATATTGATAAAGTAATTTTTGTCTCATGATACCAACCATACCACCAAACCCGTTAAAAGGTGTAAAAGAAAAAATTGTTGCCTAGAAAAATAATAAACAAATTTTGGTTGCATTTATTACATAATCATAGCTAAAATATAAAATAATGTACTATATGTAATGTAGTCATGTAGCTCAGAGGTACCAACATTATGGAACTTTTTAACAAAAAAGACCCAATGTATCTTTTTTAAATTATCTGCTTATTACTCATTATTGCATCTAACAGGAGCCTAGCAGGCAAATAGAGAGGCCACAATATTATTGAAAATATGCCAACTTTAGTAAGGCAGTTGAAAGAGAAGTATTTGCTCTAGACTAAGATACACATTTCAAATTAAAAACATAAGGTATAATGACTAAGATTAAATCATATTTCCTTTTTAATTCTATATTTTTAAATATCCATTAATCCTGCCTTAAATAATTAAAACAAAAAATTTTTATCCACATTAATTTCATTACTAAATACTAGCAGATATTAAATAAAAATTTAATGCCTCCTAAAGACCAGTACATGGAATGAGAAAATTTAGGTTTTAGAAAGGGTAATATATTTTTTAAAGTTTAGAGTTTATTACAGGCAAAGCAATGTTAAATATAGTAGATGGAATAATCAAAATGAATAATTCATAAATTACATTTCTCTATATGTGTAGAAGAATAAATGTTTTCTATATATAAAAATTAAAAATGGGGCCAGAGAGATGATTCAGTGGGTAAAGGGCCTGCTGAAAAGCCTGATGACTTGAGTTTGATCCCCAGGACCTATAGAGTGGAAGAAGAGAAATGACTCCCACAAGATGTTCTTTGACCTCCATCCATATGTGCCCTTAATAAATGCAATTTTAAAAAATTTTAATTAAAAATATTAAGTAGGAAATTTCAAGTGTTGAAAGTAAAATTTTATTTTTTTGAGTAAAATGTATGTATAACCTGGTCATGATATACATGCCCCAAATCTCAGCACTCAGGAGGTCAAAGCAGGAAGATCTGGAGTTCCAAAGCCAGGTTTGTTAGGGTTCCAAACAGCAGCAGCTTCCCCCCCTCACCAACAGGGACCTACAGACTTTGGAGCCCGAAAAAGGGAACTTAGCTGATAAGCACCTTGACCTTTGAGGTCAAGGGAAACAAACTCTGCTGAGAAGCAGCCTGCCTTTCCTCTGACCTCCAAAGATAGGATAAGCAGATTCTACCTGATAACCAGAGATTTTAGAAGCTGTTTTTCTCTTATCTTAAGAGGGAAAAAGTAAACACTTCCAGACCCTAATCCTACCTGCTTTTCCTGCTTCCCCCTCCCTGATTTCTCCCCCAAACATTCCCCCCTTCCACACCCTAAAGCCCCCATATATAAAGTCCCAGCTCACAACCCGTGGGTGGACATCTTTCCCTGACATCTTTCCCTGCCCTTCCCTGACATCCTTCCCTTCCCTGACATCCTTCCCTTCCCTGACATGTTTCCCTTCCCCGAGGGAAAGGTGCCCCATGCGAAATAAAGCTGTATCCCGCTGAGAATTCCATCTGTGCCTCGTTGCCTCCATCCACCCACTGGCTCCCGCCCGCTCTCTACCTATCAATGAGAACATGGCATAGTTGATGCTTCTGTGTAAATTCCTATTTTCCATCATAATATGGCTGATAAAGATGGCAACTGCTCAGGAAGTAATCAAAAGTAAAGAAAAAAAGTATTATAGCATTTACATAAAATATAGAATTTTCATCAACTGTGTATAAAAACTTAAGCAAAAAGGCTTATTCCTAGATAAAAATAATCACTTAAAATATCACTTTTTTTTTTTTTGGTCTTTTTGAGACAGGGTCTCCCTATAGCCCCAGCTGTCCTGGATTCACCATGGAGACCAGGCTGGCCTCGAACTCACAGAGATCTGCCTGCCTCTGCCTCCCCAGTGCTGGGATTAAAGGCATGCGCCACCACTTTTAAAATATTTATGGAAAGGTTTATATTTTTATTATAAATTCAAATAGAATTGAACAAAGTTACCATTCTCAAAAAGCCTATTGTTTTAATTCTATTTTTAAACTTAGCAGCATCAATCTTTCCCATATGCTGTGGTAGGTAAAAAGTTGGCGGAGAACGAGCAAATGGATGATGAGGCACTGAGACACAAATAAAACTCCATCAAAATAGGGTTTATTAGCAAAGGAACACATGGGACAGATTCCCTTCCGGGCAGGGAAAATATCTGCCCATGGACTGTGAGCTTGGGCTTATATATGGGGGCTTCCGGGTGCTGAAGGCGGGAAGTTTTTTGGGAAAAATCAGGGGGGGGGGAAGCAGGAAAAGCAGGGCTTGTAAACCTGGCTCGTTCCATCTGCCAGCCAGGATCTGGGTCAGGAAATGTTAAGGGAAAAGCTGCTGTACTAAACAGCTCCTAAACTCTCTGGTTAACAGGCAGGATCTGCTTATCTTGTCTTTGGAGATCAGAGGAAAGGCAGGCTGCCTCTTAGAAAAATCTGCTTCCCTTGACTTCAAAGGCCAAGGTGCTTATCAGCTCAGTTCCCTTTTTCAGGCTTGAAAATCCAAAGTCCATAGGGCCCTGTTGGGGAAGGGTGAAGCTGCTGCTGTTTGAAACCCTAATATGCTGTTTTAATTTTGGCCCCATGTTCAGATATAGATATACTGACTATTGAAAAAAAGTCAGGCTGGGGTATTGGTTTTGTTGTTTCCTTCTTTTGATTCAATTAATTTATATTTGCTATTACATAAATCCTTTAAACTTACACATAAACATTGAATACATCACACCCTAGGGGGAAAAAGGGAAAACTACATCTTAGTATAAGTTATAAATGTACAGAAATAAATGATTTTAATTTGTATTTCCCTGGTGATCAGTGATAATGAGCTTTTTGTCATGTACCTACTGGCCATTTGTATTTCTTTCAGAAATGTCTTTTCAGGTCTCTGTCCATTTTTAGTAGAGTTACCTCTTTCTGCTATTGATTTGTTTGAGTTCCTTATATATTTTGGATATTAATTCCTGAGCAGATGAATGGCTTGCAAATATTTTCTTCCATTATGAGGACTGTCTCTCTACTTTGTTGTTTCCTTTACTGTACAGAGACTTTAGTTTGAGGCCATTCCATTTGTGTAAGTTTCCTTTTGTTGAGAAGTAGGTATATTTCAAGGGTTCAATAGGTAAATGTGGCCTGAAGGAGCTTGTGTGCCCCTTTCACCATGTGAGGAGAGTGAACATGTATAGATCAGCATACAAGCCTTAGCTTGAGAACCCAAGTACGTCTTGCCTACAAACCTGTGTACTATTTGCTCATAAGCTACTCCATTTAAGGTATTTGTTTCATATAAGCCCAACTTTATATGAAAACAAGGGAGCAGTAATTTCAGATTTTCACTCAAATATTAGTCTTGGCCTTTCTTTATATTCAGAATTATCTTTCTACTTGACTTTACTATTTAATCAACATATTTATGCAATCACCTTAGTTCTGCTACATGATTTAAAGCAACTTTTGCAAGGTAAATATAATTTGGAGCAAGATTAGATGCAAATAGTTCTAAATAATGACTCTTACCAACTATAGTTTCACAGAAATTTATCTCTTTACTTGGTTATATTTTTCTTATTATGGTTCATGTTAAACACTCAGTGCTTTAAACAAAAGTTTCCATGGAAGAGACATTTATAATGGCTCACATAGATGACCAGTGGAGTAATGGCTGAGGTATACAAACATCTTCAGCACATTTCCAGCTGAATTATAAACAGATCTCATTTATATGCTTATAAGTAAGGTAATAAAATTGCCTCTTCTTGCTTCCTTCATAAATGTTCATTTATGTTCATTTAGATACATAAATCCAAAGAGATATACTCTTTCCTTGGTATGACTACAGCAAATATTCAAAATATTTTAATCCTTAAATGACTTTCAATGTTCATAACTGATGTGTTCTTGCACTGTCAATTTTTCCTGGTATTAATTTTTAACCTTTAAAAAACTGATTAAATTAAAAGTTCTATGTACATATATTACTATGTAACATTAATATTATATAAGTAGAATATATGCAATAATGGTACTACTTACTAATGAAAAATAATTTGAGTATTAATCTATTACTTGGGAATAAGAGACATAAAAAATATGAAGAATACTCTCATTTGAACTTGCAAATTTAATTTTATTCATCAAATGTTTTATGACTATCCAAAGTATTTTTCTTTATTTAAACTTATTGCATAGAAAATAGGAAAAATTAAAAAAATACTTTATTTTATGTGTATGAGTGTTTTGCCTGCATGTATGCATGTGCACCCATGTCGTGCAATGCCTACAGAGGTCAGAAAGTGGTGTCTAATCCCCTGGAACTGGAGTAAGGAAGGTTGTTAGCTGCCACGTGAGTGCTGGGAATCAAACCCAGGTCCTGTGCAAGAGCAGTCTCTTAACTGCTGAGTCATCGCTCCAGCATCTGAAAATGTTCTTTTGGAATATCCTAGAATTTTGTGAACTGATCAACTAAATATTTGTTAAATTTGAAATCTCTACATTGCAATCACAAAGGTTCAAATTATGGAATCCTGTGGATTTGTTATTCTGTAGCTGCCATTACTGAGGCTGAAAAATAACAGAAATAAGAGAACAATCTCAAATGGTTAACATATATAAATAATATTGCTCCTTCTTTTATCGAGGTGACTATGTTTTACTCTCCCAGTTTTGCTCTCAGATAAGACTGAGAAAAATATACCGCAGCTATTCAAGTCTTCTGAAATAAAGGTTAATCGAGATTGTGAAGATCCAAATGTATTCTAACAGAAGCTTAGTGCTTCCTGGTCCAATAAAAATAAAAAAATTATACTAGATTTTGTTACTTCTTAAAAAATTTAAAAGTACATAATACCAGAAAAAAACATTTTCTTTCTTGTTTTAATTTAAGATATGGGAAGAAGTTATAAGGGGAGAAATATGGACAAAAACAATGGCTTGGTTTCTTTATAACTATATTTCTTGGTCCTGAAATTTTTGGTAGTACAGTGGAATTCTATATTGCTAACAACTCACTATTCCAGGATTCAGCTTTTCAATGGGTCTCCCATTTTATATAATATGTCTTTGTGTGATACAAATATTAATCATACCCTATCACCACACATACATATACTTGTGCAACATTT
The DNA here is from genome assembly GCF_000622305.1 of Nannospalax galili. Taxonomy (NCBI): domain Eukaryota; kingdom Metazoa; phylum Chordata; class Mammalia; order Rodentia; family Spalacidae; genus Nannospalax; species Nannospalax galili. The sequence continues at coordinate 3,063,401 of NW_008341872.1, read as the reverse complement.
TTTTCAAAGTTTCCACAGAATTTTCTCTAGTTGTATTTAAAATAAACTTACAGTTAGGGAATCTTCACCATCTTCATGTCCTCTACGATTATGGGTTCTTCCTCTACCATCAGAGATACTGAGCAAGTCTCTGCCAAAAGGTTCAGAGAAACTTCTCATCATGTGGCGCATACTTTCTCGGTGTGCAAGAAAGGAATCACTGTTGAAAATACAGAATAATCTAACATTAAATGTTATAATTTAAGTAAAATTAGGAAGCTAAATACTACAAAGAATTGTAGGGGTTAATATGATTGTTAACGATAAAAAACAGAATTTAGGAGAATAGAATTATTTGATAAAAGACCTAGTAGCATTTATAAACATGAATATAAATATAAATGAAATTATATTCTACTTACTATCAGTATAATTTAATACTTTTATTTATCCTGTGCTGTTTAAAAATGGCAAATACAAATTAACACATCACATGTAGTTTAAGCAGAGAAAAATTGTGAAAAAAAAATTGGGAAAAAAATGCTATCAGGAGGCCACTTTAGGCAAAGTATAAGATAATTCTGAATGATTAACAAAGAATACTGGCTACAAATTCCCATAATATGGCAGCCTAACAAGATTTGCATAATGACAAAACCAGCTAACGTGCCAGTGTTGACAAGGCAAGTTCCACGAGGTCCCACCTTTAGATGAAGAGCTACAGGTATTCCATAGATACTGAGGGAGAATCAGTTTTCTCCAGGGACTAGCTCACGGATGTTATCTAATCCCAAGTCGTCAGCCCTAAACACGTGTACATAAGATCACCACTAAATGGACTCAGAGTTTTATATGTGTGTGTGTATTTACAAATGTATGCATGTATATATGTATATGTAACAATAATAAAGAAGAGAACAAGAAATTGAGAGGGAGTGTGTGGGGAGGAAGCTGGGAGGAGTTGGAGGGGGGAATGATGAAAATACAATTCTCAATGAAATTCTCAAAAAAAAATTTTTTTTTTTGGTCTTGCAGAAGATGAGGGTTCTGTTCCCAAGAGCCATGTCAGGCAGTTCACAATTGCCTATAACTCCAGCTCCGTGGGACTCAACACCCTCTTCTGGCTTCTGCGAACACCCACACTCTTGTGGCATACACAGACATACACACATAAATATAAATATAGATATAAATATAAATATAAATAAATCTTAACAACAACAAAGAATAGTAGCTTATTTGTCATACTTTTGGGGGGTTTTCTTTTGGTCTTTTTGAGACAGGATCTCCCTGTAACCCAGCTGGCCTGGCAGTTGCTATGTAAACCAGGCTGTCTTGGTCTCACAGAGATCCACCTACCTCCATCTCCCCCAAGTGTTGGGACTAAAAACATGCATTATACTATGTCTCTGTGGCCTTGAACTCACAGGTATCCACCTGCCTCTGCCTTCCAAGTGCTGGGACTAAAGGCATGCAACACCGCGCCTTTCATTTTTCATTTCTCTACCTTCACTTTTTATCTACTTTTTTAACCTATCTTACTCTTGTCTGTCATTCTAAACCTTTTTCACTAAACGTTTCTCATTACAAGAGGATTTTATTTAAAAATACATATGGAAATGATAATGTCTAAGGCCTTCTCATATGTGCTTATAAATATCAACATTCTTTTAAAAATACATTTTTATTTTATGTGCATTAGTGTTTGCTTGCATGTATGTATGCATGATGCCCACAGAGACTAGAAGTCAGTGCCAGATAGTCTGGAACTGGAGTTACAGGTGACTGTGAGCCACCATGTGGGTGACAGGAGCCAAACCTGGATCCTCTGTAAGAGAGGCAAGTGCTCTTAACTGCTGAGCCATCTCTCCAGTCCACAAATATCAACTTTTTTTGTCTTTTTGAGATAGGGACTCCCTGTAGCCTTGGCTGGCCTGGAGCTTGCCACGTAGACCAGGTTGGCCTTGAACTCACAGAGATCCACCTGCCTCTGCCTCCTAGGTGCTGGGATTAAAGGTGTGCACAACCACACCCTGGCTTTTTCACTTTTTTTTTTTTTAAACATCAACTTTCTTAATCTGACGTTACCTCTTTTATTATAATTCCCATTAAAGAACATAACATCTATAACACTTTATCACAATAATTTTCTGATTTTTTTCTCACTGTACAGTAACTAATCTGTCAGTCAATTCCTTACTCTTCTGGAAGACATAAGGTACTTCATGACTAGGACTCACTTTACCAAGAAATCTTATTGTTCCCTGTTATCCAACTGAACCTCCCACTGTAATGTAGCCTCCTGTCAGAATTCTCCACTTCAGTTGCAATTGTTATATTCTCCCGTGAATCCAGTTCCAACACTTTGCTGTTACCATGAGGAAGTCCCCCAAATCCAACACCTGTCAGTAATCTTAGGCAGAAAGTGTTGTTCCTTTGAATTATGAGGTATTAAGTTTAAAATTAAATTCTATGGAATGAAGGAGAGTGCCTCTCAGACCCCCTCCCTATCCTCTGAGAAAAAGTTGCCCTCCAACTGACTCTGGAAACCCCCTCCATTGTTCAAACCCTTTCCTGGTACATCTGTTCATGGTTTCTATGGGAATGGTCTGGGGCAGAAGAGAAAGAACGTTCTGCCCCAGGTAAGCTAGACAATGGCTGTAGAGGTTGTATAGGTTAAGGCTCCGGAAATCAGCCCTAAATTGTTCAAATCATTTCCTGGTTATTCTGTGTATGGTTTCTATAGAAATCTCTGGCTTTGTGGTTTTTGTGGTTTTTATGCTTAAAAGCCCTGTGTTTTTACTACCTGGGGTCGCAGTACAGCTCCCAAGACTATCTGTGTCCCCAACGGGTTGGCGCCAATAAAGTGCTCCTTTTTACTGAGACTCAGTGTCTGAGTGGTCAATTTAGGGAATTTTATGGACCCCAAACACTACAAAGGAGCTCATATTTCTTCATATATTACTTTGGAGATCCTCCTGAAAAAAATATCATGTGAGGGTCTGGAGAGATGACTTACTAGTTAAGATTACCTGCTGCTCTTACAGAGGACCTGGGTTCAGTTCTCAGTGCCTACATCGGTGAATCACAAATACCTGCCCTGCTAAGTCCAGCTCCAGGAGATCTGGTGCCCTCTTCTGGCCTCTGCAGGCTCCTTCATGTATGTGGTACACAAAAACTCACCCAGGCAAACACACATACACATAAATAAATCCTTTTTTAAAATGGCATGAGCTGGGTTTGGTGGTGTAGGCCATTAGTCCCAGTGCTTGGGAGGCAGAGGTAGGCAGACCTCTATGAGTTCAAGGCCAGCCTGGTCTACATAGCAAGTTCTAGATAGTGAGACCCCAGCCACCACCATCTCAAAAACAAAACAAAACAAAACAAAAAAACAAAGCATGCCTCTAAAATCATAGCTGAGTGATACAGGGCTTGCCTAGCATATATGAGGTCCTTGGTTCAATTCCTAGTACCATACATAAATAAAAATTTTCATACATTGGTGTATATTAATTATCCATGGTGTGTGGTTACATAAGGACATTTCATATGAGAATATACTGTAGTTTGAGAGTATTTTCCCCACTAGTCTCCTCCCTACTTAATGAGATCAGGCTATCTTACTCTAAGTTAATATTGTAGAAAAGTGGTTTCTCAGGCTCTATATTGCCCTAGGAGTCTCCATTTAACAAGCAGCTTTTGACTCCATTTGGAGGAAGAGTGACTACAGTCCCTGGTTGACCTAGAAATTACACCGTCTGATAGACACCACTGGTTCAGCACAGACTGATAAATGACTTATTCCTGGGAACAGAATAAGAAATAAGACTGTAGGAGCACAAGGGCATATTAAAATCACATTAGAGAAACCAAGCTCAAGAACTTATCCAACACACAATACCCAAGAAATGGTGTGTGATGGTTCAAATGAAAATGTCCCTCAGAGGCTCCAAGTATTTGGAGATTTTGTCCCCAGATGACGGCGCTGTTTTGGGAGGTTTTAGAAGGTGTGGCTATCCTGGAGGAAGCAAGTCACTGGAGGTGGGCTTAGAGAGTTCTTAAGCCTTGCCAGATCTCCAGTTGTGCTCTTGCTTCCTGTGCCTATGTGATGATGTGAGAGCTTAGCTTCTGCTGCTCCTGCTCCAGCCACCTCCAAGCCACCATGCCTCCCTGCCATGATGGACTGTAATTCCCCTGGAACCTTAAGCTCAAACTCTTCCTTCTATAAATTGCTTGGGTTAGTGTTTCTATCACAGCAACAGAAAAATGACTAATACAAGGTGTAACACCCTCACCCAGACCCCATATAGTGATACATAACTAATGCTGCAATGGCATGGCCCTATACCAACCTATCATCTGATAACTGATGTGTGTGTGTATGTCGAGGACAGAAGACTCCTCAACTATTCCTAGAGGTTTGGCTCAGCTCAGTCCCCTGCTGTTCACACAGTCTACTCAACTGCCTGCCTGTCTGGATCTGGACCTGACTCGTTGTCTGCTCCAGACCTGGCTTGGCTTTTTACCTAGCAGGTGAACTCTACAGCTTTGCTTTCTGACTCCAGCAGCAGTGCCCTCCCAGCACTGGTGAGTTTGTTATTAATATACTCTCAGCCTGCTTCTGAACCCTCTTGAACTCTGTTACAGCTCTTAAAATGTGTATTCATTCTGTAACCCATATATAAACATATGTATGTGTGTGTATGTGTGTGGGGGCTATGTGATGACAGTTATATTAGTAATTAAGACAGAAATAAAAGAACCTACATTTGCCTTGGCTAGACTACCAAGGTAGGCAGATTATATGGCAAATTGGTCCCATTGTAACTTTTAAGCTTTGTGAATTTATTGTTATTCAATGAATTCTTCTGGCATTGTAAAAAGACACAAATGTGTTTATCTATGTTTCTGGCATGGTGTGTTCACAACACTGTCTCCCATTAGTCCCCTTTGTTCTCCTAGCTATTTCCACCTTGAATTTCATTTCATACATACATACATGGTTTTATGGTTCCTATAAAAAGGAACCACAAGGGAGAAAAATTGTGGTATTTGTCTGACACTGGCAATCTGCTTCATAAGGGTCATATCATAGACTTTTTAAGCTTGAGGAACCTCCATACTGATTACAACCCCACCAGCAATGTATAATGGTCCCTTTTGTTCACATCTTCACCAGTATTTGTTATTTTCTTATTGATTGCCATTCTGATTGGGGTGAGATGTAATCTCAATGTATTTTTAATTTTCATTTTTCTATGTGGGGGTGAAATTTTCATACATTTATTGGCCATTTTTATTTAATTTTCAAGATATTTATATTAATTTCATTAGCCTATTTATTGATTGGGTTGTTTGATTTCTTAGTTTTTTTGAGTTATTTGCATATTTCAAATATTAATCCTGTCAGGTTTACAGCTAGCAAACATTTTCTCCCATTTGGTAAGTAGGCTATTTGATCGTTTCCTTTGCTGTAATGTTTCCTTTGATTAATTCCATTTGCCAATTGTTAGCGACTGGAGTTCTATTTAGGAAGTCCTTGCCTATGTCTATATGTTGAAGTATTTCCCCTACATATTCCTCTAACAGTTTCACAGTGTGAGGTCGTACACTAAAAATTTGATTCTTTCGGAAATGATATTTGTACAGGATGAGAGAAAAGGATATAGTTTCATTCTTCTGCATTGGGTCTTCACTTTTCCCACCACATTTGCTGAAGAGGCTGTTTTCTCTCCAAAAATTTTTGGAATCTTTGTTAAAAAAAAAAAAAAAAAAAAAGAAGCCAGATGGCAGTAGTCACATTTGTTTTATATCTAGGTTCTTCATTCTATTCTACAGATCTATACATCTGTTTCTGGGCCAGTACCATGGTATTTTTGTTACTATGGTTCTGTAGTATAATGTGTAATCAAGTTGTGATACCTCCAGCATATATTTGGCTATCTGCAGTTTTTTGTGCTACTATATTAATTTCAGGATTATTTTCTATGTCTGTGAAGAACAGCATTGGAATTTTGAAGGGGACTATACTGAGTCTGTAGATTGTTTCTGGCAATATAACCATTTTCATAATATTAATCTGCTT
>NW_008341872.1:3049938-3057196 GCF_000622305.1 Nannospalax galili | reverse complement strand
TTGATTGGGACTGCATTGAATCTATTAATCTGCTTATCTATGAGCCCAGGTAGTCTTTACATTTGATGTCTTCCTCAATTTCTTTCTTCAGTGTTTTAAAATTCTTTTTTATAATATTTTATTATTTTTATTTTATGTGCATGAGTATATTTCCTGCATGTATGTGACTGCATCTGTGTCATGCAATGCTGTGGAGGTCAGAAGAAGGCTTCGGATTCCCCTGGAACTGGAGTTAAGGACGGTTCATAGCCGCCATGTGGGTGCTGGGACTCGAACCCGGGTCCTCTGCAAGAGCAGTCAGTGCTCTTAATCACTCCAGTGTTTTAAAGTTTTCATTATCAACGTCGTCAACTTTTTTGGCTGGTTTATTGTATTTTTATTTTTGAGACAACTGTGAATGTAGGTGTTTTCTCAATTCCTTATTCTGCATGTTTATTGTTTGTATGAGAAAGCTATTGATTTTTGTGTTAGTTTGGTATCCTGACACATTTCTGAAAGTGTTTACCAGCATCTAAGGGGGGTTTTTTGGTGGAATCTTTAGGGCTGCTTATGTATAGAATTATATCATTTTCAAATAAGCATACTTAGTCTTCTTTCTTTCCTATTTTTATCTTATTTCCTTTGTCTTGTTAACTCTAATTAGACTCCAAGGACCATACTGAATTGTAGAGTGAGTGTACTGATCTTAGTGGAGACTCTTTGAGTTTTTCTGTTTAGCATAATGTTGGCTTACAAGGCTTGTCATATACAGTCATTATGCTGAGATAGGTATCCTGCATTCTAATACCTTCAGGGCTTTTATCATGGAGGGATACTGGATTCTTTCAATAGCTTGTATTGCATCTATTGAGATGATCATGTGATTTCTTTCCTCCAGTTCATTTATGTGACATATATTGCTCTGCATTTAGGTTGAATCATTCCTATATCTCTGAAATTAAATCAGTTTGATCATGATGATCTTTGTGATATGTTCTTGAATTCAGTTTCAAAAATTTGACAACTTTTGTGTCTTATGTTCATCAGGGAAACTGGTCTGCATTTTTCATTTTTGGTGCTGGTTTTGTCCACCTGGTTTTGGTATCAGAATACTGGCTTTGTGAAGTTTGGTAGTGTTCCTTCTTTTATGGAATAGTCAGAGAAGTATTGATTACAGATCTGGTAGAATTCAGCATTGAACCTACCTGCTTGCACTGTTTTAAGTTGGGAGATTTTTTTTTTTCACTATGGCTTCAATCTTGGTGCTTGTTATTGATCGACTTATTTAATCTTGTTTTAATTTTGTTAGGTCATATGGATCAAAAATTCATCCTTTTAATTTTCCAATTTGGTGGAATGTCTTTTGAAAATATTTTATTATTATTATTATTATTATTATTATTATTATTATTATTTTGGTCTTTCTGGAACTCACTATGTAGACCAGGCTGGCCTTGAACTCAGAGATCCGCCTATTTTTATTTTTTTATGTATATGAGTGTACTGCCTGCATGTATGTGAGTGCACCCGTGTTGTACAATGCCACGGAGGTCAGAAGAGGGCTTCAGATTCTCCTGGAACTGGAGTTAAGGATGGTTTGTAGCCGCCATGTGGGTGCTGGGAATCGAACCCGGGTCCTCTTAAAGAGCAGTCAGTGCTCTTAACCACTGAGCCATCTCTCCAGCTCCAGAATGTCTTTTAAAACCATTTTTCCTTTTTCTATTTTTAATATTTTATTTATTTTTTATTCTATGTGTATGAGCATAATGTATGTATACTTGCATGTATGTAAGTACACCATGTGTGAGAAATGCCTGCAGAGGCCAGAAGAGGGTGTCAGATCCCCTGAAACTGGAGTTATGGATGGTTTTTAGCCACTACGTGGGTTCTGGGAATCAAACCTGCATCCTCTGGAAGAACAGCAAGTGTTCTTAACCGCTGAGCCATTCTCCAATCCCAGAAAGTAAGTTGTTATGGTATGTCCTAGTGTTTTCTGAATTTCATTGATATCTATTGTAATGTTTACCTTTTCATATCTAAATCATTAATTTGGGTCTTTTTCTTTTGGTTCATTTGACTAAGGGTTTGTTGATTTGCTTATCTTTTCAAAGAACTCCATTTTTTTTTATTGGATTCTTCGTAGTTTTTCACTTCTACTTCATTAACTTATGCCATGTTCTTAATTATTTCTCTCCATCCACTAATTTTGGGTTTGGATTGCTCTTGTTTCTTCCAAGGCCCTAAAATGTTATCATTAAGCTATTTGAAGTCTCTTTAGTTTCTTTAATGCAGGCAGTTGTAACTATAAACTTCCCTCTCAGTACCACTTTCATTGCATCCCATAGGTTTGGTATGTTTTCATTTTTATTTGGGTCTAGGATTCAATATTTTTCCTTCTTTATTTCTTCAGTGATCCATTCATCATTCAAAAGTGTTGTTCATTCTCCATGAGTTTGTGTACATCTCACAGTTTCTCTCTCTGTTACCTGTATTTCATCATGGCCAGATAGAAAACAAATTATCTCAATTTCCTATATTTATTAGGATTTACTTTGTGTTCTATTGTAATGTAGTTTAGAGAAGGTTCCATGGGCTGCTGAGAAAAATGGGTATTCTGTAGTGCTTGGATAAAATGTTCTGCAGATATGTCTTAGGCTCATTTGATTTAGGATGTCATTTAACTCAGATTCTCTTTTTCTATGTTTTGTTCTGATAACCAATTGGTGAGAGTAGGACACTACTGGAACCATTATTATTATGTTGGGATTAATCTGTGTCTCTGCATCTAGTAGCATTTGTTTTGTGAAAATGGACATACTGGTGTTCAGGGCATATATTTAGAATTATAATGTCCTCCTCATGGACTGTTTCCTTAATCTGTAAAATATGACTTTTATCTCTTCTAATTTTGAAGCCAATTTTGTCATATTAGAGCAAGTGATTATCTGCATGCTTCCTAATTCCATTTGTTTGGAATACCTCTTTCTATCCTTTCACACTATGATTATGTCTGTCTTTGATGAAGTGCATTTCTTGAAGGCACAAAGAAATCCCAATCTGCTAGTCTGTGTCTCTCAGAGAATTAAGATCATTAAAAAGAGATATTATAAAAAGGCATGCATTGATTCTTGTCATTTTTTCTATTCCTTTTTGTTGTTTTTGGTTTTTTGAGACATGGTCTCCCTGTAATCCCAGCTGACCTGGAACTCACTATGTAGAACAGGCTGGCTTAGATCTCACAGAGACCCACCTGCCTCTGTCTCCTGAGTGCTGGGATTAAAGGTGTGCACCACCATGTCTGGATTATGTTTTTAATTTTAAAAATTTATTTAACTTTATGTCGATGATAGTTTTGCCTGCATGTATGTAAGTGGACCCATGTCATGCAAAGCCCAAGGAGGCTATAAGAGGAACTGGATTTACAGATGTTTGTGAGTGGGGACATGGGTGCTGAAAACCAAAACCGGGTCCTCAGCAATAGGCATTGCTATTAACTACTGAGCCAAGTCTCCAGCCTTAGTTTCCTTAGTCCTCATTTGCCTAAGTACTATTTTAGCATACCTATTCTTTCTTCTAACTTTGTGGATGTGCTTATCTTTCTCTTTAGTCTGAAAGATCCCTTCAAGTATCTTCTGTAGAGCTGCCTTAGTGGTTGTGAGTTCCTTTTGTTTTTATTGTGGAAAGTTTTCTTCTCCTTCAATTATGACAGTTTTGCTGGATATAGTAATCAGGGCTGGCATTTGTCTTCCAGAGCTTGAAATGCAACATTCCAAGCCCTCCTGGCTTTCAGAATTTCTCTTGAGGAACCTGCTTTTATTCTGATAAGCCTAATTTTATATGTGAGTTAAGTGTTCTGTCTTACAACTTTCAGTATACTTTCATTGTTCTGTATATTTAATATTTTAACTACATGATGTGAGCAGCTTTTTTTCTGGTCTTGTCTGGTATTCTAAATACCTACTACATCTGGATGAACATCTCTTTCCCTAGATTTGGGAAATTTTCTTTTTGATTTTATTGAAAATGTTTTTTATGAATTTAGCATAAAATTCTTCTATATACATGTTTCACAGATTTGGTCTTTTGCAGTGTCCCATATATTATGTATGCTGCTTGAATTTTCTTATTTTTTTGTATTTCATACAAAACATCTTGATCATCTTTATACTTTCTCCCCCATCCACACTATCCCATAACCTCCTGCCAGATTTTATGCATTTGTGTTAAGACCTATTGAGTCAAGTTAATGTACCCACATGTCCCTCACTGCAAGTTCATCCCCTGGGGTCTAGTCAGCCTACCTAGAGTCAATCACTTAAAGAAGACCAGCACTCCCTCACCCAACAGCAATCAGTTGTCAATAGTTCTGTGGCTAAGATTGGGGTCTGCTGTCCATTTCCCCAATTCCATGCTGGGTTTTTGTCTGCTTGAGTTTGCATGGGTCTTGTACATGCTGAAACTATTGCTGCAGATTCAGCTATAAGCAAGGTCCCAGGAGGTAAGACTGTGTTTCCATATGTTCATACACCACTTCTGGTTCTTACAATCTTTCCAACCCCTCTTCCACAATGGTTCCTGAGCCCTGGGTGAGTGGAGTTAAATATAGGGGTCTTCTTCAAGGACCCATGCTCTGCAGACTCTTATTCTCTATGCTTTGGCCATTTGTGGCCTTTTGTGTCCATTGCCCTCTGTTGCATGATGGAGCTTCATTGATGAGAGTTTAGAGATGCATTAGTGTTCTCTCTACTCCTTGTTCCACTATGTTCCATGAGTCTTAGGTGTAGAGGTTCCATCGTAGATGTGTCACTTAGGGTTGGGCAATTTACAGACATTTATTCTCTTGTGTGACCAGTTTTGGGAACTCTGTCTCTGTTGCAAAAGAAACTTCTTTGATAAGTGGTGACTTGTATACTTGTTTGTAAATATAAGGATCCATATTTAGCATACAGTAAGAAATTATATTTGTCTAGGGATGTGACAACCTTAGAGTTTTCTCTAATATCTGTGACCTCTCCAGACATGTTTATTTGGCTGTGTTTACAGTATTACACATGAGTCCCCTTCCATGGAGTGGGCTTTAGGTCTGTCTTAGTTTGTTTCTCCATTGCTGTGACAAAACACTCTGACCACTACCAACTTCGGGAGGAAAGGGTTTATTTTTCTTACATATCCTGGGTCACAGTTCATCTGGGAGCCCAAGGTAGGAACTCAGGGCAGGAACCCGGAGGCAGGAGCTGGAGCACAGGCCATGGAGGAACGCTGCTTACTGGCTTGCTCCCCTGGCCCCTGCTCAGCCTGCTTTTTTATATAACACAAGCTCACCTGCCCAGGGGTGGCACCACCCACAGTGGGCTGGGCCCTGCCACATCACTCTTCAAGATGCCCCTCAGACATGGCCACAGGCCAGTCCAATAGAGGAAATTCCCCAATTGAGGCTCCCTCAACCCACGCGTGTCAAGTTGACACTAAAGCTATCCAGTACAAGGTCCAATGAGGTGCTATTGATTATACCCAAGATAAAAGTGCCACTATTGCCCAAATATAGTTTGTTGTGCCAGTTACTATTGTGGTTACTAGGTATTAAAACTGAGGTTGGAATATCTACTGATGTTCTCCCTTAGGAGCTTGCATAGTGTCCTCCAAAACTATAAGAGCTCTCCTTCGGGGAGGTGGCTTTAAGGTCAGTTCCAGCTCCACCGCTCCAAGTCCTGTGTCCAAAGTATGTCCTCTCTTCAGCAATAGGATCTTACCTTCAAGTTCTGGGAGGCAATCAAGGGCTGTGGCAATGGCCTGTGTTATTTTGGGAGTCTCTTAGACTATCCTGACCAACAACTCAAAGGGAGGTTTCTCCTCTCTGGAGCTGTGTTTCTTGTTATATACATATAGGCCAGCTATACACAAGCATTCAAGTATAGATATTGTATGTGTAATATTTCAGTAGGCTTTTGAGCTAGTACATTTTCCTCTGTTTTTTTCAGACCAGCTAGGCATTATCTATCTCTCCCCTCTCTCCCCTTGTCTTGACCCTCTCAGTTAAAGTACCCCTATTTCCCCCTTGATAATAAGCTATCTCATATAGTCCCCACTCTCTTGAGCTCTTTCTTCCCATTTACTCCCACAGTTCCTTGTATAACCCTCCCTTATCCCACTCCCATTTAAATACCCCCATTTTATCAATTTCCCCCTTGGTAACACCTGTCTCCTACTATTCCTCTTTCACAAGTTCCTTCTTTCCCTTTACCTCCCTGGTTCCTTTCCATTTCATGGCTTATACTTATAAGGATTTGGTACTAACATTCACAAATGAGGGAGAACATGTCGTTTGTTTTTCTGCATCTGTTATTTCACTTAATATTATAACAGTTTTTAGTTCTATCCATTTACCTGATAATACCATTGAGTAGAACTCCACTGTGTAAATGTACCACATTTTCATTATCCACTCTTCAGTTGAGGGACAATTAAATTGCTTCCATTTCTTAGCTATTATGAAAAGAGCAGCAACAAACATGCATGTACAAACAGCTCTGCAATAGGATGAGTCGTTTGGGTATATGCCAAGTAGTAGTAAAACTGGGTCATAAAATACGTTAATTTTTAGTTTTTTAGGAATGCTCCACATTGCTTTCCATAGTGGTTGCATCCCACCAGCAGTGAATGAGCATTCTCTTTTCCCCACATCCTCTCTAGCATTTGGTATCATTTGTTCTCTTGATCTAAGCCAGTCTGACACAGGTAGGATGAAATCTTAAAGTGGTTTTAATTTACATACCCCTAATTATTAAGGATGTTGAACACTCTTTTTTTTGGGGGGGGGGTTAATTTTTAAAAATGATTTATTTAATAACAACATACTTAGAAGAAGCATATCATTACAACACAATTGACATATTCAATAATGTTTTCCTGAGGTAGGATGCATCTCTTACAAAATTGGTTGTACATTTTTAGGTTTACAAAAAAATTATTGAATTATTACAGTTATACAATATTGTACTGAATATAAACCCTATAAGGCATTAAATTAAATGAGGTTTTAACCTTTTTAAAAAGATCTCCATTTCATTATTAAATATACAGAGTTACATACAGAAAACTTCATTTTGAGTGCAATTGACATTAAGATGTTTGCACATGCGTTTCTAATCTCCATATATCAGATTATTACTAGTCACAGTCGGTTACTTTCTGAGCTCCTTGGCATCTGAGCATGCATATAAAGTCATCAGTTAGATTTCACTGATAATGCTTCTCATATCTACTAATTATTAGGGAGCAA
>NW_008341872.1:3038624-3044570 GCF_000622305.1 Nannospalax galili | reverse complement strand
GGTCAGGAAGCAGTATTGGTTCCCCAGGTGTCTGGGGCCCCAAGACTAGGAATGGCGCAGGTCCCAAACTGGGAGTAGCGAACAGCAGGGGAGATGGACGGGTGTATGTGCCTTGGGGAGTCCCGGCGCGGAGCGCTGTGCTATAGACTTACCCCAAGAGGCCTGAGGATAGTAGTCGATGTTGAACACTCTTAAAGGTGTTTTTTTTTTTTAGCAATTCCATTTCTTATGTTAAGAATTCTCTGTTTAGATCCATAGCCTATATTTTAATTAAGTCATTTGTATTTTGAGGTCTTTATACATTCTGGGTATTAAACCTCTGTCAGATGTGTTGCTGGTGGAGATTTTCTCTAACTGTGGTTTTCTCTTCACTTTCTTGGTTGTTTCACTCTTAAAGGTGTTTTTTTTTTTTAGCAATTCCATTTCTTATGTTAAGAATTCTCTGTTTAGATCCATAGCCTATATTTTAATTAAGTCATTTGTATTTTGAGGTCTTTATACATTCTGGGTATTAAACCTCTGTCAGATGTGTTGCTGGTGGAGATTTTCTCTAACTGTGGTTTTCTCTTCACTTTCTTGGTTGTTTCTTTTAAAAAGAAAAAAAAAGCTTTGTAGCTTTTTAGTTTAATGAGGTCCCACTTGTTGATAGTTGACCTTAATTCCTGAGCAACTGATGTCCGATTTAGAAAGCCCTTTCCTACTATCTTATGCAGTACTGCCTATGTTTTCTTCTAACAGTTTCAGAGTTTCAGGTTTCACATTGAGATCTTTGATACATTTGGAGCTGACTTTTTTGCAAGGTGAAAGATAAAGGTCTAATTTCATTCTACAGGTAGAGATCCAGTTTTGCCAGCACCATTTGTTGAACAGGCTGTCTTTCCTCCATGCACTCAAGTTTGAGTCTTCAGTTATGTTCCACTGATCTACGTGTCTGTTTTTGTGCCTGTACCATGCTGTTTTTATGACTGTAGCTCTATAATATAGTTTGAGATCTAGAATGGTGATTCCCCACAGCATTGCTCTTTGTGCTCAGGATTGCTTTGGCTATGCAGGGTCTTTTGTGACTGCATATGAATTTTAGGATTTTTTTTTCTAATTCTGTAAAGAATGTCCTGGTAATTTCCACTGGAATTTCACTGAATTTATAGATTCCTTTTGGTAGGATGGTCATTTTTACAATATAAATTCTTCCGATCTATGATCATGGGAGGTCCTTCCATCTCTGGTGTCTTCCTCAATTTCTTTGTTCAAATATTTAAATTTTCATTGTAGAGCTCTTTAATGTCTTTGGTCAAGTTTATTCCTAGATTTTTTTTGTTTTTGTTTTTTTTTGAGACTATTGTGAATGGGAGAATTTCCATGAACTCTTGGAAATTCTTTTTATTGGTATGTCAAAGTCTACTGATTTTTGTAGGTTGAGCTTGTAACCTGCCACTTTGCTGGAAGTCTTATTCATTTCCAGGGGTTTTCTGGTGTAACTTTTGGAATGTATATCATCTGCAAATAGGGATAACTTAAACTCTTCTTTTACAATTACTACTCCTTAATTTCCTTACCGTTTTATTGCTCTAGCAAGAGCTTCAAGCACTATATTAAAAAGGAGTGGAGAGAGTGGACAGCCTTCTCTGGTTCCTGATTTTAATGGGAATGCTTCCAGTTTTTCTCCATTTACAATGATGTTGGCCACAGGTTTGTTGTATATAGTGAGACTTGTGTTGAAGTATATTCCCTCCAGTCCAGTTCCCTCTAGGATTAACATAAATGTGTGTTGGACTCTGTCAAAGGATTTTTCTGCACCTATTGAGATGATCATGTGATTTGTCTGAGTTCATTTATATGATTTATAATAATTATGATTTACATATATGAACCATCTGTGCATCTCTGGAATAAAGTCAACTTGATCATGGTGGATGCTGTTTTTGATGTCAGTCTGTATGTGGTTTGTGAGTATTTTGTTGAGAATATTTGCATTAAGAATATGGGCCTATAGATTTCTTTTCTGGTTGTGTCTTTACCTGGTTTTGGCGTAGAGTGATGTTGGCTTCATAGGCAGATTTTGCGAGTTATACCTCTGTTTCTATCTTTTAAAATAAGTAGTATTGGTTGTAGATCTTCTTGAAATATCTGGTAGAATCCTGCTGTGAATCCATCTGGGCCTGGGCTTTTTTTTTTTCAGTTGGGAGGTTTTGCATTACTATTTCAATTTCCTTGTTTGTTCTGGGTCTGTTTAAGCTGTTGATCTCTTCTTGGTTAGTTTTAGTAGTTTCCATTAATCTAGATATTCAGCCATTTCTTTTAGGTTTTCAAATTTAATAGAATATAGGTTTTAAAAGTATTCCCAGGGCTGGAGAGATGGTTTGGTGGTTAAAAGCACTGATTGCTCTTGCAGAGGACCCAGGTTCGATTCCCAGCACCCACATGGCAGCTAACAATCATCCATAACTCCAGTTCCAGGGGAATCCAATGCCTTCTTCTGATCTCCATGGGCACTGCACAACATGTGTGCACTTACACACATGCAGGTAATACACTCATACACATAAAATAATAAATAAAATTTTAAAAATAAATGAAAGTATTCCCTTATAATGTTCTGGATCTTTTTGGTGTCTGTTGTGATGTTTCCCCTTTAATTTCTTATTTTGTTGATTTGGATTTGCTTTCTTAATTTTGGTTAATTGAACTAAGGGTCTGTCTAGCTTGTTTATCTTTTCAAAGAACCAGCTCTTAGATTCATTGATTCTTTGTCCTGTTTTCTTGTTTTTATTTCATTAATTTCTGCTCTGATTTTATTTTTCTTCTTGTATTCTGGGATTTGGTTTCATTTCTTCTTGCCTTTCCAGAGTCTTGAGTTCCAATGTTGTGCCATTTATTTGTGGTTTTTTCCTGATTTTTTAAAATGTAAGCACTTAGAGTTATTAACTTCACTCTTAGGACTGCTTTTAAAGTGTCCCAGAGGGTTTGTTGAGTTGTATTGTCCTTTTCATTTAGTTCCAGGAATACTTTTATTTCTTTCTTAATTTCTTCTTTGACCTATTCATCATTCAGGCATGTTTTGTTTCATCTCCATGAGTTCATGTTTTGGGGGTATTTATTTTAAGCTTTATTGCATTGTGGTCTGATGGAATGCATGGAATTATTTCAATTCTTTTTGTATTTGTTGAGGATGTTTTTGTGCCCTAGTATGTGGTTAATTTTAGAGAAACTTCCATGAGGTGCTGAATAGAAAGTGTATTCTTTGGTGCTTGGGTTGAATATTTGGTAGATGTCTGTTAGGTCCAATTGATATATGGTATCACTTAATTCAGATATCTGTTTATTCTTTATTTAGCTGCCCTGTCTATTGGAGATAGTGGGGTATTGAAGGCCTCTACTATTACTGAGTTGGGGTTAATCTGTCTGTGTCTTAAAGTCTTGAAGTACTGTTTTTATGAAACTGGGTGCACCAGAGTTTAGTGCATATATGTTCATGATTGTACTATCTTCTTGGTCAATTGTTTCTGTCACCCAAATGAAATGACCCACTTTATGTCTTCTGATTAGTTTTAATTTGAAGACTATACTGTCAAATATTAGAATTGCAACCCATACTTCTTAGTGTCATTTGCTTGGAATATTTTTTCCATCCTTTCACCCTAGGGTAGTGCCTGTCCTTGAAGGTAAGATGGATTTCTTGCAGACAACAAAAAGATGGATTTTGTTTGTTAATCTATGAACTAGTCTGTGTCTTTTGACTGGGAAGTTGAGACCATTGATATTTAGATTTATTATTGAAAGATGTGTATTGCTTACCATCATTTTAATTTGTTTGCATCCTTGGTCTAATTTTTTGTTTCTACCATTATACCTTCATTTAGTTTCTTTCTGTTGCCTCTGGTATAATTGTTCTTTTCCTCAGTCCTTTGTATTGCTTCAAATTTTCTCTGAAGGGTTGGTTTGGTGGACATGAATTTTTTCAGTCTCTTCATGTCATGGAAGGTTTTCCTTTCTCTTTCTAATATAGTAGACAGTTTTTCTTGGTAAAGTATTCTGGATTGGTATTTATGGTCATCTATGGGAATACTTTGATCCAGACTTTTCTGGCTTTCATAATTTGCTTTGAAAAGTCAGCTCTAATTCTGATCAGTTTTCCTTTATATGTGAATTGTTTTTCTCTTGCAGCTTTCAGCATTCTCTTTTTGTTCTGTGCATTTAGTGTTTTTACTATGATAAGCCTTGGGGAGTTTCTTTTCTGGTCCTGTCTGTTTGGTGTTCTATCAGCTTCTTGTATTTGTATGGGTATGTCTTTCCTTAATTTTGGGAAATTTTCTAATTCTGTTGAAGATTGGGTTTAATTCTATTTACCTGAGATTCTTCTCCTTCTTTTATGCCTATAATGCGTCAATTTGGCCTTTTCATGGTATCCCACATTTCCTGCATACTCCATTCCTGTTTTTTTAATTTTTCATATTCTTTGCTTGAGCAGTCCAATTATTCAACTTTATCATCTAATCTGACATTCTATCTTCCATCCATTCTACTGGTGAGGCTTTCTCCTGTCATTTCAAAATTACTTATTGAGTTTTTCACTTTCTTCTTCATTTCAGTCTGAGTTTTCTTCAATATTTCTATCCCTTTTGTGAATTCAGTCAGAAGTTTATCCCTTTTTTGCTTGTGTGTGTGTTCTTTAAATTCATTGAATTCTTTGATCATGTTTATGATTGTTCTTTTAAATCCTGTGTCCTGGATTATCTCTAGGGAGTTCTCATTGTAGAACTCTTCTATAGGTCTCGTGGTGTTTGGTGGGAACATTTTACTTTGGTTTTTCATATTATTTTTTTCATTGTGGTTTTGGCATGTGGATTTCTTTTGTTGCTTGTGATTCTAGTTATGAAACTCAAGCCTTTCTTTGTTGAACAGAAGTCTGATTCTGTTTGTATTGATGTACCTTGGTTGCTTTCTGGTTGAGTATGAAAAAACAGTTGGTCTAGGCTTCTCATTCTCTCTTTTGATTTTATATTGGAGGGACAAGACGGCTCCAGTCAGGTTACTCAGCGGTTCTCCAGAAGAATAAAGCAGCCCTAGCTAGTTAAGAGCACTTCAGACACCTCAAATGGATACTGCCAAGGTCCAAGGAAAGGAGATAGGTGATGGTAGTGCTGATCTCTACTAGTCAGCAGGGAAGCCTAAGCCCTGGAGCAGTGGGAAGGACTGAGCTGATCCTAAAGCAGAGGGATAGGCATGGCACAATTTGAGAAGCTCACCCCTCAGAGGTCAAGTCAGGCACTCTCAGGCAGTCTCCAAAGGGCCACAACCAGCCAGCCTGTTTGTATTTTCTTAATTTATCTTTATTATTGTCTGAATGTTCCAATTTGGCTACCTTGTCTTCAAATCGTAATATTTGACCCTCCCCACTCCATTCTACTGGTGAAGCTTTCCACTGAGTTTTTGATTTGACTCACTGAACATTTAATCTCCAATATTTCAGATTTTTAAAAATTTCTCTTTCCTGAATTCTATTTTTGTATCCTATATTGACATCTTTATTTCATTCAGCTGTTTGTATTTCCTTGCATTTATTCAAGAAAAAGGAAAGGAACAGAGAAAAAATGAAAAAGAACTGAGAGAAAGAAGAAAAGAGAATAAAATGAGAAATGTAAACAGCTAAAATGGCACGGCTATTTAAATGAAGTAAGAACAAACGAATTGGAGAAACCTGGATGGGAGTATAGAGTCCAAATATGGTTTCTTGCCTGGTTGCTAGTTCCAGCCTTGACTCTAGGCATTCCTTCCTAGACAAACAGCTGCAGTCACAATCCTGGGTGATATTGTTGGCACTGACTCTCGATGGGAGGGGAGAGTACCTCTAATTAAGCCAGTGTGGGACTTACTCCTACTTTCTCTTGTTCTACTTTTAAAGTTTCCTATTTTACTTTATTATTGAAGTTAAAAGTTTTTTTTTTT
>NW_008341872.1:3021532-3038005 GCF_000622305.1 Nannospalax galili | reverse complement strand
TCATTTTTCCAGTAGTATGTTGGGTTACTGTCTGGAAGAGCCTTTATCTATCCTGGCCAACAACTCGACTGAAGGTATCGCCTGTCTGGCTTTGTTGTTTGTTGAGTAACTTTTAGTTATATATAAGTATGCTCTTCCTACCTCTCCTCACAGCTGTATCTAACTTTCCATTTTATTCCCTAGAGATTACAGAAAACCATGCCTGTGTATTATCACAGTCTTCTCCCTCAAATAATTTTTAAAAAGCATAACTGCTTCAAATGTAATTACTTTAGGATTAGCAAACTGATTTGTGTTTGGGTGTGCACAGGTTTTGTTTCTTCTGCTTTAATTCAGTCTTGTTTAGGAATAATTTACACATAATGATATCTACCAATTTTGTCATACAATTTTGAGTTTTCAAAAATTTACAACTATGGGCTGGAGAGATGGCTCAGAGGTAAGAACACTAGCTGCTTTTGCAGAGGACCCTGGTTCGATTCCCTATATCCACATGGCAGTTAACAACAGTCTGTAATTCCAGTTCCAGGGGATCCGATGCCCTCTTCTGACCTCTGCAGGTGTTGCATGACATGGGTGCACTTTCATACATGCAGGCAATACACTCATACACATAAAATAAAAATAATTTTTAAATTACAGCTATAACCCCAATTATGATATAGAACATTTCCATCACCCCAAAAGTTCTTTTTTGTGCCTTTGAAGAAAATTATCTGCTCCAAATCCTAGTTATCACTAATAAGCTTTGTGTTAAGTTTTCATCATTGTGACAAATATCTCACAGAAAAAAATCAGGAAGGATTCATTCTGCTCTCGGGATTTAAGTAGTTTTAATCCATTACATTGGGGAAGGGCAATGTGTAGGAAGGCCACTCACATCATTACATCCAGGAAACAGAGTACCCAAGCCATAAGCTCTCTTCTTTCTCCCTTGTATTCTCTGAGTCCCCAGCCTGTAGGGATGGTGCTGCGTATGTTCAGGGTGGGTCTTCCTCCTCAGCTAATCCTCTCTGGAAACTTCTCATACACACACCCAGAGGTGTGCTTCACTAATTTTAGGTGCTTCTGAAATCAAGTTGGCAGTCAAGATTAGTCATCACAGGCTTTGTCATAGAGCAGAACTGTAATATCATCTTTTATGTCTAGCTTCTTTGACTTCGCATAATGCTTTTGAGATTTTTATCCATGCTGTTCTATTTATCAAAAGCCAATTAAATATATATGTATATATTATTATCATACATGGTTAAAACATAATCACAAAACTGTTTCTAGTTTCTGGTCTTTATAAATGAGGCTGCTTTGAACTATGCTTTGTGTATACAGCTTTTGAGTAAACGTCTGCTAATACAGCCCCTGGGTTAAACAGTGTGACCTGGAAGATGTTCCTCTGACCCTGTGATGACAAGCCATGGACCCACCTCCTTCCCATGCTATGCAAAAAAGCCACTCCCCTTCCCTCTTCCAGTCAATCAGTTGACTATAGCCACTTGCAGGGGAGGGGCTAAGGGTATAAAAGCTGGGAAAACCAGAGGCTGGTCTCTCACTATTTTGTAAGACTGTCTGGAACCACAGGATTTATGTCTGGGTGTGGATTTCCGGCATCAGCTGTGAATGGGGGAGGGGGTGCCCGCTTGTCTGTAAGTAAACCCGCACCCCAAGCTCAGTTAGCAAGTTCAATAAACTCGTTAAGATTCTTAAAACCAGGGTTTGGAGAATTTTTTCCTCAGGCTGTTGCAAGGACCTTGGGAGGAGGGGATTGGATGCCATGTGCACCTCCCAGCAGTGAATTTGACTTACAAACAGTAAGAGCATGCTGACTTTGTGGAAACTGTACTAAGAGACTTTGTAGAAACTCTGTACTAAAGGCACACTTGGTATTATAATCTTGCTGAAACAGCATTGTCAGTTTTTCCAATTTGAATTATTTGAACAGTAGCATAATCACATGATTGTGGTTTTCTTTAGTATTATGTCATTTATATACCTGATAAAAATGTGAATACAAATATATCTTGCCATTTAAAAAATCTCTTGGGTTGGAGAGATGGCTCAGCTGTTAAGAGCACTGGCTACTCTTGCAGAGGAATCGGATTCTGTCCCCACCACCCACGTGCTGGCTAACAACCATCTGTAACTCCAGTTCCAGGCATTCCTCTTCTTACTTTTGCAGGCATTGTACAACAGGGGTCCACTTACATACATGCAGGCAATACACTAATAGAAAATAAAAATACAATAAATTTTCTTAAATCTGTCTTTTGTTGTTGAGCTGAGAGAGTTCTTTATCACTAGATTTTTATTAGGTTTTCACAAGCCTTGGTCTTGCCTTTTCATTTTTTTAGTATCAACCACACATTCACAAATCTTTGATAGGAATGCCAGTTTTAGATTTATCTTTATCTTTGGTTATTTACTTATTTATAGACAGAGTCAAATGTAGCCCAGGTTGGTCTTAAGTTCATTATTAGTGGAGGATGATTTTGAACTTCTGATCCTCCTACCTTGGCCTTCCGAATGACAGAACTGCAGGCATATGTCACTATGCCTTGTTTGATGAGGTGCTGGGATCAAACCAAGGGCCTCCTACATTCTAGGCAAGCATGCTACTATCTGAACCACATCCCCAGCCTAGGTGTTCAGTTCTCATAGATTATGACTTTTTATAGTACTTTATTTCTAACTTAATTTTCACTATCTTCTTTCCTCTGTTTGAAACTAATTCTAATACTGTATATACCTCTATAAACTTCTTTAGATTATTTTTAGGAGATGAAATATAAGTACACTTTTTAATGCGAAGGGAAAAACTGGACTAGGAAGTTCAAAGACAACTGATGGAAGTACAGTAGAAAAAACTGTAAATTCTGCTGATTATTCTAATCCACATTCTGAGTTCCCTGTCTGAAAGTTAAAAAGCTTCTATTTTTCACTTTATATTTTTTAAATAAGATATTTACTTGTGGCCTATTGCAATATTCTGATATTACTGAACTTAAGAATATTATAAATTTGATGACAGTCTCTGGTGAACTAAGGAACTCACTGTATAGTTTTCAGTGGTATCTAAACCCTGGTATTCATGCCGTAATATAACCTTTTGCTCTTGAACATGAGCTGGACCTCTGGACTTTTTTCTAATAAACTGAATATAACAGAATAACAGGATGTCACTTATGAAATTATAATTCTAAAAGACCATAAGTTTTCTCTTGGGTGCTCTCTCATGCACAATGGATCACTTTAAGGGAAGTGTTATCAGTGAGCTAGACTTGTGGAGAAGTCTACATGAGACTTAGGAACAGCAAACAGCCATGTGAATGAACTTGAAAATGGATTCTCCTTTAGACAAGACTTGAGATAACCCCAGGCTTAACAGACATGTTTGTAGCTTCCTGAGGCCTGAGTCAGGACTATTCAGCTAAGCTACCTGATTACCAGAAAATGTGATATAATGGATATTTTAAGTTTCTATAAGTTGTTGCACCAATAGATAACCGATAAACATATGCATTACAAGAATAAGCTTCAGTGGCATTTTAAAAACCCTCAGTTGAAGGTGGGGTTTCTTTTTTAAAATATTTTATTTTTATTTTATGTGTATGTATTGCCTGCACGTATCTGAGTGCACCCGTGTCATGCAATGCCACGGAGGTCAGAAGAGGGCTTCGGATTCCCCCGGAACTGGAGTTAAGGATGGTTTGTAGCCACCATGTGGGTGCTGGGATTCGAACCCGGGTCCTCTGCAAGAGCAGTCAGTGCTCTTTACCACAAGCCATCTCTCCAGCCCCAAAGGTGGGGTTTCTTAAGACATATAGGTGATCTCAGAATAGAGCAGCTGAAACAGGCACAAGAAGCTCAGGAAACCAGTAGATATAAGTTCCGTGTATTAAAGTAACAATCAGAAAAAAACAAATTTAAGAGTTCACTAACCCTCAAAATCAAAGTCACTAAGAGAGAAGCTAGGAACGTCCTGCAATGGAGATATTTCCTTGTGTAGCAAGCACCAATGTGAGTAGAGCCTTTATTGAGGAATGGTCAGTGATTGCTCCAAGAAATGGTAGAGACCATTTGAGAAAGAGAATAAATTCAATAAACATTTGCCATGTAGCTTATGTGTCAAACTTTGACATTGGTAATAATCAATAAGCTATACCAATAGTTCCTGTACAGAATGACTTATAGTCTGCCAGAGAAGTGAGACTTTTACATATTTTAAACTTCAGATTAGAAAGCTTGGATTCTATATTGGTCTCCTACTGGTGTTAAATTACCCCTAATTGAGTGACTTAAAACAACACAAATTTAGTAGACGTCCAAAGTCCAATATGGGTCTCACTCAGGGAGCTGTCAACACTGCATTCTTTCTGGAATTATTTCCCTGTCTTTTCTCGCTCCTAAAGACCATGTTACTTGTCTTACGGTCCCTTTCAAAAAAGTAGTAGCATAGCATCGTCACATCTTTCTATAACTTTCTGCCTTCATTTTTTTCTACATTTAAAGGATCCTTGTGATTTAATTAGGTCAAGATTCTACAGGCTAATCTCTCCTTTAAGGTCAACTGGTTACATTAATTCTCTATCTGTAACCATAATTTCTCCTTGCCCATGTAATAATGTATTCATAGGTTCCAGGAATTAGGATATTAACATCTTTACAGGAAACATTTTTCTGCCTATCACAGATATGTTCCTAGAGTAATTTAAAGAAAAACCATCAATTTTTGCCAAGACTTCTTAAAACGGTTTCAGAAGATTGAAATTCTGTAAAACAGTTTATGAAGCTGGGCATGGTAGAGCATGCCTGTAATCCTAGCACTCAGGAGGCAGAGGCAGGCATATCTCTGTGTGTTTGAGGCCATCCTGGTCTACAAAGTGAGCTCCAGGCCAGCTGGGGCTACAGGGAGACCCTGTCTCAAAAAGACAAAAACAAAAAAACAAACAAAAAACATAGTTTGTGATTAACCTGCCATTGGTATATGCTGAATAATTAACAAAATTCTTCATTATTCAAAAACATTAGCATGAATTTGGACAAACCAAAAAAGAGATCCTAAAGCATCAGAACTAGAATAAATACCCACTCCAATTGTCTGCACTAAGTGGAAATTTGTTGCCATTTCATATTTTAATTCAAGGGGAGTGTTCTCTCTTCATGTCTCTAGTCTTATTAAAGGCACAGTCATTAATTATCCAAGTCATCCAGGTGCAAGCCTCAGGCACTATCTGGTTGCTAGCTGGCATTCTTGGAATTCTAGTTGGATCTGGCTTACTTCTGAAATGTCATTACATCTTGTGTTTTATCTCCTACTTGGATTCCAATAGTTATTTGAACACAGTAAGCTCTGAGAATCATGTCTAAAATTTTTTCTCCCTATATAATTTTACCTAATATTTGAAGATACTATTTATTTTCCTGCATCTAATGTAGCTGAATAGAAAGCTAATGATAATCTATTTCTCACTCTAAAAAAAAATCTATACTCACTTCAAGCTTTGTAATTTATTATATATTTTCAACGTAATGAAATTATATTACCATGGGTCCAAGTGTACATTAAAAAAATTATCCTGAGCTGGACATGGTGGCCCATGCCTTTAATTGCAATACTCAAGAGGCCAAAGGTAGGTGGATCTCTGTAAGATCCAGGCCAACCTGGTCTATCTGATACATCGAGAGTTCCAGGCCAGGTTATTAGGCTTTACCTGAAGTGCTTTTACCTGCTGAGTTTTCTCACTGACATTATGCTCTTTTTTGTTGTTGTTTGTTTGTTTTAATATTGTTTTCTTCACAGTTTTATTTTTTTAAAAATTTAAGCTCAGAATTTTAAGTTCTACCAACTCTGTTTCTTTTCTGGATGGCTGTTCTACCTCTGACACCTCTGATTACAGTTCACTCTCATCCACACACTTAACATTTTGAATGTTCTTTCCTTTTCAAGTTGCTGTCTGCTATATCATTACCCTTTACTAAAGAACATTAACATTTCTTGCTTGCAATGATTTCTCTGTTTATTTGAAATACTTTATTTCACCATTCTTAAAACATTTTTTGTTAAGATAAACCTAAACTGACTTTTTTTCTTTTTCATACTTTGTCATATATTTTCCTTCATTATAAGCATATTTTCTTCACATATTGAACAGAACTATAATTGCTTTAATTTTTTGTTTATTAATTCTAATATCTGGTTAATTCTAGGATAAATCTATAAACTTTTATTTGGAAAATGAGTCATATTTTTCTGTTAAGTAATTCTGGTTTTGATCTACAGATTGTGGCTATTATGTTGTAGAGGTTTTGAATTCTGTTATATTCTTCAGGAACTGTGAATTTTTACTAAGCAGGTAATTACTCTGGTTGTCTTAGAATTCAGTTTCTATGCCTTGAATGGGAGATTAAATCTTGCTTGATTCTTGTGTATCCTCTTCAGTAAGCTGCTATGAGTCTGATTCACATGTAGGTGGTTAAGTCCAAGACAGATCTGTACAAAATTTATTTACAGGAGAACTCTCTGGATTTCCTTTTCAGGAGGCTGTCCCCTTCCTACCCCAACCTCCCCTTTTCAGTGACTATGGCAATATTAAGCTCTGTTTATGCTTCCTAGGCCAGAAAGACCGAGTCTTCTAGTAGCTTTGAGTGCTTTGCATAGACCAGATGGCGCTTGACTTTAGGCTAGAATTTTCTTTTCCTTTTTCCATCTGCCAGGTCCTCTTCAGTTTAAGTCTGTGTTGGTCATTTCTCAGAACCTTCTCCAGAGAGTTGTTTCGGTATTTCAACCTACACATCACTGTTATCCATAAGAGGTAGTTGGAGCTTTTATGACTGCAGGAGAAACAAAAGATACCTGAAAATATATATAGCCTTTCTACAAATCTTTAACTTTGAATATTTAAAAATTTTATTGTTTAAAGACTGCGTGTAAGCGTATCTGCATGCGTGCATGTTGCACACATGATGGCATGCTTGTGGAGGTCAGAAAAGAACTTGCAGGAGTTGGTTCTCTCTTTCCATTATGTTGAGTCCCTGGGATTGAACTCTGGTCAGGCTTGAGAGCAAGTGCCTTAATTCACTGAACCATCTCACAGGCCCAACTTTGAACTTTAAATATGTATTTTTATGTTTGGTTAGACTGCTTTTATTCATGGTGTTAGTTTTCATCAAATATACGAATAGTCTGTGTCCATCTGTTCACAGAACAAGCTAATTAATAAATGTCAGGAAATGACTACAAGTATTTTAGGTTACTTTTATTGATATAAATTGAGAGGGATATCAATTTAGGTTTACTGATACAAATTTAGGTTTAGATGTAAAGTTTGGTTCAGTATCTAAGACACCCATTTTCCTTCTCTATGTCTCTCAGACCTTGCAACTTTTTATTTAAGGTTCTTTTCTACATTTAAGTACTCCCCAAACCTCTTCATTTCAAAGCTGACTTTTTCTTCTATTAAGTTAATTTTAGAAGAATCTTACAATTTTCTTGTTCTTCTCCTTTCCCTTTCTGTCCTTTAAAAAACAACAGACATGTACTGTCTCACTGTTCTGTAGACTAGCAATCTGAGATTAAGGTATCAAGAGGGTAGGTTTCTCTTGAGACCTCTTAGGTCCTGGGTATATACATGACCACCTTTACCTTCTGTTCTTTCATGGTCTTTTTCTGCTTGTTTCTTTATTTCAGAGATTCATTACAGCAAAGGAATACCTGGGAACAATAACTTGTTCTTCTTAAAGGAAAATGGGAGAGCAGTGACTACAGTGTTATTTTTCTCTTATTCATAGTCATTTCCAATCATCTGATCTGTTGAAGTGAGGCATAGTCTGTAGTATTATTTTTCTTGGTTATTATGATCACACATTACCTAGCTTTTCTGTAGCAGTGTTAGAGTAACTATCACTAGAGCACTGTCAGACAAGTATGAGAAATTCTTTTTGGCTGACACAGGTGCTAGAATTTTGTGGTTCGAATGCAAATGTCACCCATAGGCTCATGTATTTGAACACTTGGTCCCCATTTGGTGGTTCTCTTTATGAAGGTTATGGAATCTTTAGGAGGTGGGGCTTTGCTAGAAGTAGTATGTCACTGGGGGTGGGCTTTGAGGTATTATAGTCTGGTGCCACTTCCTGTTCTCATTCTGCTTCCTAACTGCCAAGCCTCTCATGCTCCTTCTGCTAAATCTTCACCATGATGGACTACTGGTATACCTCTGGGATTGTAGGCCAAAATGAACCCTTTCTTCTCTAAGTTGATTTTTGTCAGGGTATTCTATCACAACAACAGAAGAGTAATGAAAACAGACATATACCATGGCTTAGATCCAGCAGCTGTAGTGGCAACTTCTCCATTCAGTAATTCCTTATCCTAGAAGTGGTAACTGCTCCCTTAACGGCACAACTGTGATGTGGCTTTAGGAACCATTCCTGAAATTTCAACCTAGAGTCTGTTTTTTCCAACTATCACAATGATTTTATTAAGTCATTTAATTAGGTAAATTTTGTTTTCTGCAACAAAACTAGTATGTATGGGTAGGTATGCTCCTATTATTTTGTCAGCTTTAATTCTATTTTAGCACTTCTGAATAGTATTGACTATTCTGATTGTTACCCCCTTTTTACAAGCACTGTTACTTTTTTTTCTATCCCTTCTCCTCTTCCGCCTTTCCTTTAAAAGTTCTTTAGGAAGGCATGTTATCATTATTGGGAGTCAAAAGGGGAACACACACAAAATATTGTTTTTTCTGCTTCTTGAGGAAAAGAAATATATCTCTTTTTAAAGGCCATTGCCCAAAATTATGTAGCCTAGAAATGTTTCTTACAAGGAATTATCACCATAAAAGAACAAGAGAATGAACACTTTGATATGACTTAAATGGAACCACATTATGCCACCTTTAAAAAAGCAAGGCAGATATTTATGTACTGATATGGGAGAATTACTAATGTTCCATCTGTATGAACATTTAAGTATGATATGTATGTTTGTAATATATATCAGATTATATCCAGATTCCCATGCAATCTCATCTTCAAACACTCACAAACATATTCATAGCTGATGCTTAGCTTGGTATCTGGATACTCTGTGACAAAGTGAAGTTGACACACCAAACTATTACAACTTTACAGGTAGTACAAGTACCTTATAACAAAATATTCTTAATTTCCTCTTCCCATATCTTGCAATATTATTGCATTTATTTCACATACACATAGGCCACATCATCAAATATGTTGTCATTATTTTGAATAAACTTGTCTGTTAGCTAAGAATTTTTTAAATGTTTTTATTTTGAGCTGGCTGGAGAGATGGCTCAATGGTTAAGAGCTCTTGAAGAGGACCAGAGCTTGAGTCCCAGCACCCACACTGGGAGGCTCATAACCACCTATAACTTCAGCTCTGGGGGCTCCTTTTTTTCTCTTCTACTAGCAGCATGCCTGGTAGGGCCAGTTTACTAGAAACAAACTCCAGTTTTAGTTTGAAAGAGATTTTATTTCTCCTTTACTTTTGACTAATAATTTTGCAGGTACATAATTCTGGGCTAATTTTTTAACTCTCATCATTTTAAATATTTCATTCCACTCTTTTCTTGTTTATATGATGTCTGAAGGGAATTTGGATGCAGTTATATTTATTCCTCTTTAGTTACACCACACCCCTTCCTTTGGGCTTTTCTGAATTGTTTCTTTACCTTTGATTTTCTAGAGTTCAAATAGGTCTGGGCTTAAGTTTTGATTTTTCACATTTACACTGGTATTTCTGAGCTTTCTGGTTCTGTAGTTCAGCGATATTTAGTGGAAATTCTTAAGTCATTATTACTTCAAATATTGTTTCCATTTCTCTTTTTCCCTTTGGCTTCTGATAGTACCATTACACATATTTCATACCTTATAAGCCCAAGGGATTTGGATACCATGTTCTCTTCAGTCTTTCTTCTCTTTGCTTTTCAGTTTTGGAGTTTTCTACTGTCATATCCTCACACTAAGATATTCTTTCCTCAGCTGGGTACACCTTACTACTATAAGCCCACCAGAGGCATTCTTCATTTCTGTTACAACATTTTTGATCTTTAGCATTTTCCTTAAAATTTCCACAAATATGCTTATATTTCCTCTTGCCTGTTGCCTGCTTTCCATTAAGTCTTCTCACATATTAATCAGCTTTTCAAAGACTGTGGTCTGATAATTCCAGCATTCATGCTATATCTGACTCTGATTTAGATGCTTGTTCAGTTTTTTCAAACTGTTTTCTGTCTTTTAATGTTTTTACCTTTTTGCTGATGGTTACAAATGATGGACTGGAGAAAAAGAACCTGTGGAACAAAGGTGGTTGGTATTGTAGTGGTATGATACATGGGGAGGGATAGTGTTCTGTAGTCTTAAAGGTAGGTCACAAGGTTTTTGGTGAGCCTTACGCCCCATAATAGTGAACATCACCAGTTTCTTAAATGAGATAAAATGGTTCTAAGAGCTGGAGTTGGATATTTCCCTTCCCCTGGCTAGGTTAGGTTATGTAAACAACAAGTTTGTTCTGAGCATGTCCTATTAAGAACAAATGCTCTGATATATTTTCAAAATGATTATTCCTACCCTTTCACCCCTGGCCAGAAGCAAGAGACCACTTCTCCAGTGTTCCTGATGAGGGCTCACCAGAGCGCCTAAGGACAAAATTCACAAAGTAGCCTCCCTACACATACTATGACTGAGTTCTTCTAAAGTTGTTGTTGTTTTAATGTGCATGAGTGTACTGCCTGCACGTGTGTTAAGTGCACCCATGTCGTGCAATGCCCATGGAGGTCAGAAGAAGGCATTAGATCCCCTGGAACTGGAGTTATGGACTGTTATTAGCTGCCATGTGGGTGCTGGGAATCAAATCCGGGTCCTCTGCAAGAGCAGTCAGTGCTTTTAACCACTGAGCTATCTCTCCAGCCCCATCTAGAGTTTTTAACTCACTCATCCTCCAGTAATTTGTCAATTACATTGCAGATTTTTCCCATTCTGGCACTGGCTCCTAACAAAGATTCTGGTTGTGTGTTTCTGCATAAATAAACTGTGATTTCAATACCTGTCTCTCTCCAATTGTTGGGTAGCTGTTTTCTCTGTGACCTCATTTCTTTGACAGGTAAGAAGAATTGAGCTTCTTACATATCAGGCTCTTCTGTAGGATTTTTGGTTTTCATTTTCTTTTCTTTTTTGGTCTTTTCGAGACGGTCTCCCTGTAGCCCCAGCTGGCCTGGAATTCACTTTGTCCACTAAGCTGGCCTTGAACTCAAAAGAGATCCGCCTGCCTCTGCCACCGCACCTGGCTGAGTTTTCACTTTCATCTTACTAATACAGGAGTGACTAGTATAAAAAGTTTAACAGGCTACCATTCTGATAATTTTCACTTGCTAAAAGTTTAAGAATAACTATTCTTGCCAATCATAGGCAACTAGCAATAGAAGGAAGTGGTAACGGTTTAAGTGCATTGATAGCACACAATGAGCAGTTCAGGGCAGAAAGGGCGCTCCCACATCAAGGTCTGAAGACCAAGAAGTTACTTTAAAATTAAGGAGTGAAAATTTTGTGTATCTCTACTTTTTATTTGAAGAAACACTTTCAAATAGCTCAAACTGAAAAACAAGTAGTCTACAGAAGGATTTCTTCCTCAAAGATCTGATTATTCTTGCCTGTGTATGAAGCATCTAATATTTGAAAATGGGTAACTGCAAAGGGGAATCCTTTTGCTTATGCTTCCATATTCATGGATTATTCAGAGCTCAGTTTGAAGGTTAAAATGTTGACTATTACTACATATGCGGCAACCAGCTCTTTCTTTAGGTATGTGGATGAGATTAGTTGCAATAAAGAAAAGATACTTCAAGAACACTAGATTTTGTTCTGTGAACAAGTGAGGACTAAACAGCTATTACATAGGGAAATATAAAATTTTAGTGGGATTTATTTTTCTTTTGGATACAAGGTCATCATTTAAATGTGACTAATATGAAATGTTGCTCAGGTTCTTCTTTAAATACTGTAGATGTAACTATTTGTGCTAAAATATATAATTTTATTCTTGAGTTTTTGTTTGGTATGCATGGAGGCATACCTGAGTTTAATTCTCAGATCTTAAAAACAAAAATCAGATACTCTAAGTTTCAATTTTAGAAAAAGATCTTGAGGGCAGAAATCCTGACTTCTACAAATTTATAATGGAGTCCTTTTATAGTAGATACATGTGAAATAACTTGAATTGTTTCTACAAGGCAATTATAATTTTCTGTGACTTAGAAGCACAATTCAAAGGAAGTCAGAAAAAGCTCTTGATACAATACTAATAGGAATGACTATGCCTATCCTCTTAGAACTACTCCCCTCCACCTTTTCATGGATATTGACAATATTGTTCACAGAACAAGGCACATTGCTTGATCCAGCAAGTATGCCAAAGTAAGGCTGTGTTCCTTGGCTTGTCCTTCAAAAACTTTCAGAGGCTTTTTTACCATAAAGAGTCAAATGATGCTCTAAATAGTCTGAGAAATGCTTTTAATATTAAGGGGTGTAGAGCCACATTCTATCAAACATGATCTTGAAATTGACAAAGGTCACTTAGAAGAAATTTATGTATTTTTTCTTGGAAAATTATAATAGGTAATAAAAATCACAGTGGCTATTGAGGGTTTTAGAAAGAAACAGGACCTTGAAAATCAAAACTTTAAATTCTGACCTACTTTTATTAAGTGACTAGAATGAGAGTGACAGAATACTAATTCGAACAAAACTCTTAACATCTTGGTAAAAGCCCTACTTCAAAATATATGTCTGAAACAAATATATGAGTCTTTATTTACAAAAAAAAAAAAATTTCTAACAAGGTGATTTTATTTCCTGCCATGAGAATGTGCTCATTCAAGAAAACAGCAAGCTCATACCTTCTACATGGAATACACTGAATTCAGTCAAATGACTGGTCAAAGCAGTGTCCATTAGTAAATCCAACTATTTCTAAGGTACAAAACAATAAATTACAAAAAAGTAGCGATTACAGAATTTTACATTTTAGTTTTAGCTGAGAGTAAGACTATTTCTAGGAGTGCACTAACCAAAAAGCAGTCATCACACATGTAAGACTCAGATAAAGAGGTGGGTGCTTACTTTGGAAGCTGAAGCAGAAGGATCACAAGTTTTAGGCTGGCCTTGACTACATAGCAAGATCCTGCCTCAATATAATGAAAAAATAGGGTTGATAGATTTGCCATATTGCTTTGGAACCTTTAATTTCAAACAGCTGATATAATATATCTGTTATTTATAGAATTGCCAGGTCAGAATTTCATTTCTGTCACTCAGGAAACAAAATGTTTGCTTTTCTGTACCAAGTACAACATTCTGGATCACAATGGCCATATAAGTAGTCAGTACTTTTTCAGGTATCAAATAGTTATAACCTCATTAATTTGCTTTTCAGTATCTTCTTAGCCACATATACTCATCCTTAAGCAAATTCCAGATTGAGAGACTAAGAGAAACAGTATGGAAGGAAGTGCCAACTTTCAACCTTTGCATCCTTAACCAAGTCATGATATAATTTAAGAAGACATGGCTGACTATACTATAAGGCAAATTTTCCACAATATTTAGTTCTGAGACATAGAAACGAAGTTTTTAAAAACTTGAAATATACAATAAAATACTAAATTTTACAATGCCACTTTAAAAGTTTTTCTTTAATTTGCTGAAACACTGAAGATACATTGTTACGTGCGAGTATACAAATTTTAATTATATTTTGCTCAAATCTTCTAAGCATTGCACTTTGACAAGTTCATCAGTCTCAAAATAATAAATCTAATTTTATAACCAATTTTATAACCAACTAGTTTATGCATATTGTCTCTACTTTTAGTACAATGTACTCATATTGCCTATCCTTGATTATGAAAAACAAGAGGCTATTTAGAAAATAGTATAATATTCTAATTAGGCCAGCATGAACAATGGCACTTTTTAATGAAAATAATAATTACTGTCAGCATTAAAGAGCACTGGCTGCTCTTGAAGAGGATCAGGTTTGATTCCCAGCACCCACATGGTGGCTAACAACCATCCATAACTCCAGTTCTGGGGGAATCCAACACCTTCTTCTGAACTCCACGGGTATTGCACAACATGGGTGCCTTACACACATGTAGGCAATACACTCACAGATGTAAAATAAAAATAATGAATATTTTAAAAAGAAACACTACAAATTAATTGCATGATAAAACACAAAGGATACTAGATCACCATTAAACAATGTTCACTTAATATTTTCTATGTTAAAATATCCATTAGAGAAGTTAATGATAAGGTATAAAGTTGGCAACAGGAACAATCTCCAATCTATAAAAACAGTGTACACGAACAATGTGTTCCACTTCTCTAAGGTCAGCAGGTTTGCTACCTTAATAAATCCCTTATGTTTAATTTAGATTAAATAACTATTCATTTTGTTAGGGTTGGGTCAAATGACAGATTACTTGAAACATAAACTCATTACCTTCTTCTATTACCCCTAAGTGTACCCACTCTGTGTATAAAGCATTGCATTAAAAATAAATTATAAGCATGAAATCAGTTTTGTAAAGTTAATTACGATTGTTTTTACCTTATGCTGTCATGACTAATGGCTGCTTGGATCAGAAGAAGGCAAAAAAAAGTCAGTGTTGAAAGGTGACAGCGTTTTTCACGCTAAGTATGGAGGAAGGGTGATTTTGATGTACACCTGTTACTATTTCTGAACTGACTCTTGGGTTCCTTGCCTTTGCTCAGAAAGAGTCATCCGGCAGTTTAAATTACACTTCTGATGGACATGTTAGAGAAGATCTTAATTACAACTCCAATTACACATTTAATTGAGGCATTACTCCTTTTGCTATAACTGGCATTATAATAACAATTCCAATACCACCCCCCCAACCTCGCAGAGAACTAGATAATGTTGATGCTGATTTCTGGACTTCATTCCAAAGTATCACTTAATTCAACTGGGAACCATGCCCACAGGGATGGTCTCTGTCATCTGCCGGGCTCAGCATACACTACCTTTTTCCCCTGCCCTAGTTTTGCCTTTAGTTCCTTTCCAAACAGGGCAAGCTCTGCTACAGCAGTGGGCAAAGCAAACAAACTGCAGCACAGTTATGGCAACGTGCAAGCACTAGGCCTCAGCACCACGGCACACTCAGCTGTGTTCCCATGGTCACATCCACGCCATCGAAAACCAGTGCTCAAACACGCTCCTTCTGTCAAAGCACTGTCACCCTATCCAACACCCCGCAGCCTTCATCCTATCCAACACCCCGCAGCCTTCACCCTATCCAACAACCCCCAGCCTTCACCCTATCCAACAACCCCCAGCCTTCACCCTATCCAACACCCCCCAGCCTTCACCCTATCCAACAACCCCCAGCCTTCACCCTATCCAACAACCCCCAGCCTTCACCCTATCCAACAACCCCCAGCCTTCACCCTATCCAACAACCCCCAGCCTTCACCCTATCCAACAACCCCCAGCCTTCACCCTATCCAACAACCCCCAGCCTTCACCCTATCCAACAACCCCCAGCCTTCACCCTATCCAACAACCCCCAGCCTTCACCCTATCCAACAACCCCCAGCCTTCACCCTATCCAACAACCCCCAGCCTTCACCCTATCCAACAACCCCCAGCCTTCACCCTATCCAACAACCCCCAGCCTTCACCCTATCCAACAACCCCCAGCCTTCACCCTATCCAACAACCCCCAGCCTTCACCCTATCCAACAACCCCCAGCCTTCACCCTATCCAACAACCCCCAGCCTTCACCCTATCCAACACCCCGTAGCCTTCACCCTATCCAACAACCCCCAGCCTTCACCCTATCCAACACCCCGTAGCCTTCACCCTATCCAACAACCCCCAGCCTTCACCCTATCCAACACCCCGCAGCCTTCACCCTATCCAACACCCCGCAGCCTTCACCCTATCCAACACCCTGTAGCCTTCACCCTATCCAACAGCTCCCCTCCACCCCAGATTATTTGAAAGCCACGATTCTCACCAAAGTTCCATCATGATGGCAGTTAGGGTCACCAGGAAGCACTCCGAGATCCTCCCCGACTCACTTTGTGCCCCCAAAGCCTTACTTTGGGCTTCTAATCCTGTGCCCCGCCACCTTCCCAAACACCCCACACCCCTCCTGGCTCAGGTCCCCGATTCTCCACAAGTCCCATCCTGCTCCACTCATCCTCTAACGCCCACTTCTTGCCGCCTGACCCCAATGCTCGTTTCATCCCACGGGCCCCAAATCTGGCTCTCTGTCCTTAACGCCCCCAAGTCCTGCCGCCCCAATCCTGCGCTCCTCACCTTCCCATCCCCCACTTCTCTTGCCTCCATTTTACCTCAGCCCCCACTTCTCTTCAGCCCCCACTTCTCTTCAGCCCCCACTTCTCCTCAGCCCCCACTTCTC
>NW_008341872.1:3019563-3021108 GCF_000622305.1 Nannospalax galili | reverse complement strand
CTCCTCAGCCCCCACTTCTCAGCCCCCACTTCTCCTCAGCCCCCACTTCTCCTCAGCCCCCACTTCTCGCCAGCGCCCACACTCACGCGAAGAAGGGGTCGTCCTCAAAGCCGCTGGTCAGCCTCCGGAACATTTTGGCTGTGCGGCGGGCGGCGGGCGGCGGGCGCGGGGTGGAGAAGGGCGCTGCTCTAGCCACCGCCACCCGCCTCCTCTCGGAGCCTCAGTGCCTCTCCCGGAGGCAAAGACAGCGCCCGCACTCTAGGCGGGGCCGCTCCTCGCGGCTTTCCCATTGGCCCATCTCCCCTGACGTCACTAACGCGAGGCGGGGAACGATGCGCGGCTGCTATGGCAACTGCTGTCAACACATTGAAGGGGAGAAGTTTGGCCTGCAAGGCGTTTCCCAAGCCTTCAGAGGGACCTCAGCCTGAGGTCTGTACTGCAGGGACCAAGACCTTAGACACCTTGGTGACCTTGGCCAATCGCTGCCGGCCCTTTCGAAAAAATGGAAATAGGCCAAGATTTCGACAAGAGGACACCTTGCCAGTCCCATTCTCCCATCCACAGGAGTGAATCCTGTATCTGAATCGTTCTCTGGTCCTGGTCCAATAATGGGAAAAAAAGTGCTAAAGGTTTTTGAGTACGGTTAGCAAGTAGTGTACTCACTTCTTGAAGGAAACAAGATGATGCCTATCGGATTTGAAAAAACAAAAGACATACTAAGGAGTTCATATATAATATGCTGCATATTGTACAAGTCCTTGAACTCTCTCTCTCTCTCTCTCTCTCTCTCTCTCTCTCTCTCTCTCTCAATGTAACATTTTCAATGCAAAATAAGTTCTTAAATGGGCATTGTCCACATGTGTCCCACGAGGGGCTATACCCTTACAGGCAGATCTGAATTTTAAATTGTTTTCCATTGTTTGGCTATTTCTGTACTGTAGTTCTTTGAAAGTACTAATAAATTTAGTGTATTAAACAAGAATTTTAGCTATTCAAATAATAGAGTGTTTAGATTATTAGAAGTATGTTTAAAACGATCACAATTTTGAAATTTTTGAGAATCCCTGACTTACTGTCCCCGTATCTCAAAGATGCTAGGAATTTGAAAACACTGAGAAATATGCTTTTTTTTTTTTCACTGCAAGTTAAAATTCTAAAATGGGGACTGGAGAGAAGTGCAGTGGTTAAGAACAGTGACTGCTCTTGCAGAAGACCCAGGTTCGAATCCCAGCATCCACATGGCAGCTAACAACTGTCCATAACTCCAGTTCCAAGGGAACCAACAGTCTCTTCTGTCCTCTGCCGGCACTGCACAACATGGGTGCACTTACCTACACGCAGGCAATACACACATACACATAAAATAAAAATAATAAAATATTTTTTTAAAAATTCTAAAATGTATCGTTACCGAACAAACACACATTATTTTTGTAAGAAAAAAAAAAAGTCCCATAACACAGCGCTTTATATTGCTTCAATGATTCTACTCAGGAGGCTGAGGCAGGCGGATCTCTGTGAGTTCGAGGCCAGCCTGGGCTCCAT
>NW_008341872.1:2991635-3017709 GCF_000622305.1 Nannospalax galili | reverse complement strand
ACATTATATGACATGCTATAAAAACATTCAATTATTCTAATTATTAAGGGGGATAAAGAAAAAAAAAAAAAAAAAAAAAAAAAAACTAAATAAGGAAATTGCTCTCCTTTTGGCCCTCATGTCTCTTTCAAGGATCAGGTCTCACGTTGAAGCTGATAAATTTTTAACACCTTTCCTGTTTAACACCTGTATTCATAACATCAGAATTTGGGCACAAGACCTGAAGCAAGCAGCCATCGCCAACTAAAATTCTTACTACTTTTTTTCATTATAAAGGAGATTCCTCTTCTTTGTGGTGAGGAAACTTTTTAAATTCAAAGCAATGCCATACATTAGTGGCAAGACTTTGACAATTTTAAGTAAAACAGTCATCTTCAAGGAATAATACAGGTGGATTCTGATACATCGTGGGGTGGGAGGAGAATATGACAGCGGTACTCAAATTACTGAATTTTGGAAAGTACACTATGGTATTTCCAGGAGCTGGAGAGAGCAGAGAGAAGAAAAAGATTAAAGATGGAGGAGAATGATCAGGGTGTGAGAAGAGAGAAAAAGCATCTTGCATATGCGTCCTTAATTCACCTGTTCCTATACTCTCTCAGGGGTTATCTTGGGGAGATGGAAGGGTGGCCATAGCTCCTTGGGGACCTGTGGGATTGGGCTAAAGAGGTGGCAGCCTGCCAGTGTGAAGAAGCATGCAGACCTGATTTGGAAGTGGCTGGAGTACTCAAGATTATTTTGGGAGCTGGAAATTGAATCCTTTGGCCCTTTACCCATCCCCCACTTTACCAGGTTTCTTTGGCAGGTTTCTCTCCCTTTCCTGAGACTCTTGGCATGAGGCAGGGCAGACTTCACAGCCTAAGACGACATACCCCTTCCAGGAAATAAATAGGCTATTTTATTTTCCTCTGGCCTCAGAATAAGGCTCAGAAAGCATATACATATCAGGGAACTTGTAAATGAATTTCATGACAAAACTTTGTAACACTTGGGATTATTTTCTCTTTACTATAAACACAAACTTGTTAAAGAGATCATTTTTTCTTAAAAAAAAACTCAAATGAAATGTAGTCAGTAATGTTACAAACTGTATTAAACTAATTCTTCATTAAAGACAAATTAAAAAATGTGAAAAAATTTCCCTGTTGGTGAACGGGAAGTTTTCTTTGAACCACACTATTAAAACATGAAACTACTTTAGGTACAGAATGGTCAAGGAGTCATCTAGAGCTTCGGAAAACAGTTTGGACTCTCCGGTAAATGCTTTAAAAAGGAAAAAGAATTGGAGCTTCAGAGCCCTTGATATTCATTTTAATTGGAAATGAAATAAGGGTGGGTTAGGAGAGGATGGAAACCAGCAAGGAAGCAACAGCAGTGTAGAGTGGGCTGAGGGGAAAGGGTTCTGGAATTGGCTAAAATCATAACTATTGTTTATGAGCTCTCATAAAGCTCTCATGTTGCATGAGGGCAGACTGGAAATCTAAAGGTAGTAGGAGCTATGGAAAAGTTGAGACAAATAAGAGGATATGGAGGTGTACAATTATAAATGGAAAGTTTGAGCAAAAAAATTTATAGGAAGGACAGAGATGTTTTACCAGAACTTTCCAGGTCAGTGTAAAGTCCCTGACTTCTATAATATACAGTTCTCTTTATGTGCTTTGAAACTCATCTTCAGAGAGTAAAAAAGTAAATGTTATTAAGATAATAGTTCTCACTCGTACTTCTCATGTTCACCCATTGCTCTGAGTGCTTTTGAATACATTTTCCCATTTGACCCTTCCAATACTATGTGTACTAAGATGCTTGTCCTTGTATCACATATGAAAAAGCTGATACCCAGGGCATTGATGACTTACTTTAAACTGAGATTTGTCCTGATCCAAAGCTTATATTATCTCCATCAAACTACTTTGTCTCCCTAAAAAAGATTGAAAGGATGACATACTAGTACATTTCTGTGTCAGGCATTTCCACACATAATCTCTAGCCATATTATTGCTTGTGCTTCATTTGGAAGGACACTGACCATGGCACTGACTTTACAAATGACATCCAGAGAAATGTGCGAAATCCAAGCCAATCCTACAACTCTAAAAAACACTAAGAGTTCAAGATGCAAACAAGCTCATCTTTCTTTCATACGTTAAGTTATCAAATACTTAAGAAGGATCAATTATATCTTAAACTCTATTTTAATCACTTTAAGATACAAAATGCCCTGGCCGCTTGGAGCTTGCATTCTAGTGCATAGTTTGCTTGTCAATGATTTTACAAACACTGTAGTTATAATGTAATAGCCTGAGCTCCTTCATTTTGTGTAAGTTTAACTGGTCAAGACTATAAACTCTCTAGTCTGTCGAAAGACTCACCTTTCCAGTTTCACTGGTCAATCCTCTGGTCGTAGGATCACCCCTAGGAAAGTGGGTTCACCTTATGTTATGCTAAATAGATGGGCAGAATACCTAGTGGATTAATGAGATAGCGAATTTTTCCCTGCCTGGAATCCTGCCTCCTAGGGTAAAACTTCTGGACCAGCCACAGTCGTGTAGTCTTAAGTCTTCCTGCTTTTCTGAATTCTTCAGAGAAACATAATCTCTTCTTTTCTTCTTCTTATCCCTTCTCTAAACATGCTTTCTTTAAGGCTTTAAGCATCTTGTATTTCTTTACTTTTTTTAAAGCTTCCTTCCCCCAGCCATGTGGCTGCCAGTCAGCCACATGTCTGACCTCCATGCAGACTGTAAACCTGCCCGGCTTCATGGATTTCTTTCCTTCTCCCCTCCATTCTCCTCCTCAAGGCAGCTGCCAAGATGACCAGCTTGCCTGACCCACCTCAGGCTTTTTCTATACAATTCTAATAAAATTGTCAAATCTTAAATCTTGTACCAAGGATTTTACCTTTTGGACTTTGCCTTTAAAAAGCTCCCGTCTCCTCCCTGTTAGGATGGCATTCCCTAAATTGGCTAAGAGAGTGCTATCCCTGGCGGAACTTTTTGAGTCTGAGTGGTCCTTCCGAGTGGTTCCAAACTCTGTAACAAAAACAGCCTAGAGTTTTCAGTATGTTTCTAAAGTCATTATCTTAAGTGCCTGTGAGGAAAACAATAGGCTTTTGAGTGCTGTATTTTTACTTAGTTAGAGTTCTAGTTCTTCAGAATCTTGGGGTTTAGACCATTATAATAAACATTTTCACCACGGTTGATTTCAGTGCATCAAAGGACTCTGTGTCCTAGTCTCCTTGTCTTTTTAACAGTGCGTAGATGTTGTCCTGGGTAGTTTTTATTACTGATATGACACAATCGAGAGCCACCTTGGAAGAGGGAACCTCAATCGAAGAATTTCCTCCATCAGACTGGCGGGAGGCCATGTCTATGAGGAACTGTTTTTATTGATGATTAATATGGGAGGGCCCAGCCCATTGAGGGCTACATCATTCCTAGGCAGGTGGGCCTGTGCTGTATAAGAAAGATAGCTGAGCATGAGAGTAAGCCAGAGAATGGGCAAGGCAGTAAGCAGCATGCCTCCGTAGTCTCTGTTTCAGTTTCTGCTTCTAGGTTCTTGTCTTGAGCTTCTGCCCTGACTCCCATCAGTGATAGGCTGTGACCTAGAAGTGTCAGCTGAAATAAACCCTTTCCTCCCCGAGTTGCTTTTGGTCGTGGTGTTGATCACTGCAACAGAAGGAAATTAGGACAGATGTGATCTGGGAATGAGATGTCAAAGCAAACTCACAATTTATCATGTCAAATTTTGAAGGAAACAGATGAAGTTGACATCTGTTGGACATTGTGCCACATAGTAGCTCAGAGTTGGTATAATATTAGATTATATTACATGATCTTATTATATTGGGAAGCAAGGTCTTGCAAATTTCTGTAATGAAAGAAAATGCCTTGAGCATGTGGAGCAGTGTTGTATAGTAATTTCCTGCGAGATACAACCTTCCATCTTGGAAGAAAGTTGAATAAACAACAGAATATTCTAAAGGAATATTTAGAATAAGCATAACAATAATCAATCACATTAATAAATCACAAGATGTCTGAAGGGAGGTGAACAACAGGATGTCTGAAGCTGAGTAAACGGCAGAATGTTCTACCTTCAGAAAGGTAACAGGACTGGAGAGATGGCTCCTCTGTTAAGGGTACTGACTGCTCTTGCAGAGGACCTGGCTTTGGGTCCAAGCACCCACATCATGGTTAACTGTCTGTAACTCCAGTTCCAGGGGATCTGAGGCCCTCTTTACTTTGGTTTGTTGTTAGTTCCCTGTCTGGGGTGAGTAGATGTTTGCTCACCTCTCCCCTGGAGTAGTTTCACACAGCAAGCAGGGAACAGTGGTGGCACTGGGGTTTTCCCCTGAGATTTGAGAAGTTGTGCTGTGCTAGTCTGCCCACTGCTAGCATCACTTTTGAAGAATACTATTGTTTTTAGCTTATGTGCATTTTTTTTTGAGACATGGTCTCCCTGTAGTCCTATCAGGCCCAGAACTCACTAGGTGGACCAGGCTGGTCTCCATCTCACAGAGATCAACCTGCCTCTACCTCCCAGGTTGCTAGGATGAAAGCCTATACCTCCATACCCAGAACAATTTTTCTTTCAAATAAAAAAAAAGTATTTGTGTATTTTCTCTAAAACTTATGACTCATTTTCTTAGTATCTATCTTCTTTGAAGCCAGCTACCTAACAAGTCCTCCAGACATACCCTTGCCCCTTTCAGTACTATAGCATGAAGTAGGTGACTTGTCTAATAAGGGAATAGTTCCCGAAGTCTTCAAGCTCTCTTTCGTGACTGACCAATCCATTTGACATCTTTGCTCAGATTAGGAAAGCGTGCCTCTCTCCAAGGCTACTTTGATAAGTGGAAAGACTTATTTGAATGGATGGTAATGACCATAGTGCATATGACAGAACCTATGCTCTCTATGGTGTCTATGCTTGTCCATGGTAGCTCCATTCCCAAATCCAAATTCTTTCCACTAGGCAGGAATTGGTGATTGTCCATAAACACATAGACAAGAAATGTTGATTTTCCTACAGATGACTGTAAATTCTGGACCCATGTTCCAGTGAGAGTGGCTCATTCCTCTCTTCCTAGGGAGACAAATGCCAAAGTCTAGTTGTTGCTATCCATGAAGCGTCCCTGAAGCATCTTCATTTCCCTGACTAGGTAAGGCCAAGGATGCTAAACATCTCTCTCCACAATGCATAGAAAACAGAAAATTGTCTTGCTTTAAACACCAGTAAAGTTCCTGTCCTTTAGATTAAACACAGGGTATAGAGCAGACTTTTGTATGAGTAGAGAAAAAAATTGAAAGGAAAAGTGATTTCTTCCAAAGTTAAATTCCCTTGCTGTTCTACACGAGAACAAAACTGTGAACATGCAGTAGGTTTTAGTCCTATTTACAGCTGGTTCTCTTAAAAACTGTTACTTAGGGCTGAGAGTTTATTTTACCATGATCATTTAAAAATGATGACTTCAGTGAAAATAATTCTCAATTAATAGTAGCTATCAAAACTTTTACAGATTGTATCTCAATTGATTCTTTAAATAACCCCATGAGAAAGGCATCATCTCTGGTCTGGAGATAATGCAGAGGTCCAGGGGTTGATTTCCTGCTGATGTGGTCCAACAAGTAGCCATCTTCTAGAGGAGGTTATCAGATGAGGGATACTAGTCCAGATCTCATCATTTCAAAGACCATTTTCTTATGATCACACCCATAGCCAACTCTTTTCTTACCCAAAAAGGACATGATGGTATGGAATTATAGAAATGTTGAGAATGGCAAAATTTTGACACAAATTGTTTTGTTTAAGGACACAAAGATTTTAAAATATTCCTAAAAACTAACAAAACAATATTGTTCATGGGCTAAAGATGGCTTGGCTAAAAGCACTTGCTGCCCTTGCAAAGGACCTGGGCTTGGTTACCAAAACCCACCTGGTGGCTAACAACCATCTGTAAATCCAGTTTCAGGAGATCCAATGTTCTTTTCCAGCCTCTGCTGGCACCAGTACACAGGTGGTAGACTTATACACATGCAGGCAAAACATTCATGCCCATAAAATAGAAATAAATAAATCTAAAAACCCAAATGATATTATTCAATAAATAAGACAAAAGCTATTACTTCAAAGACAAAGAATTTGAGTGTCAATATAAAATACAACCATGTTACATTTTTTGTTTTAGTAACAAAACCCAAACTTACACAGAACCCACAGTTAAGCCATACATAGTTTACAGATGAAAGTCCACATCCAAAGTTTGATCATATTTTAATTCTCTAAAAATTGAAGTATAATTTAAACATTGGAAGATATACAACTCTTAAGTGTATAGTTCAATAAATTTGTATATGTGTGTATGTATGTTATGTGTATGTATATATAAATATACACATGTAAACACAACCAAGTTGAAAATATAAAAGAATTTTTTTTTTTTTTGGTCTTTTTGAGACAGGGTCTCCCTGTAGCCCCAGCTGGCCTGGATTCACTATGGAGGCCAGGCTGACCTTGAACTCTCAGAG
This sequence comes from Nannospalax galili, assembly GCF_000622305.1. Taxonomy (NCBI): domain Eukaryota; kingdom Metazoa; phylum Chordata; class Mammalia; order Rodentia; family Spalacidae; genus Nannospalax; species Nannospalax galili. The sequence goes on along the minus strand of NW_008341872.1, from coordinate 3,011,185 downwards.
ATCCGCCTGCCTCTGCCTCCCAAGTGCTGGGATTAAAGGCGTGCGCCACCACACCCGGCAAGAATTTCTTTTTAAAAAATTAAATTACATTTTATTTTTTCGTGTGTGTGTGTGTGTGTGTGTGTGTGTGTGTGTGTGCAAGCACGATGGTGCTGTGTGGGTGGAGGTCAGAGGGCACTTTTTGGGAGGTGGTTATTTCCTTCTACTACGTGGGGCCCACAGATCAAACACAGATAGTCAGGCTTGGCCGCAGGTAGTTCACCCCCTGATCCATCTCAGTGGTCTCGTTTATTTATAACACTACAGAAAATTCCCTGTGCTTCCTCCCAGGCCACACCCCTAAAGATTAAGTAATATTCTGTCACTCAGCATACCTTTGTTGCTGCATGTAGTGGTAGTTTATTCTTTCTCATTGTATACCATTCTCATGTATGAAGTTACCCATCTACTCCTGATGGAGTTAGAATTTTTCCTCTATTTGGCTTTTAAAATAATGCTATATTACCATGTTTTTGTATTTCTTGATTAGTTTTAAAAATCAATGTTAACCTATTCTTAAATACTTATTGTCACTGAAATTTTGAAAACTTTTTTCTCTAGGCAATTGATTTTGCACATTAAAGCTTGATAGTTTCTTCTTTATAGATGTAAACTGAAGTTTCCAGAACAAAAGAAAAGCTGTATCTGTGTTCAAGATTTTACAAGGCTGAATGACTGATTAGAACTTTGTGACTGTGGGAAGTGTTTGACTGTTGCAGAGCAAGATGACCATTCATCTCCCACCCTTGAGTACTTTAGACTATCAAAACCTTTAAAACATATTCTTAGCAGAGCACTGGCTTCCACCAATCCAGTAGCTAAGAAAATCATCTGATAGCACTTGAGCCTATAGGGGAATTTTCTCAGCTTTGTTAAGACCTACTTACCTATGGTATGCATCAGTGTATTTGGGAAATGCCTTCATTTATGACTTTCTTAGTTTTGTCGCTAGTGAAATTTCATGTAATAGCTTGCATGGTGGAACATGTTGTTTGGAATAGCCTGAATCTGTGTTACCATGGCCACTTATATTTGGCTCAGGAATAAGCTACCTCTTTTCCCTCTTGAGATGACAGATATTTGGATTGGAAGCCTGGTAACTGGGCTGTAGAATCTGGGTTTTTAATTAAGACGCTGGTATGAGCTTTTCTGGACCCTTTTCCTAGGAAAAACCAATCCAAACCAAATCAATAAAAAAATACTGAAACTCACTGAGCTGCCCCCTTAATGGCAGAGTGAAAAACACAGGCCCCAACAAGAACCAGACAAATAACAAAAGGCGAGGGATGTAGTCTAGGGACAACAACAATAAAAGTAATACTCAAAATAGTAATCAGCTCTATTGAGTTCTTGCTGTGTGGGGAACTGTTTTAATCCCAATGATTCTAAGAAATAAATACATATCATTATATCTATTTTGTACCAGAGCAGGCTAAGGGTCAGAGCAGAAAAGCCATTTGCTCAAGGTCACACAATCTGCTGAGAATCCCCACTCTGATCATCATGCTGTGTAGCCATTGGGACTCAGGGGCGGGCTGCTGGGTTGCTGCATTGCAGGGGGCTGAAGGAATTCTGCTCCTGGGCTCAGATTGCTCTGGAGAGAGATTCATGCCCACCGGTAACACAGAATTTTACATGAAATCTCTAAATTTTTTAAATTATTTTTTATTTTATGTATAGGTGTGTATTGCCTGCATGTAGGTAAGTGCACCAGTGTATGCAATGCCTGCAGAGGACAGAAGAGGCCGTCGGATCCCCTGGAACTGGAGTTGTGGACAGTTGTTAGCTGCCATGTAGGTGCTGGGATTTGAATCGGGTCTTCCGCAAGAACAACCAGTGTTCTTAACTGCTGAGCCATCTCTCCAGCCCCCTGAAATCTCTTAATTTTTTAAAGTTAGCAACCACTTAAAAACAAACCTGAGCAGGCCACACAAAACAAGCCTCTGGGCTGAATGTGGCCGCAGGCTGCAAGCTTGTGATCCAGTTACTGAGAGTGTGTGTTTTTCATGGCATGAAAGAGACATATGAGCCCAGTAACTGCCAAACATGGGCTTCTGTATGTAACTCTAAACTATGTTGATGGCAAATTGTGTCTAGGAGAGCTGAGACATGCCGTGACCCCTGGCATAAGGCCCTTGTCAGTGGACACCAGTCCCCAGACACATCACTGAGGTCTATATTATAAAATGTCAGAGCCATAAGACAGAGCCAATCTGCAGGACATTTAAATTGTAAACTAACTTATCACCTGGATGACAAAAGTTTTATCCAAGTTTATCAGGTTAGGTGTACTCTAATACTTTTAAAATTCTTTCTAGAAAATTTTTAATTGGATTGAAATCATCTTGGCTCTTGGCCTAAAATGCTTCTGTTTAACCTTCTTATTTACAGACTTTTTCTGTGTAGTTTTAGTGTAATTAACTCTGTTGATGTCCTAAGAAAATTGCAAAAGTCCATATAAAAATCTGCTGAACTAAAAGTAGCTGATTACGTCCAAGATTTTGTCTTCTTAGCATTAGTTGTTTATTTGTTGTTTTGTCACCTAGTTGGCAAATATAGTAGTCATAGGTGTTAAACAAGTAGCTTACCAGTGTGTGTGTAGCTTACCAGTGTGTTTGTGTGTGTGTGTGTTTGTCTTTTTTGGTACTGGGGATTGAACCTAGGGCCTTGCACCTGCTATGCAGTAGCTCTACTATTGAGCTGTTTCTCCTCTAGTCTACTTTTTTTTATGTATGATAATATTGGAGATTGAACCTAGGACCTCACATACGCTAGACTAGGCAATATTTTAAAGAAATTAATTTTACTTAATTTTTCCCTTTGAGTTTAAAAAGTATTTTATTGAGTTTTTGTACATTTCATATAGTATATCTTAATCAAATTTAGATCCCGTTGCTCATCTGCGCCTCCCCAGAGCTGCTCCCACTGGATTTCATGCATTCATATATGTTAAATCCTATCCGGTCAAGCATTTCTACCCAGGTGTCCCTCAGTGCAAGTTGATCCACTGGAGTCTCGTTGTCCTATTTTTTAAATTTTTATTTATTTTTATTTTATGTGTATGAGTGTTATGGACATAAGTGCATCTGTGTTGTTGACAGAAGAGGGTGTTGGATCCTCTGGAACTGGAGTTTCAGAAGGTTGTGTGGGTGCTAGGATTTGATCCATCTCTCTGGCCCCTAGTTAGCCTATCTAGAGTCACTTCCTTAAAGAAGATCTCTCCCTCATCCAGCAGTAATCAGCTGCCAATAGTACTTCGCCTAGGGTTGGGGCCTGATGCCTATTTCCCCAGTTCTATGCTGGGTTTTTGTCTGATTGAATCAGCATGGGTCTTGCGCATGCTGTCACCATTGTTGCAAGTTCTTATGATTAAGTTTCCAGCAGCCTGAAAGCCTCTGTTCCTTTATGTTCATGCACCAACCCTGGCTCTTACAATCTTCCTGCCCCCTTTTCCACAATGGTTCCTGAGCCACTGATGGGTGAGGTTTAATATAGTAGTCCTATCCAGGGACACATACTGTGCAGTCTTGTTCTCTAAAACTTAGACAGCTGTGGCTTTCTGTGTGGTTAGGACTTTGTTGTATGGGGAAGCTATGCTGGTGAGAGTTGAGGGATGTATTAGGAGTCTCTCTACTCCTTGTTCCACTGTTTCATGAGTCTTAGGTCTAAGAGGTTCCACTGTAGATGTGTCACTTAGGGCCGGGCATCTTTCAGACATATATTCTCTGTGTGTGATCAGTTGCGGAACGCTGTAAAAGCCTCCATCTGTTGCAAAAAGAAGCCTCTTTGATGGTATACCTTTCAGGGCTGGAAGACCACGAGACCAGGGGAAAGGTGGAGATGGGGGCAGCCTGTGGAGAGTAACAAACAACCCTAGAGGATTAAACTAGTCTGGGTTAGGAAGCTAGTCCAGTAATCTGAGGCACAAGCGTGGCAGCGGGCCTGGGCCCAAGGCTAGAAGGGAGACAGAGTTCAGGGAGAGAGTGGAGCTGCTCATGCTACACGGGAATCAAGATGCAGAGCCTTTGAATTTTTATACTGAGCATGGACTCTGTTTTTAGGAAAAACATGTAGGTGTTTTATTAGTTTTTTGGAATTCCTATAACACAGAACCATCACCTGGGTAGATTAAAGCAACAAACTTTCTTTCACAGTTGTGAAGGTTAAAAGTCTGAAATTGACCAGGCTGGCCTTGAACTCACAGAGATCTGCCTGCCTCTGCCTCCTAGTGCTACCCTGTCTCAAAAACAAAACAAAATAAAAACAACAACGACAACAACAACAAAAGTCTGAAATTGACCAGGCTGGCCTTGAACTCACAGAGATCTGCCTGCCTCTGCCTCCTAGTGCTACCCTGTCTCAAAAACAAAACAAAATAAAAACAACAACAACAACAACAACAAAAGTCTGAAATTGAGCTGCTGTAGGGCTAAGCTTCCTCTGACAACTTCTCTTCCTGGCTTCTTTTAGAGGCTGATAAGCCAATGTTCCTTGGTTTGCCCTCTAGCACTCTGGTCTCTGGTCTGTAAGCACATGGACACCTCTGCATCTGTCTGGAAATCCAAATCTTCTCCTTACAGGGACATCAGACACTGGATTCGGGACCCACCCTGGTCCACTATGACTTCATTCAACTTGATTCTACCTACAAAACCCCCATTTGCAAATAAGGTCCTAGGCATAAGTTACAGGTAAACAAATATTCTGAATATGATTGTTGACGTGACAGGATTTAGAGTTAGGAGACACACTGCTGGGCATGTCTGTGAGGGCATTTCCAGAGACGTTGACTGAGGTGGGAAGATCCAACCTGAATGTGGGAAACACCTTCCCATGGGCTAGAGGCCAGGACTGAATAAAAAAGAGAAAGTGAGCTGGGCACCAGCATTCACCTCTCTCTGCTTCTTGTCAGCAGATGTGATGTGACCAGCTATGTCACATTCCTGCCATCATTCCTTCCTTGTCATGATAGACAGCACCCTCAAACTGTGAGCCAAAATAAACCTTTCCTTTCTCAAGTTGCTTTTGGAGGTATTTTGTCACAGCAAGGAGAAAGCAACTAATTCCGTGGGCAGGGGAGACTATCCTTGTTCATGTATCTATTAGTAACTTGTACAAAAGTAATCACAAAAGACTAGAACAAAACTATTAATCATTATATTAGGCTTGAAATATGAGCCAACAATCAGCTGGAAAACTTGAAAGTGTGTCTTTTCAAAAATTTTATTACTTTAATTTTATGTGTATGAGTGTATTGACTGCATGTAAGTGCACCTGTGTTGTGCAATGCTTATGGTCAGAAGACAGCGTTAAGATTCCCCTGAAAGTGGAGTTATAGACGGTTGTTAGCTGCCGTGTGGGTACTAGGAATCGAATCTGGGTCTCCTGGAATAGCAGCCAGTGCTCTTAACCACCGAGTTATCTTTCTAGCCCTGAAAATGTGTCTTAACCAAATGTCACAGCCATACATTTTGGGCGTTAGCCTCAGTTTTCTCATTTTTTCCCTTTTCTGCTCCCATTCCTCCCTTTATCCCATTTTCTTTATTGACTTGATGAACTTTGCATTTTATCTGACCTTATTCTGTGAATTTTGATAAAACACCTGATGCTTTTCTGGAACAAAGATTGGTAGGTATGCATAAATAAAGTAATAAAGTAGCTGCTGTTAATTTGATGGCAATGTTGAGATATTGGCCTCTGTCTGAGAACAAACTCATTAAGAGATACTTGCTGACATGATAAAGTGCCAGTGCAGATTTCAGAGTGATGTCTTTAATTGCCCAGGCCTTTTCCACATTAGGTATCTGCATGAGTTATAACTATTTTGTGAAGATAAAAAGGCTTCTGCCAGAAATTGCCCCAGTGCTATAAGGGCTGTCAGACTGGAGGGCATCTCAAATGAGATTAATGATGTCGGCATTAATATAAGAAGATTTAGCATAACCAAGATTACGGATTCTGCAGAAACCTGCCAGCACTCATTTATTTTGAATAAATATTATTTTTAATTAAAGTCCTAAGGTAGGTTATTCCTGAAATAATGAGATCTACAGTGATTTCCTTTGGGAATTAATTTTCTTGCTTAATTCAGAGTCATTTTGATGATTACGGCTCATTCAATCTTACTCCTGGCAGTCAGCTTTGTAGAACAAGCTGATTTTCAGCTAAAGGCACTAAATAATCCTGTATTTGTTTTTACACAGTATTCTCATTTTTTAATCATATTTCTCATTTAACCGAAATATTCTTATAAGTACTTCCCACAGCTGTTTATGGTGAATCTGCTTCATAAAATAAGGACATTGCTCACCAAAGGGGAAAAAGAATCCTGAGAAGCAAAATGACTGGGAACATAAAATCAGAGAATTATATTGTTCCTATTTCAATTACTTTTTTATTGGTAGTTTTTTTTTTTCCAGGCATTGTGTATTTTGCATATATCACCTCCCGTTCTCAGAGGAACTTTGCAGGATAGAAATCACAATCAGTGTTTACCAGATCATGGAACCGAAGTTCATGAGGAACTTGAAACTTTAAATCTTAACTCCATAGGTCATGATTAGAGTGTCAGGCCAGACAGCATGCCTACTAATAGTAGCAATTGCCTGGCACTAAACAGACCTTTCTATAAATATCAGTATTCATCAGTACCTGGTTAAGCCAAATTTTTAGTGAGTCAGTAGAGCTAGTGTTTTATTATTGCTGTATTACAAACCAAAACCTCTGTGGTATAAAACAACTACTTTATCATCCTCAAAGATTCTGTGGGTGAAGAGTCTATACAGACAAATGGCGATGCTACTGCTGGGGCCTCAATGGGAAGACTATATGACTGGCAGAGTCTATACTCATGTCTAGTGTTTGATGCAGGTTCACAGCTAGAACCTCAGTTGGGACTGTTGCCTAGGTAACACTAACATGCAAATTCTACCTGAGTCTGGTTTTGTCATACTATGATAGGCCCAAGAGTTGGTCATCTGTGGCTGCTCAAGTGCTGTAAGAGTGAGTATTCCAGAAGAATTAGGTGTAAGTCTTTTTTAGAAAAGCTTGAGGAGTGTGGTGGTTTGAATGAGAATTGTCCCCCATAGGCTCAAATATTTGAACACTTGGTTCCCGGTTGATGGTGCTATTTGCAGAGGTTTAAGAGCTACTGGCCTTGCTGGCGGAAGTACATCACTAGGGGCAGCTTTGAGAGTTCATAGCCTGGCCCCACTTCAGTTCTGCTTTGTGCTTGTGATTGAGGATGTGCACTCTCAGCTTCCAGCTTCTGCTGCCATGCTTGCTGACTGCTGCCCCTTCCCACCGTGATGGACTCATATCCCTCTGGAACCACAAGCTCAAATGAACTCTTCCTTTTCTAAGTTGCCTTGGTCATGATGTTTTATAACAGCAACAGTTACGCTGTGCCTATCCTACGTAATCCGTTGGTTGCAAGCAAGTCACTGAGACTGATGAACATTTAAAGTCATGAAAAAATTTCAGATATATTTGAAAGCCATCACAGAGGGTAACAGATATCTTACCATAAATTTCTCCTTGTGTCTTATTGGACTTGGGGGATGACATTTTTCTCCCTTGTTAAATCCAGTTACTTCTTGCTTATCCATTTGTTTTCCAGAAATACAAGCAGGGGATGCTCCGGGCAAATGTACCCCTAATTTCCAACCAGCTAGCTACCTTGATAAGTTGACCAGGAAAACTTCTCCTCAGCACACAGAGAGCAAGGCTATGCCTCCTCTTTCCCCAAGATAGTTTCACTTAGCATTTGAAGACCAAGTGCAGGTTGAAAAAACACTTAATTTGTCATTTCGCTTGCATGAGGTCATGCACCTCATTAATTCAATCATTAGTAAATTAAAGTATCTGTTGACAGAGACCCTGATAGTAGAGACAGAAATCATAAAGCAAAGTTGGTTTAGAAAAAGTAGAATTAGAATGGAATCAAGAATTTTCCATGTGCTAAAATATGATGTATGGAAAGGCTGCCAGGGTTACAAGCCTTTTTTTTTTTTTTTTTTTTTTTTTTTTTTCTTTGAAAAGGCAGAAAATTTCATTAAGACATGGAACCAATTAAGTTGGCAAGGCAGACAGAGACCAGTTAAATTGATGACTTGGTGCCTTCTTTGCTCTAGGCCTTCACCCCGTGGAATCATATCATCATGACAGAGTCAAGCGGAACCCCTCACGCCAGCCTCTCTCCATGGAGTATTTTCAGCTTTAAAGAATTACTCTAACTGGCTACAACTGGCTGGGATAGAGCGCTGAGGAGCAAGGGTGATTAGCAATGCTCAGGGTCTAAATGTCACTCACATTTGAGATGTTTGTGTATAAAGGCTGCTGTTCTGCTTAATATAACTTCACTGGAAGGAGCTTGTCTAGCCATCTGGAGAGCTGGGAAAAGGATGATACGACCCAGGAGCCTTCCATGAAGCTGTTTTCCATATTATTATAAATTTGAATAGGTAGTTAACTTGTATAGCTTACGTTTTTGAGGAAAATTTTGCATGTGATTTGCTGATGCAAACACCACTCTTGCTTCAAAGAAAACAGTCTATGCTGAGCCAAAAAGGAATGACCATGATGGCCTGGGAACAGAGATTCAGGTGACCATGAATAACATGCTGTACCATGTAAGAGACCACATGAACTTTTACAAAGAAAGTCAGAAATCAGTGCCTTTACCAATGATCGTGGATCAGTGGGGGCAGCGGGGAGCAGACGGGAGAACTCCTATAGATTTCACATGTTTCCTTAGCACATTCTTAGCCTGAGGGCTGGTGGAAACTAGAGCTCTGCCAAGCTTAAGGAATCATTCTGAATTTAACTTTGTAGTTATAAGGTTGTAAGGTGAGATATACAGGTTTTGGTAAATGACTATTAAAAGACACTAATGATAGCCCAAGATAATTTTAGCTCTTGATTTGCAATATTCCACCTCTCCATACTCAAAAACACTTTAGTCAATTTGTAGGCTCTCCAACATAAATGTGGCTTCTTGAGAGAACTTCACTTTAGAGATACATAATTATCAGGATATTTTTTGCTCTGAATGAACTAAATATTAAATTTCTGTTTTGGTTTGGATGTTAAAGTTTCCCTAAATTCATTGAGTTAAACGATTGGTCTCCAGTGCAATGCTTAGACTTGGGGCTTTTGGGAAACTATTACATGGTTTAATCCACTGTTGGATTCATAATCTGAGAGCACTATTGGGAGGTGGTGGAAAGAGGGACATGGGGAAGTAGGTCATTGAGATTGTGCCCTTGAAGGCATCCTTTGTTCCCAGACCCTCACTCTCTGCCTATCTTGATGAGAAGAAGTCAGAAGACAATTTATGGGACTCTGCTTTCACCATGTGGGGACCAGGGATCAAAAACTCAGACAAACAAGCTTGGTGGCAGGTGCCCCTACCCATTGAGCCAGCCATCTCACTGGCCCAAGAAAAAAAAAAATCTTAATTTACGATATAACTTTTTTTTTCCCTTTTTCTTTTCTTTTCTTTTCTTTTTTTTTTTTTTTTTGGTCTTTTTGAGACAGGGTCTCCTTGCAGCCCCAGCTGTCCTGGAACCCACTGTGTAGACCAGGCTGGCCTTGAACTCACAGAGATCCGCCTGCTTGCCTCTGCCCCCCAAGTGCTGGGATTAAAGGCATGCGCCACCACGTCTGGCCATTATTATATCCTTTTATTAAGATATTTCCTTTATAGAAAGTTAGCAAATGAATAGATTTAATAAACAATGTGTGCCCATTTGCTACCTAGAAAAAACAATACAGACTTTTGTCACAGACTGTGGATATTCCAAAATAGGTTTTTGAAATGTAAGAAGCATATTTTTTATAACACTCATTTTCAAAGATCTTGTAGATTTGTGTTAAGTATTTTCTGAAGGAAATTAGGAATTAATATTTTTTGGAAATTGTATTATAGCTATTGTAAGCTAAAAATACTTAAAATTGGAACTTCAAGTTAAAGACCAAGCCAAAGTCAGTTATTTTCTAGGCTTTGGTGAACAGTAACAAATTTGCCAGTCACCTGTTTCCCCTTCTCACTGTCAGTTGTAAAGGCCAAAGTTCTGAATAGGCTTCTTTGTTGGAAGTGGGTCACTCAATGTTTGGACCACAAGCACAGGCACAAGAGAACAGGTGTTGATGTGAAAATGATTTTCTCCTTGAAGGGTCAAGTATTCTTGATCGAGCGCTAAGTGATAGGCTTTCATTGCTACTCTGTGGTGGTTTATAAAATATGCTATATGACATGTGGCAAAGCATGTTTATCAGACTATGTTAAACTATGATGTTAGATGACCTTTCATTTTCTCTTCATGTAATTAGACACTAGGTCATTCAAACAGAGAGCATTTTCAAAGAAAACCATTTTTCCAAACTATTAAAATGTTAGCAATTCCAAGACTTATTTTCTCCAGGCTAACAAGAATTACTTGAGCTATAATATGGCTAAACAGTTGATTTAATTCTAGAATTTCTTAAAAAAACAAAAACCAAAAAACCCAGTCTTTAACATAATCACTTAATCCACTGTGCCGGTATTTGGAAAACATATTCGGGTTTTTTAAAATTCCAGTTTAAGTTTATAATTTTCTTGGACTATAGACAGACTATACTCATGGATTTTGCTCAAGACATGGAGCTTTGGCAGCTCATTGTTTAAAAGCTTCAGAAGGCAGGGTTTCACACTGTGGGATTTGTTGGAGTACCATGTTACAGGATGCTGAGAAGAGAGGGTCAGCTTAGTTCATCACTCTTTGAGAACTGCAGTGGTATCATCTGCCATTCCTCCCGAAGACCTAAAAATAAAGTGGTACAATATGGAGTTTAAAGTGTTGTCTTACTATATTGGTTTTATTTTTTTGAAAATTGATCTTTGGAAGGAGAGGAAATCATAGGCTGCCAGGGGTAGAACCTTAATGATCATATACACATCATTTCAAGTATTTATACAATAAAGAAGCAGACCCTAATGAAAGCCTGGAAAATTATAAGATTAAAATCCTTGTTTAAACTGTAGTGCCACTGCCATCAGCTGCTAATCCAGAAGGTACCACATTATTCTCTATTTCTTATGACATCCAAAAGCTTCTGTAGGCTTAGAGACATTTGGAAATATAAAGTGGAGAAACCAAACTAATTGGGCTGCACAATTCATTTATTTTTGTACTGGTTCCAAAGAGCTTGAGCAATTTATTTTCTTGCACTTACTCTTTATTTTTGGTGCTAAGGGTTGAATCCACAGCCTCAGGCTTGCAAGGCAAGCACTCTGACAATAATAATATGCTGGTCAATTTGTTAATTTAACTGGATTAAGATGTGTCTAGGAGGTAAGTAAACCACACCTCTAGATGTATCTTCAGAAAGGATCAATCAAATGACAACCTCTGAATGCAGGTGTCCCCACAGACTTACTTGGTCTCAGAGGTGAGAAAGAACAACGCCTTGCCAGCAGAGGTGTATGCTGCCTGCTCCCTGTGAACCATGCTGAGCTGCTCTGCCATGCCCTCTTGCCACATGGACTGAAAAACCCCAAAACTATGAACCCAAATAAACCTTTCCTTTGTAAGCTGCTTTGCTCAGGGACTTTTCCCAGCAGTAAGAAACTAACGTAAATACCTTAGTCCCACTTGAACAATTTACGTGACTGGACTCTAAATGATGTGCTATTTCAGATGGGAAAAATTCTTTCATAATTAAAAAAACAGTTGAGAGAGTCTCTGTGTCAAGCACTGGGAAAAATTCTTAGGGTAAAATGCTAGCAAAAACGATCTGGAAATGTATTATATCTGAGCTTTTTTATTTAGTAAAAAAACCCATGACAAATTGGAGTCAAATATATTAATGCCTATCCTCATGAGGTTACCATAATCACAAAATTTGCAGTGTTTCTTATCTCTGTTTTCATTCCTGCTGTGCTGTAAATACTTGGATATTTTCTTATGAACAATACAAATTTTCCCATAAGAAGTTCCAAAGAGGGCTGGAGAGATGGCTCAGTGGTTAAGAACACTGGTTGTTCTTACAGAAGATCTGGGTTTGAATCCCAGCACCCACATGGCAGCTAACAACTGTCTGTACCTCCAGTTCCAGGGCATCTGATGCCCTCTTCGGACCTCCATGGGTATTGCACAACATGGGTGCACCTACACACATGCAGGCGAAACATGCATACACATAAAAAAATAAAAATAACTAAAAAGTTCCAAAGAGTAAGGTTTGTGAGGATGGCATTTTAAAAATTATCTAAATAACCCAAATATTGTGTGAACTGAGTTATAATGAAGAACTGCTTTAAAATCTCTTACAAAGGACTTTGAGTAGGGAAAGGGGAAATGAGGGAGTACAGTGAGTTGCAGACCAACTCATCCAAGTTAGTGTTTAAAAGTCCTATAATTGATTTCATTTCTAGTTTTTATAGCTATCTTTTTTGTTCACTGAAAGATTTTCAAATGATGCCCAAAGCAAAGGGAAGCTTTGTGGACTCCAGTGGCTGCAGCCTTCTTAGCCTTTGAGTCTTAGTTCAGTTGTGATCTCTTTCATGAAGTCTGCCTTAATCTTCTGACACACAGTAGTAATTCCTCTCTTTTTTTTTTTTTTTTTTTTTTTTTTTACAGCCCAGAACTTCCCTCTGCCACTATGTACTAGATCTCTTACATGACTTACATATCTAGGCTTCATAACTAAGTCTCTTGATAGGATTCTCACTCATTCACTTGTGTAGCCCCCAAGGACCCTAATTTATCCCCAGCATAAACTAGGCACTCAAACTAATGTTCATGAAAAAGTTGTAAATCTGACCATGAAGATCTAGATTTCTCTAGTAAGTATATGGCAGGCCAGTAGAGATGAAACAGGTAGTGCAGGTAGTGTTTCTTACAGCCTTGGCCAGGAAGCAGATCAGGCAAGGTTGACTACAAAGTGGGGATGGGGCTATTGCCAAGGGCTGCTCAAAGCACACACAAGTTGGAGTGTAGACTTTTTTCTGATCATTACCCATGCAACTGTTTGTTCCACATTTCTTTTTTTTTGACACAGGGTCTCCCTATAGGTCCAGCTGACCTGAACTCGCTTTGTAGACCAGGCTGGCCTTGAACTCACAAAGATCTGTCTGCCTCTGCCTCCCCAGTGCTGGGACTAAAAGCATGTGCCATTACTCTTGGCTTGTTTGTTCTATATTTCATTAAAATGTCTCCCATATCAAAATGTTCACCTATCATAAGTAACATGCTTTTCCATGAAAAACTTTCTTTTACATCACTTGTTTTTCAAAAATCAAGGCAGGCAGGTCTTTTATTGGTATCCCCACTTCTCATGCTACAACGCTCAAGCCGAGTAGGCAAACGACCTAAAGTATTCTGTCCTGTTGTCTTTAGGTTTCGGTTTCCTCATAACCAGGGAGTGCCAGAGACAATGTTCTTAGTCTATTCTCCCTAAGAATGTACTCAGTGGTCAGAAATTAAAACCCAACTTTCATTATTAGCATATATTATTTGTAAAAAAACCAGTGTTTCAAAGCACTTAAGGTCATATGTAAGCCCACATTGTTATCATTCATCAAATAACATGAAAAAGATAGTTTTGTTTTACAGGCTCATTATTTAAAGATGTTAAAGGAAGTCAGGGTGCATCATGTAGCTTGAGTTTGGCAATGTGTTTGATAATGTTCTCTGAAGTCCTCTCATTAAATTTGATTTGGCTTCTGTGGTCACGTTGTGGCTTTTAGAAAGACACACAGGTAAACAATGTTAATGACACCCCAAAAGGAAGGAGCAGTAGTCACAAAACATTCTCCACAAAGCAGTTGCCTTTAAAATACAAATTTATTACAATTCAAGCTTCTGCATTGGTGGTACTTGTCACTGAGGAACGTCAGTGGTAAGCAGTTTGTAAAGTAGATTGCAATATTATCATCGCTGAATAGATGAGCAACCACAAGCGTATCGAGAAAACTCTGCAGGCTTAGTGGTGGCCCAGATGGCAACCTGTATTCTCTCCTAGACATGTACTCCTGGAGATGCTGAGGGCACACTTACAGTTTACAAATTATAAAAGAACAAAAAGCAAAATATTTCAGGAACTGTAATCCCTTTGAAATCAATAAAACTGTATTAAACACTATACAGTTCAGCTAACAACCATCTGTAACTCCAGTTCCAGGGAATCCCATGCCCTCTTCTGGCCTCCATGGGTATTGCATGTATGGGTGTACTCATATACATGTAGGCAAAATGCTCATACACATCAGGTTAAAAATGAAAGACATAAAAAAAAAGCCTGTAAATGGGACTGGAGAGATGACTCAGTGGTTGAGAACACTGGCTGCTCTTGTAGAGGACCTGAATTCAGTTCCCAGCACTCATGTGGCAGCTAACCACTGTCCATAATTCTAGTTACAAGGGGATCCAATGTCCTCCTCTGGCCTCTACAGGCATTGCATGCATGGGGGTAACTATATACATGCAGGCAAAACACCCATACACATAAAATAAAAAAAATCCCAAACCCAAAACCAAGATGCCACACAGACTTGATTTCATATTGAATACTTCTATTTTCAGTTGAGGAAAACAGCCTCCACCTAGATCAGAAAATGTGTATATGGAAACAAGTGTTTTCAATCACCAAATTTTTCTATAATACTTGCAATTGAGTATAAGTACTTTGTATTTTTCATTTTTAATAGAGATGAGTATTTTATTAGTTTTAGAAGTATAAAAAAGTTGGCATTAAAATACCCCATTTAACCCAGGGACTTTTCAGGGTTGAATTCGAAGCAAGAGTCTTCATAGAGACTAAATTAGAGTGAGACTGGACAACAGAGAAAAATAGAAAAAAAATTGTGCCAGTGGTTGAAAACCATTTCTGTACAGGAAGGCTCCAAATCCTTCTGTAGCATGTTCAGTACATCCTGCAGAGCCAACTGCCGTCTGGCTACTACAGAAAAGCATTCTGCACCTATAGCGGGGGCAGCTTCCTCTGTAGGGAATGGCACCTGGCTAAGCATGGGTGATGTGAGAGTTCTGACTGCTTTCTCAGAGATGATTTCCACACCACAGGAATTTGGTAAGCTAGTTAGGTCTAGCATGAGTGTTAAAATTTGGAAATGAATTGCCCCCCGCCCCAAAGCCTCATGCATTTATTAAGACTTGGCTCCTAACTGGTGGTGCTGTTGAGACAGTAACTGGATCATGAGGATTGTAACTTCAATGTGGATTAGACATGGGTTCATAGCTAAATGAGCTATTAGGAGGTAGAGGACTGACTAGGAGTAGGTTATTGTAGGTGTGTCTTTGAAGGGCCTATCTTTGCCTTAATCTCTCCCTAACTCTGCTTCCTGGCTGCCACTAAGTGAGCAGCCTTCTTCTGCCATGCCCTGCTATGCTTCTGCTTGCCTCAGGACTGAATGCAGTGGAGCCAGCTGACCATGGACTGAAACTTCTGAGACCAGGAGCCATAATGTCTTTGTTTTTAAGTTCTGCCAGGTCCTTTACAACTAATATAATGAGTCTAAGATTCTATAAGAATGAGCTTCCAACTGAAATAGAACACATGGTACAAGGTGATTTCTAAGCAAACCCCATCAATTTTTTTAATTAAAAAATTTTTTTTCAGACAGGGTCTCATTGTATAGGCCAGGCTTGCCTAGAGCTTGCTCTATAGCTCAGGCTGGCCTTGTACTTGAGCTGCTTCTGCTTTAGCCTCCAGAATACTTGGATTAGAAGCATGAGACCACACTCAACATAAGAAAACCTTTTTTTTTTTTCAGTATTTTTGAGACAGGATCTCTCTGCAGAGCCCCAAGCTGGTCAGGCTAGCCTCGAACTCACAGAGATCTGCCTGCCTCTGCCCTCAGGCATGCACCACCATATCCAGCAATAAGAAAACCTTTTAATGAACATGTCATTCTTTTAAATCGCACATGCTCATTTTGCTTAGATTGCTTAGGGGACCTTTTATGATGCCTGAAATCTTAAGAAGGGTGAAATAAGATTTAAGAGAGGTTTCATAATACATGGGAAATGAAATATTGTATTTATAGCAAATAATTTGACTACTATATGTGCATAATTATCAATTTTAGTCAAAAACTTGGTATCTTTCAAATTGAACTGAGAAACACTACTGAGTACCACCTCAATACTGGTATTATTGATTTGCTTTATTAGCATTGTAAAATTTTCATGCATTCATAACTTTTATACTAGCTTCACTATTCACAATGTTTGATTCAAATCAACAAATATTCTATGAAGGAAAATTAAATGAGATTTCCTGTTCATATAATCAACTGAATTCTTTTTACGAATAAAAGTTAATACAGGTGTTTAGAAACCCAAACTTTCAAGGCTCCTGTCAATTCAACTATAAGCATATCACTCAGGCCACAGGACTGCCCATCAGCCTTTCTTGTCGGAGAGCAATTAATCTCTTGAACCACTTTTCTTCAGCTTCAGCTTTTTCAATAAATAGCTAAAATTTAAAAGAGAGAGAAAAAGTTATTGTATATCAATAACTTGAAATTGATATAGCACAGATCACTTTGAGATATATTCTCAGTAATTAAAATACAGAATTTATCTTTCAGAACAAGAGTAGATACTGTTTAACACATGACTGCTTACCTAAGTCTATCTACTGGGAGTTAATAAAGCTTAGAGTAAAAGGAATAATCTCAATGCCACTGGCTGGCAATTCTGTACCCTGTATTTGTGAGTTCATTTCTTACAACCTTTCTGAGAAACATGGTCAATTACATTTTCTCACAAAGACAGCAAAATATGGAATTAGTGACAGGCTCACAGTCAAAGAACTAGAATAGGAATTTTTACTGTCAATTGTAAAAAAGAAAAACATCTTCATTTTCATCTACTTCTAGAAGTCAGGAAACATGCACAGACCACAGACTTTGAAATCAGCAGCCCAATTTTAGCAAACAGAAACTATAATCCCATTTCCTCCAGTTTCTTCTTGGTGTCAGAACAAAGGGATAACTGCTTGGATGACTTTTAGTGAGCTAGACTTCAACTGACATTCATGAGAAATAAGAATCTTACATTTGGATGAGCCAGAGAATTGTCATCTTGGTACTTGATCGCCGTGGGGATGCTGTTGGGGTCTATTTCTTTTTCAACACTGGGTGGCTCAGTGGCTCCTGATGCTGGTCCTGATGGTGGAGTTGCATGTTTCATTTCACTAGGCTCCACTGACTGAAAATGCAGCACATAGAAATCTAGGCATAAGTGACACTTAGCAGTTGGCTCTACAGATATTTCTGATACTGAATATAATTGCTCCAGTTAGTCTCCTCAGAGATACTCATCTCAAAAAGGTTCTATGTTCTTGAATGAGAAACCATCATCTCTTAAAGAAACAAAAGTGTTGAGGAAATATTTTTCATTTCTTATGGTTAGAATGCTTTTCTTATGAAATCAGTGTTTACTACTGAAATATATATATTCATATATATGCCTAAATTCTAATGCTTAAATTCTAATAAAAAGAGTTACAATGCACCTCGAATATTCAGTTGGCCTCGGGTAAAAAGAAAAATTCAGAAGCTATCTCTAAAATACATATATAGAGGTTGGAGAGGTGGCTCAGTGGTTAAAAGCACTGGCCACTCTTGCAGAAGACCTGGGTTCAATTCCTAGCACCCACACAACAGGTAATGACTGTCCATAACTCCTGTTACAGGGATCCAATACCCTCTTCTGCTCTCCATGGGTACTGCATGCACAGGTACACTTATATACATGCAGGAAAAGCACTCATACACATAAAATACTAACCCTAAATGACACATCTTCAATGCAACCTCTACATAAAGGAGGAATGTGTCTCTCACCAGAGAAGTTTCCTTATGCAGGAGAAGTTGATTAACACAGAAACCCACAATTAGCCTAGGTACAAAGAACAAGAGGCCACAGAGTGCTTATCCCTGAATAGGACACATATTTCAAACCTCTGCCTCCCAAGGCTCAGGGGTCATTTCATTGGAGGAGGTGTAAGGACTGTAAGAGCCAGAGTGCAGGATGAACACAAAGAAATAGAGTCTTCCAGCTAGCAGTTACTCTCATGAACTCACAGCAATGGTGATAGCATGCACAAATCCCATGCAAGCTCAAATCAGACAAAATCCCAGCATAGACATGGGGAAGTGGGCAAGAAATCCCAATCCAACCTAAGGAACTTTTGGTAATTGATGGCTGTGGAGGGGGAGAAACAGTTACAAGGATGAGACTCTTGGTGAGCCCAGTAGATGGCGCCACACTGAAGGACATTTGGACATGAATCAGACTCTATAGGCCACTACACACACACACACACACACACACACACACACACACACGTATATATGAGAGGCTATTAAATTGAGGGCAGTGGGGGGAGGTGCAGATAGGGGGCGGGACCTAAATACCATCCAACTATATTGTATGAAAATTGCAAAAGATGGTCACTGTAGTGCTACTTACTGTTATGTATCTGGAAGTGGCTTCACAGGCCTTGTCAAGTTCTGTTGGTTATGGTAGAAGCAAATCTGATACCAGTTATAATAGGATGGGCAGTAGCAGAAGACTAGTGTGGTCTCCCCTCCCCTCCGTGGTGGTGTTCCTCAGGTGCTATGTTTTTTTTTTTTTTTTTTTTTTTTTGACAGGGTCTCTTCTTGGCCTGGAGCTCTCCAAATAGGCTAGGTTGGCTGGCCCGTGGTCCACAGGGATCTGCCTGTCTCTGTCTCTGCCATGCTGAGGTTATAAGCATGCTGCTATACCCAGCTCACGCTTATCTTACAATCACTTTATGAACTGAACCATTTCTCCATCTCAAACATTAATTATTATTATTTTTTTTTTACTTTTTTTGGAGACAGGGTGTCACTATGTAGCCCTGGCTGGCCTGGAACTTGCTATATGGATCAGGCTGGCCTCAAACTCACAGAGTACTGGGATTAAAGGTATTTACCACCATGCCTGGCAACTAATTAATTCTTTTTTTTTTTTAATTAAAAGAAGCATTTCATTACAACAGCATTAACCTATTCAATAACATTTTTCTGAGCTAGGGTACATCTCTTTCAAAATTGGCTGTACATTTCTAGGTTTACAGATGAATTATTACACTTATATAATCTTTTACTCATTATAAACTCTATAAGACATAAAATTAAATGAGGTTCCAACGTTTAAAAAAGATCTCTACTTCGTTGTCAAAACACACAGTTTCATACAGAAAAATTCATTCCAAGCCTATTGACATTGAGACGTTTTCACATACATTTCTAATCTCTATACACATGACTATCACCGGTCACAGTCGCCCACCTTCTGAGCTCCTCGGCATCTGAGCATGAATACAAACTCGTCAGGTAGACAGCCTCCATACTCTGCTATCCCTGCCACTGTCCACTGTGCAATCAGCACCCCCATCCATTCCCCCCTATCTGCCCTTCTGGGAAATCTAGTCAGCCAGAGGTCCCTGTTCCAGGAGGATCAGCTGTTCCTTAT
>NW_008341872.1:2945498-2990929 GCF_000622305.1 Nannospalax galili | reverse complement strand
AACAAATGATACCAAATGTTGGAGAGGATGTGGGGAAAGGGGAACACTCATCCACTGCTGGTGGGGCTGCAAACTGGTTCAGCCCCTATGGAAAGCAGTGTGGAGAACTCTTAAAAAACTACAAATGAACCTACCATTTGACCCAATTATACCACTCCTTGGCATATACCCAAAGAACTAATTAATTCTTAATGGTAATAGTCATTCTTTTTTTGGCATTTTATTTGATTCTCACATGTATTTACTTTCATGCTAAATGAAGCTGGTCTCCAGGCACAGGAGAGATTTATACCCTTGCAGACAAAAAAAATCTTGAATTTCTGGGAGGTCGTCAAGGATGCACAGGAATTCTTATAAAGTTAGAGAAATCTATGTCACAAGCTGTCTCCAAATGTGAGCATTTTTATGAAGACTAAATCTAAAAATCAGTAACATTCATGTTAATCACAATACTAACTTAAAATTTTTGATATGTTTTTATTTTATGTGTATGAATGTTTTGCTTGCATGTTTCAAGGTGTTATCACCTGTGTGTAATGCCTGCAGAGGCCAAAAAAAAAAAAAAAAAAAAAAAAAAGGATCCCTTGGGGCAAGCCCAATATTCTATGTGAGGGAAAGAGGGAAAGGGGGGAGCATGCCAACTGATGCCCAAGGAATCACGAAGGCCACCGAGCAGGCCATTCTTTGTATCTCGGCATGCTTTCAGATATTTTATTTTTATTTTATATATCTGAGTGCATGTTTATAAGTGCACTACTGTTGTGTAGTGCCTATAGAGGTCAGAAGAGAGTGTCGGATTTCCTGGAACTGGAGTTGCAGATAGTTAGCTGGGTGCTGGGAGCCAAACTTGGGCCTCTGTAAGAGCACAGTGCTCTTAGCCACTGAGCATTACTCCAGACCCTTCATTATGCTTTTACAGTGCTCAGCCTGGGGATGCTGTTCACATATTGAGCTGCCTAGAAAAATATACGGTCCAGTTGCCAGAGATGTGGATCCTTCCTTTTCAAATGGGAGAGATAACATTCTGTTATATAAGGTAATTAATGTCCTTCTGTTTTTTAAAATATTTTATTATTTTTATTTTATGTGTATGTATGTATTGCCTGTGTGTAGGTAAGTGTATCTGTGTTGTGCAATGCCTGTGGAGGTCAGAAGAGGCTGTTGGATCCCCTGGGACTGGAGTTACAGACAGTTGTTAGCTGCCATGTGGGTGCTGGGATTTGAACCCAGGTCTTCTGGAAGAACAGCCAGTGTTCTTAACTGCTGAGCCATCTCTCCAGCCTGTCCTTCTGTTTTTTTAACCATGTGATATATTAGCTGTGTGTATTTGTGTGTGTCTTCATGCTCATGTATGGTGTGTGTAGTGTATATATGTGTGTGTGTGGGGGGGTGTATGTGCCTGTATACATGTGCGGAGGTCAGAGGAGGATATATGAACTCTGCCTTATCACTATCCATCTTATTATTCCCTTCAGACAGGGTCTCTCACTGAATCTGGAGCTAGGCTGATGGCCAACAAGCCCAGTGATTGCTCCTGTCCCTAAGCTTCTCACTTGCCCCCAGCACTGGAGTTTCAGGCACACATGTGACCTTTCTTGGCTTTTTTCCTGAGTGCTGACAACCAAACTCAGATCCTCATGCTTGCAAGAGTTCTTACCCACTGAACCATCCATCTCTTTAGCCTCCACATGTTTTTGGAAGTGTACGTAAATATAATTGAAAATAAAAGATCTCCAAAGTTAGGATTACAGCATGTAAGTTCAAATTTTTGTGTGAGAGAAGTTTTAATTGCTTCTTTATGTAAGTGAGGAAACCTAAGAGTCTTGATTATAAAATGAACATCAGCACTGGATACCACAGAACTTCTGGCCTATACTGCCACCTGGTGTTTCAATTTGGATAATTTACTTTTAGAACTGCCCAAGTAAAACAAAAGCCCATGTTGCACATGATTATTTGCCTTTTTTTTTTTTTTTTTGTCTTTTTGAGACAGGGTCTTCCTGTAGCCCCTGCTGGCCTGGTACTGGCTATGTAGAACAGGCTGGCCTTGAACTCACAGAGATCTGCCTGCCTCTGCCTCCCAAGTGCTGGGATTAAAGGCGTGCGCCACCACGCCTGGCTATAAATAGTAATTTTTTTTAGTTTAAAAAAGGAGAGCAGACCGGCGTGGTGGCGCACGCCTTTAATCCCAGCACTTGGGAGGCAGAGGCAGGCAGATCTCTGTGAGTTCTTATTTTGATATATCACAGTGAAAGATTTATCGTCCTCTTTTTTTTTTTTTTTTTTTTTTTTTTTTTAAAAAAAAAAAAAAAAAAAAAAAAAAAAAAAAAAATAAATCACTATGTATTCTGTCCTCTGCATGACATGGGTGCCCCTGCCTATATGCAGGCAATACATTCATACACATAAAATAAAAAATAATAAATTAAGAATTACTATATATTTATTGAATTTTTGTAAATTTCATACAATAATACATATTAATTATATTTAGACTCCCCCCCATCTGCATCTGCCCCATAGTCCCCTGCCCCACTGGATTTCATGCATTATGTCACATATGTTAAGGCCTACAGAGTCAAGTTTGTGTGCACAGATGTCCCTGGGTGTGAGTTCATTCACTGGAGTCTGGTCAGCCTATCTGGCATCACTCCCTTAAAGAAGAGTGACACTGTCTCATCTAGCACTGATAAGTTGTCAATAGCTCCTCAGCTAAGGTTGGGGCTTCTTACCCATTTCCCCATTTCTATGCTGGGTTTTCATCTGGTTTGAGTTTGCATGGGTTTTATGCATGCTGTCACCATTGATGTAAGTTCATTTAAGCAAGTTCTCAGTCACCTAGAAAACTCTGTTTCCTTGTGGTCATCTACCACCCCTAGCTCTCACAGTCTTTCAGGCTCTTTTAAACACTATGAGGATTATCTAAATCTGCCAGACACAACAGTTTTAGGGCTACGGACTTGATACTAAGCTTATCTGGGACAGCAGTCTAAAAACAAGCTACATCTTGGCTCCTAAAGTTAGTGATCTGTCAAGGAGCTAACACATTCTCCTAGCTACTTGGGCAAGTTTTCAGAGTTAAACTAGTTAAATCAGAATGTGTTGCAGGAGACAGTGTCCAGGATGACATGGGTAATAGCCATTTTTTAACGGTAATAGGTCTCTAGCTTAATTGGTGGAATTAACACAGCTAAGGAAAGACTGTACCAACTGAAGGGTGGTTAGTATGGACAGCTCTTTTCAGAGATACAAATTTTATACCAAGTGTACAGAACTGTCTGGAAGAGAAAGATGTTAAAACTTGGGTCCCGGGTGATTTAGTCTTCAGGAGAGTTAATCTTTGCTATGCAGCCAGGATAGCCCATCATGTCGTCCCATGATCTGGATGAAATAGTCTTCAGGATAATTTACTTCTCTTTGCTAAGTAATCTCCTCATAAATAATTCATCTTCTTGGGCATCCTGAATCCTTGCCTTATATTGCAGACACAGACATTTCAGAAACTAGAAAGGGTTGTCACTTTCTAAGCTAATAAATTGTCCCTCGTTTTATATTTCAGTCGAGTATGAATTTATTCTTGTTAGCCTATCACTGCTCTTCTGATCATTTCCAAGTGTAGTTAGTGATCATCTGTCTGTGCTGGATGGCCAAGACTTTCTGTATTCACAGGTGAAAGCCATCTCCTGAGGCCTAAGCATACTGTCTCCTTGACATTGCTCCCTACCTTTCAGTGCATGCTCTCTGGGAGGAGAGCACTGAATTAAAAGTAAGTGTAAAGAGAAACAATAATTAGAACCCAAGAGAAGAGAGTTGTTTGGAAGAAAACCTAGTACACTAACTGTAGGGGAAGTATTTCCACAGACACAAAATGCTGGCTGATATCAGAATGTCCAATAAGAACTGAGAAGTCAGAATGAACTTCAGAAAATAAATACCAGAAAGGCAAAATAAATTAAAATAGAAGAAACACAGGCATTTTGTTAGGATAGTTGAATGGTCCTCTACTATTAATTAGGATATTAATTACAATGGGTAACTCCGTATCTATAGACACACATTTCACAGCTGTAGGTCCCAGAATCTGTGATGATACACGACTGAAAGTTCAAACACAACACAAGGACACTGCAGGGACTACGGATTATCCAAGGCTATCTAGTCCTGTACCTGGTATATATCACATACTCAATTCGTGTCTTTGGAACAAATCATCTTTAAAAAGTAATTGAGAACTTCATCTCTCAAGTAAAAACAGAAGTGCTACAGGAAACAAAATGATAATTTTGACATATCAGGTCAATAAAGATGAAAAGCCTGACAGTACTTTTGTGCTAGTGTGTAAAAGACAGCTATCTTCTTATACTTCTGAGTAGATTCTGAATTGGTATAATGTTTTTGGAGGATGACTTCTGAAACATAATATTACAAACTTAAAGAAGTAATTTAATCTTGAAGACCAAGTGGATAATGGATATTTGCAAACATGTATAATATCTCAAAATATAAGTACTTAAAAATCTAATATCAGAAGAAAAAGAGATGAATTACGGTACCCACTGTCAGTATGCTACACAGCCATGACATCTGCATATCTAGAAGCTTTAGAATAGGCGGTGACTACAGCTATTACTTCAGTATATGAAGGCTACTAAAAGCATACATGAATTTCCTAGAATAACAAAATTTTAAACGGTCTTATTAATGAGCAGAAGAATACACGAAAAGTTCAATGGAAATAAAATACCATTAAAAGCCCTTTTTATAGGAGTTGAATGAGTGACATACATCTAGTCAAAGACTAGAGATACATGTCCCAATTTTGGCAATGGCATTAGCATTGAAAGTCCTTTGTTAATGTTTATTTTTTCATTATTGTGTGAAATGTCAACTCAAGAGACTGTCTATATTCATGAAATGGACATGACTGTTACAGAATCATGTGGTGACACCTTAGCTGTCTTGATAAACTTTAATATGCAAATGGTGCCAGATCTGTTTTTACAATGTATTTTTACACAGGGAACTTTGAGCTGATTCTCACTGACTTCCTCTCTCTCAACATAACTGACATTCTCTCCCCCCTTATTTATCTAACTATCGGAAGAAGCACTTATAACTAAGTAAAATCCAAGTAAAGCATCTCTTTGGTTAGAATCCAAAGTCCTGATTCATAATGCCATATAAAAACTTACCTTTTTGGTTTCTTTACTTGATCTGAATGTCTGCTGAACAAAAGAATCACTTTCAATTGCTTCAATTTCTTTTACTCTTTTTACTTGTTCCACCAGGGTAATTTGGTCTAAAAAAAAGAGAGCATAATGTCAGTGTGTTTTGGTGTAAGCTTGTTACCATCACTACACCAATGTTAGTTTATTTCTTTTCTAGAAGAAATTTTACTACTTAGAACATTTCACTGGTTGAAAATAAAATACATTATAGTTAAGCTATAATAATTTCCCCCTTGAGTCTCAAAAATATAATATGCTTAGGAATTAAGACTGTCATCTAAAATGTAAAACCCAGTGAGGAAATGTTCCTCTTATGATCTTGGTGATCTATGCTGATCTTGTGGGAAGGCTTCCCCTCTAGTTTTATTTTAACATTTTATTATGGAAATATAATTCCTTTTGTATAAAAGGAATAAAAGATAACAGATAACCATCACCCAATTTCCACAATCACTAACTTTGTTACTCTTCGTCTATGTAGTCTCATCTTAATATTTGAGTGGAAACCTGGATATACATACATACATACCTACATATACATATATATATATATGCAAACCCCAGACAATACTGCTTCCTCTTAATAGTTTAGTAGTCCCCTCTAACAGATAAAGAATTAAAGCCAATAACAATGTAACTGTGATATTTTTTTTCAAGCCTAGAACAGTTTCTTAATATAATTTACATGGTCCATGTTTAATCTTCATTGGCTTAAAAAAGGTTTCTTTCTTCAGTAGGCATGTTTGAACAGGATACAAACAAGGAACACACATTACAATTGGTTGATGGCAGCGATTTTTAATGTTTGTCCATCACTCACAGCCTACCATCCTTCCCTTTCATTGTCATTTATTTACTGAAGAAAGTGGTTTGCTTATTTCACAAAATTTCCTGCTTTCTGGATCTGGCTGGCTGTACCTCATGGTATACTCAGTGTTTTCCTCTACTACACATCATTTGTGCAGACCAGTGTGGAGAGATCAGTTTCTTTTGATGAGAAATTCAGCACTGGTGCTGCTGAGCACCTCCTCTTACATATGAAGGTGCACGTCTACCACTTTTAGTGGTGTTCTGACTGATTGGCGGGCCCAAGGTGAGGCTCAGTCTGACCTTTCCATTATAAAGTTCTTTACCAATTTTCCAATTAATAGTTCTAGTAACATTAATGTTTGCTTCCTAGATCAATTATTCCATTTAAGGCTGTAAAATTGTAATTTTCTAATATTATTATTCTTTTATTAGCTTTGATTCTTCTACAATGGAGAACTTTCCCTCATTAGCTGTTTGGTGGTTGAAATACAGCCTGAATTACAGGGTCCCAAAAATGTCTGATTTCTTCTTTTAAATTAAATTAATTATTATTTTATGTGTGTGCATGATGTGGGTGAACGCAAGCATACACATGTGCACTACAGCATGTGTATGGACATCAGAGGACGACTTTTGGGAACTGGTTCTCTCTACTGTGGGATTTACGGATTGAACTCAGTCAGGTTGCAGGTTTGTGCACAAGCACTTTTACCTGCTGAGCCATTTCATTGACCCTCATTTCTTTTCTTTATTTGGTATTTTGGGTTCAAAGGTGACCAAAGGTGCCATTATGAATTCAGAATATTTACATATCTAATACATTTCAACCCATGGCAAGGGCTTTCCTATTTTGATGCTCAAATTGCTTCAACTTTGGATGGCTCACATTATGCGGCATGATTCTCAGTAGTGAAGACACGCTGAGAGGTTCCACAATCATCTTGTACAATTCCTGTCCCTGAAGTGAATTAGTCATTTTTTTTCCATAGAGTCCAGCCTTCTTTACTGTGGAAGAGAGCTAGAGTCAATAGCCTAGGCATTGGGCATGCTCACTGATGCTGAACTGTCATTGCTTCTGAGTCTTCTTGGTGTGTAGGAAGGAAAGATATTTCAGGAGAGAAAAATTAATATCATGCTGAATACTATCAACCAAATTATAAATTTGACCGATAAATTATAAATTATGATTTTAACTTTAAAATTTTACAGATGCATATCTTCTCATATGCTAAAAATCTTAAGCATTAGCAATAGTCAAAAGTATCCATCTGTTTACCTATTATGTTTTAGTTTCAAAATAATAAGACAGCCATTTCCATTAACAACAAGATGTATGAATGCAGTTAAACATGTCTTTATAGTCTTTCTGACCTTAGGATTTACTCTGTTGATGAACTGTCAAAGCACTATGCTCTAAGGCCACTTGAAATAGTTCTCCATGTGCTTAGGTTATCCATTCAACTGAGTGAGATTCATTTGCTTCAGTTCATTTTTGATTTTAGGTCTAGCTTTGTGATAGCCCTAGCTGGCCTGGAACTCACTATGTGACCAGGCTGGCCTTCAACTCAGTCTCATAGAGAGAGATCTGCCTGCCTCTGCCTCCCCAGTGCCTGGGATTAAAGACATGTATCATCACATCTGGCTTGTGTTTTCTTTTTTCACATATTACCAGGTAAAAAAATTATGATATGGTTCAAATGCTTGTTGTTCAAATGTTTGCTCTCAGCTGATATCAATACATGGCTGTACTGGGGGGGGGGGACGGCCGTGATAACTAGTTTGATGAAAGTGTGGAATTATTTGCATCAAAGTCATTTTTGCATCCTAGAAGGTCTATGGTAAAATGCTCCAGTGCTGCTATAGAGATAACTATAAAAGCACATAAAAGAAATTCTTTTCAAAAGATTTATAAAACTTAATGTCTTAAAAACTTTTGTCTCAACTTTTGGCCAATCACACGTTATGACTGTATAGACTGCACAGGCATCAGTCGTCTGTGGGTAAGAGGAGCTCTCTCAGAGGAGCTGATTCTTCTCATTGAGAAGTTGTGTGTAGACTAGCAGCAGCCACACAACATGCCCACTTTTGAATGAACACATTTTTCTTTACAAATTTAAGCACTGCCAGAATGCCACAGAGCAGCAAGTAGTTCCTTTAGCCTTAGACTAAAAGCTCCTCTATATTTTAATTATGTGATGTACTGAGCATATGAAAGATTCTTTGTCTAGCTAGTGTATTAATATTAACACACTCCTTACTACTGCATAATTTATACATTACATGCATGGACTGTTACTATAGCCAAGAAAAGTTAAAAAAAAAAGGAACCAACTTTAATGCCTACTTGTAAACAACATGTTTTGTATGGGCCCAGTTAGTTTTCTTGAGATTATTTCACCATCACTAATTCCTAACAAAACCTTATTTCTGACTTCAGGATGATGGCTCATATGTATTAGCTGTTGCAGCTCCTGGATTTCTCTCTAACATATTCTCTCATTTGGATTTGCAAAGCACATCATTAGTATTAAATGTCAGAGGTGAACTTACAAACAGTACTGATCTTGAAAGCTTGTGTATTTGCAGCTTTAAATTCAGAAATACAACCAGTGCCTAATACAAACACATGTGGTATCACAGAACCCAGCCAAAGGGTCAGTACGCTTATTAAAATAGCACTGTAGAAATTATAAAGGAGAGAAGAAAGATTAGAGAAAACAGAACGTTGTCTTTGTCTTTTTTTTAAAAAAAAAATCACCCCAGGACTAACAAGGTGACAGGGCAGAGGAGGCCAGCTTGCCCGGTTTACAGTATGAAAACAAACCAACACAGCTTTCATCTTGTAACACCGAAACTACACTCAGCAACAGTGGTATTTAAATTAAAAAACTGAAAGATAGATGGGAGATTTAAATTTCCAGTTTTATAATAATAGCTCAGCTCTATGCTGCCTGAAAACAGTAGACATAAAATATTTTAAATTGCTTCATACTCAAAATTCTAGTATCAGTGCTTACAGTTTAAGTTTGAGCATAACCTTGTCATTTTAGGAAGCAAAATGAACCACCACCACCAATGTGTACACACACACACACACACACACACACACACACACACACACGCCATTCGAAGTCTAGTATCTTTGTTATTCATTGTTTTATTTAAAAATTCTGAACAAATTTAAGAAACATAAAAGTGACTCAAACCAGTTGTTTTTATGCGATCAGATGAATTCATGTAAAATATCTTATATAATATCCTATAAAGTATCAGTTATGAGGAAAAATTAAAAACAACAAAGTTATTGGAAGTGGGACCTTATGGCATAGGCCCATAATCCCAGCTACTTGGGAGAATGAGACAGGAGGATCATGAGTTCAAAGCCTGCCTGGGATATACAGTGAGCTCAAGGCTAGCTTGAGTAAGACAGTAAGACCCTGACTCAAAACAAAAAGGACAGTGGGGAGAGGGAGGTCTGGGCTATAGTTTAGTGGCAGAGGTCCTCCCTGGGCTTTATACTCAGCACAGTAAGACTAAAGTTTCTAGAAGAATAAAGATGAAAGGATGTTTAAAAACATTAGTATGGGAAACAGGAAGGAAACATGCCCAGTAGCACTTAGTGATTTTTATAAGTATGTTATTGGTAAATAAAATGAATTGTTTTACAGATGTCAGAAGAAATGTATCTCCTGGTTTAAAAAAAAATGAAAGCAGAAAACCATCTTACTTGAAATAAAAAATGACTATGGCCTCATCTTATAGAAAATAATTTTGTTCTTTCTGTAATAAAATGTTTTATTAATTACTGTTGCTATTATAAATTAGGCTTTCCTGCTACTTTGCTATACTTGATAATTTTTTGTTATAGCATTTATGTTTTCTTTTAGAATATTACAAAATGATACACAAATTAAAAATTGTTGACTAGGAAAGATGAAGTTCAATGCAATCTTTTCACTTGAAAAGACCAAGTTTTAGTCTACACCGCAGTTTTAGATTACGGACACAACCGAGTCCCTAGTAATAGCAGTCCTAAGCTGGTAACAGCAGATGGCACTATTGGCCAAGATGTAATATTGGGATAAAGGCAACTTGTGTTTCATCAAAAATACTTTAAATACATGCAAAGAGCTCATCCTCAACTGATTCCTTCTAAATATTAATATTTTATGAACTTACCCAAAGTTAAAATGCATTTTATGTTACAAAGAATTTGGGTCAGTTGGCCCAGGTTATTGAGTTATTTATGATACTGTTCCAGGAAAAAATTATTTGTATACTAATAATATTGCTATAAGTCCATGAATAATACAAAAGATTATCTTATTTTCAGATTAAATTGACTCATATGTTAGCCAAGAATAAAAAACATCTATGAACTTTTTTTAATGTCATAAAATACACAGTTTTAAATAACACAACCAATCTTTGAAATGTAAAGCATTTTCAAGTGCTTTACAAAAATAAAGAAAAAAAAACATATCTGTATGGTAAAGTTGGTTATACAATAAAATTTATAGGCAAACAAAATTGGAATTTAAAACCAATTTCTTTTGAACATATATTTTAACAAACACAATCACTGCTTTTCCTTTTAAAACAATGTATCTTCCATGTTTCTTTTAAAAAGCATATATTGTATACATTAGAAATCCATCCAAAATCAAAATTTTAAGATTTTTCATAAAACCCATATTCCAGGGACCAAATCTCCAGAACTGAGATCCAAAAACAACTTGAAAAATCATAAAATGCCTTCGGTAGGCCAGGACCATGAGGCTTCTGGAAGTTTATGCTGTAAGTATTGCATTACCAGGGAAGCGGAGGTTCCTCACAAGTCTTTCACAGGCCCCTGGGTGGGTTCAGCACAAACCCACCTTATATAAATTGCTTACTAGAGCAGATTAAATAATAGGAATAACTGCGATGTGACTATACTAGCGAAGAAAAATTTCAGTTAAACATTTTAATAAGTACAAGGGGCATCAGGCCATTTTTTTTTTTTTTTTCCATTAAAACAGACTCTACACTGACTACCCCAACTCCTCTCATCTGGAAAGTCCTCCCATCTCTGAATCCTCCTTGTCATTTAAGGCCACACCTAATGCCTATGTTTTGATGATGCCATCCTTTGCCTCCTGTGTGAAAAGGGGCCCTTTCATAATTCACCTGGCTCTTTTATTTGCTGCCTCACACTGACTATAATCTCCTTGTGAGTGGTGGCT
This sequence comes from Nannospalax galili, assembly GCF_000622305.1. NCBI lineage: Eukaryota > Metazoa > Chordata > Mammalia > Rodentia > Spalacidae > Nannospalax > Nannospalax galili. The sequence continues at coordinate 2,979,666 of NW_008341872.1, read as the reverse complement.
TCGTCTCCTCAGTTAGGAGGCAGCATGCCTCTGTGACCTCCATAACTTAGTGGAGGGTGCTGTATTATTTAGTGAGCAATCAATTCATGTTTGTTGAATAATTGAAAATTAAAGGGTATTAAAAGCCATTAGAAATGTTACTGGGAAAATGACATAAGTTTTTTTAACTTAAAAAATTAAAAGTTTTAAGTGTTAGTGTTGAGTTCTGGGCTCACACTGTCTGGGTTAAACTGTCTCTGCCACCCAGAGGCTGCTGTGGCCTTGGGCAAGTGATGTAAGCTGTGCTTATCTCAGCTTTCTTGCTGTGGCATGGGGATAGTGATGGCCTAAATATCACAAGGAGGAGAGAGTCTCTGCCTCTCCTCCCTTCTTCCTTTCAGATATCTAAGCACATTCAATGTACCAGCCATTGCTCTACATACCTGGATTTAGAAACTGAGTTGCCTTTCTGGAGCTTATATTTTGATTAGGAAAACAAATAACGAACGAATAAGCTGGCCATGTTATATCCAGGAAGATGGAGCAGGGTAGAGGACAAGAAGAAGGAAGGTGAGCTATTTCAAATGGGGCAAACAGGGAAGAACTCCCTGACATGCAGACATTTCAGCACAGAAGGATGACGTGAAGGAGCAGCCGTGAGGATCTGAGTGATATGTCTGTGTTCAGTGCAAGGCTAGGAGACCATTAAAAGCACTCAGTAAATGAGTGCTATCATAGTAATACAATTAGTACAAATTTAGTATTAGTACTAAAGACTTTAAAGCTGCCAAGGTGTTTTGAATTCAACTAGGTAGTAACTGGCTTTGGTTCCTACATCCTGTGGCCTACAGCTGTGGCATGGCAGCATGTGGGAATGACCTCAGGAGGGAACAGGAAATGGAAACACTAGAGGCAGGTCTCTCTACATCTTAGAGAAGGCACAAAATCCTCTGCCCAATTTTAATCCACCCTGGCCATACAGGACTCCATCCCTCACTGGTGGTTGTGGGCTGAGCAAGAAAGCAGTGCTTTACCATCACAGCTACCGAGGGTCCAGTGCTTCCAGACACAGGAAATGTCATCACTTCTCATGAAATGATCTACCTAAAGTGGTAGAAACTATTTTTAAAGAAAATGTGCTGTAGTCCAGTGCACAAAAATCTTTATTCTGGCTGTTATTTGGACTGCCTCCCTGGGGGAAGGTTGTGGAGGTTTTTTTTTTTTTGTTGTTGTTTTGGTTTTTTTCATTTTAAATATTAAAGAAGCCATATGCACTACCCTGGTTGAAGGAGTAGACGGAGCACCAACAGAGTGTGAGACTTAAGGCACTCTGGGCAATGACTTCACATGCGCTATCTTACCTTTCAGAACTGCTGGGATAACACTACCATTCTCATTGAGGGAGGAGAAACTGAAGTAATTTAGCCAAGGTCACGTGGCTAGTTGGTGGTAGAACTGTGATCCAGTCACTATTTTTCTTTTTTCTTCTTCTTACAGTCTTTTTGAGACAGGGTCTTCCTGTAGCCCCAGCTAGCCTGGAACTCACCATGTAGACCAGACTGGCCTTGACTTAAAGAGTAAAGAAATTCACCTGCCTCTGCCTCCTGAGTGCTAGGATTAAAGGCATGTGTCACCATGCTGGGTTCTAGTCATTTTTTTGTAAAGGAATTATTTACCATTCTCACACCAAGCAATAAATCACTTCCTGTACTCCATTTATTTACTAGAAATAATAAATGTACCTGGTATTGTACTCATTCTGCATTTTAATGCTTATTCATTCAGCAAAATATAATGTAGTTTGTACTTGTGGAAGAGATGTCACATGTGTAATCTTACTCTTTTGGAATTATTGTGACCTGGATTACTGATGTATACTTTCAGAATCTTCTACACTTCTACACAAAATTTTTGAAATAATTATGTCACATTATTTTTTAAAGTTCAATTACAGATTTAATTTAAATAAATGGAACATCTCTTCCACAAGGAAATCTTACCTATCTGGGCACTATAGAACATGCAGAGGCCTTCCACAGCTCTGAGAGAAAAGAAAGCACACACACTTCGGTAAGGACTTAAGGAACAATTCAACAATAGAGAATCAGGAGGCAGAAAATGCTCTAAGAGACACAGTCCTCTAAATTTTCACATTCTTAAAACCTTTCTAAGCAAAAAAAAAGATAAAGTTTCTGGAGACACAGTATTTCCCCCCTTAAGCCTATAAACAACCTGAGCAGGAGAATTCTTCACTTTAGACTTCTTTATTTACTGTATAGCTCTTGTTAGGAAAAAAACAGCACAGTTTCTATGAATTTTGCTACTATGCAGTCCAACTATGTAGACCACTGCTTTATGCTTGTTCAAATGTGATAAACCTGGGTAGTCAAGCCCACTTTAATGGAGTGATAAGAAACAATAATTCGACAGACCTAAGGCTAGTAGAAGTTTTCTATTTTAACAGGATAGAAAAAAGGAGTATAATTTGAAAAAAATCCCAGATTAGTAGGTCAGAATATGGGATCTGCAGTTGCTGCTTGCTGTCCATTTAATTCCAGAATTCTTATTGACTCTAATTAAAATTCTGTGGAAGAGTTGTATGTTTCTAGGAATTCTCAGTGAATGCTGTCTGCCAGCCATCTCCAACACCCCATAACCACACACAGCCCGCCTGTCAGGAGAGCTGATGCAGACATCTCGGGGCACACCACATTTGTCACTGTGGCTAATATCAGAGATATGCAGCTCTTTTTTCTTAGCACACAAAAGCAAGATATGTAATTCAATGCTCAATTTACCCTTGTCTCACAGGAGATTTTTCCCCGCTAATTGATAGAAATTAAGCCATTAATCAAGCCACTAGCCATCATTCAAACTAGGAAAGATGAATACAAACTTTCATCATAACCACCTTCCCCATTTTAGTGTTCATTAGCATTAATTTTTAATGCAATTATGCTATTCTTTTACGCTGAGCTCATAAATTACTGCTCTTTTGTTGCTGGCTGGCCTTGTAAAATCCAAACTAATGCTTTGTGCTCTGATCTTAAAGGCAATTACTAGGTTCTTCTTTATATCTGTGCATCCTCAATAACCTTTATATAACTAATATCCATGACGGACTACGCCTGTTTTTCTAATACCTTTATATAAATCTCTGTGAATAGATAAGTGTAGTCAAATATAGCTATAATAAACATATATCACACACATTACAAAATACAGGTATTCATATAAAAATAAGATCTCACAAATTCAATATTGACATTTAGGTTCAAATATAAAGAGATCTTTGTGAATTTTCAAGATAAAAATGCAATGCATTATTGCATTAAAGCTCTATGTTTTAAAACAAATTGAGGGAACTAGAAACATTAATAATTATTAATAATGATTAATTAAACATTCACCAGAACAACTACCTAAAAGAAATTTCTAAACTTCAAGATCTTTAGGTTACCTAGGACAACTGTCTTAGGTTTAAATCTTTATTTTATAAATTTATTGTTTTGGTCCTGAGGATCAAAATCCAGGGTCTTGCACATGCTAAGCAAGCTCTCTACCACTGAGATATACCTAAATGTTCACTGACAAAAGTTAAAACATGAGACGCAGTGAGACAGAAATGAGAGGAATAGAAGATTAAAAGATTCATTTATCCAAAAGTATGTTTACAAGTACGTGCAGTAACTCCAAGGTCTCATATTTTGAAAAGTGGAAGCACCATGTTATTAGATGGCAGTAAAATGGAAAGACATAATTTTCAGAAATAAATATTGAACCCACAGATAACACATCCACTTAATTCTCTATCTCAGAGACGGCAACAAGATATACTCTCCTTATATCCCCCACCCTGAAGCCCTGGCAGTGCTTGTTCCTAGGTGCAAAGAAGATAAAAACCAATCTCCAGCCTCTCTTTCTTGAGTCTCTGAGCAATGTCTTTGTCTCTGTTTGCAAGTTATGATTCACACACATTAAGAGTAATGAAGCAATATTTACTGAGAAAACATCGGCATTGCCCGGGCTGGTTCCAGCCCTCTCACCTTGGAATCACATAGCTGCAATCTGTCAGTCTGTTCCTAACACTCTTTTTTTTTTTTGGTCTTTTTGAGACAGGGCATTCTTGTAACCCCAGCTGGCCTGGAACTTGCTAGAGAGACAGACTGGTTGGGATCTCACAGAACATCCTGTTTCTGTCTCCTCCTGAGCGCTGGGATTAAAAGCGTGTGCCACTATACGTAACACTCTTGAGAGTAAGGCAGGTAATGGGAAGATTCTACTAAAATAAACATTTAGAGAGGATGATGGTTGCTTTGACTTCATTTTCTATTTCTTTTCATGCTAGTTCTTTGTTTTCATCTTTTAATAGGAAATCCTATACGGATTAGGAACAATGAGGATACGCAGATGGGTGAATAGAATACCTGATGTCTGTCTTTATGATGTCAGAAGAAAGTACCTAAAATATGTATTTGAACAATAATGCAACCAGTAACAACTCAGAAACTTAGGGGAAACGTCTCAAAACTTCGTGTGTCTTAATTTCTTGGAACATGCTGACAGGAACTGACGTTGATTCAACCACTATGGTTTCATGCTAGGGACTAGCTATCTAGCTGGCTATTTCTGGTTGAACCCCCACCCCCAAACCCACACATGCGTGCACATGCACACTCACACGTACAATTTTTACCTTCTAAGAGTCCATGGGCAAAATCGAATTCTTTACAACTTTTATTTACAAGTAATTACAAGTGGACCAGACAGTGGCCATGTACAGGGACTTACTATGTCTACAAAGTGCTTCTCCATTTGTTGTGTCACTTGCGTCCCCCAAAGTTGTAAGTTCTGGTACATAATATTCCTATCTGAAAATCTAAGCATTGTTGGGTTTTGTAGCCGTCACTTCTGTGCTTCCCTACTACGCCAGGCTGCTCCTTAGCCGATGCATCTCTGATAATCTTCCATGCTCAGTAATTATGGTTAGATGTGATTATTTCAGAAACTTTACAAGTTTATACACAATTTTGGTTTTTTAAACAGAGATGGGAAGGGCAGTAACAAATGGGTAACAAATATTACTTTCTTTTTTCCCTAAATGCAGAGTATTTTCCTGTAATTTAATACAGTATATAAAATGAAGTTTTTAAAGAAATACTGTTATTAAATACTTAAAATTACAGTTTTAAAATTAACTTGCCTAAAATAAATGGACCTACATTCACTAACACTAACCCATAAACCCTAACCCTGGGTAAACATCACCATAATCAAGATGTAGGATGTCTTCACTGCCACCAAAAATGCCCGTGTTCCTCCTCAGTCTCTTATCTCTACACTGACCTGTCATTCCAGATCTGCTTTTTGCAACTACAGGTTGATTTGCTTGTCTAGGATTTCTAAAAATGGCATGTTCTTCATATCTAACATCTTCCAATCATCCTGTTTCTGAGATAAAAACCATGTTTTGGATACATTTCTAGTTTGTTCATTTTAGTGATGGCAGGGTTCTATTTATGAACACCTTTTTTGATGCATCTATTCATCAGTGGATATAAGTTGTTTCTAGTTTCTGGTTTGGGGTAGTAAAGTTACTATAATATTTATGTACACATTTTATAAGGACATTTCCTTTTACCTGTTTTTATTGTGTATGTGTGTATAACGTGTGTCATAGCGCGTGCGTGCAGAACAACTTTCAGAAAGTCAGGTCTCTTTCCACTATGGGTTCCAGTGACTGAACTCAGGTTGTCAGGTTTGCATGACAAGTGCTTTTATCCTTGGACCCATCTCATCAGCCCTGTAAGGACATGTAAGGTACTATGCTTCTCTTGGATAGGCAATATCACTTTAGTATTAGAGTGGCTGGGCTATATATAAAAGAGGTATGTCAAGTTGCCAAACTGGACTGTGTGTGTAGCCCAATGGTAAGAGTGCTTGACTAGTATGTATGATGCCCTGGGTTCAATTCTTTGCACACACTCCCAAATTGCCAATCTAATTTTATTTTTTGATTGATTTATTTGTATGTATATGAGTGCTTTGCCTAAATGTATGCAAGTGCACCATGTGGGTGCAATACTTGCAGAAGCCAGAAGAGGGCATCAGATTCCTTAGAACTGGAATTTTGGATGGTTGTTAGCTGCCATGTGAGTGCTGGAAACCAAACAGGGGTCCTTTGCAAAGCAGCCACTGCTCTTAACCACTGAGCCAGCTCTTTAGTCCCTGCTAAACTATTTTTAAAAACAGTTCTATCACTTCACATTCCCACAAACAGTATATGGAATAGTTGTTCAATATTTTCAATATTTGGCTTACTGAATTTTAAATTGTAGTATCTTAATTGGTGCACAGTGGGATTTTACTGCTGTTTTAATCTGCATTTTCTGGATGACTAATGATATTGACTACTTCATGGAATTCTTGACCACTTGATCTCTGAAATGTATAACTCTTTTGTTCATTTTTAAATTGCACTCCTTAGCTTCCTAATAATTTCCTAAAAATATTATATTTTTAATATTTATTATTGTATCTGTGTATAAGGGTTTGAGGGACATGGATATACCACAGCCTACATGAGGAAGTCAGAGGACAACTTTCGGGAGTTGGTTCTCTCCTTCCACTACGGGATCAGGTTTGCACAGCAAGCACTTTTAACCACTGAGCCATCTTGCTGACCCATAGTTTTTTTTTAAAAACATACTAAATACATTTGTTTCATCAATGTGAACTGTTAATATTTTCTTCTGTAACTTGCTGTGTTGTTATTTCATGGCATCTACCAGAGTGAAAATGTTTATTTTAAAAAGTCCAAATTATCATTTAAAGAATGGTTTGTGCTTTTTGTGTCTTACTCAAGAAATTTTGCCAACAAAGCACTGCAAAGATTTTTCTCCATTTCATCTAATGAAAGATTTACTCTTTATATTTAGGTTTATAATACATTTCAAAGTAATACTTTTATATGATAGAAGATAAAAATCAATGTTTATTTTCCCCTATAAGGATTTCTAGCACCATTATTGAAGAGGCTTTTCCCCATTGAATTGTCTTGGTAGTTTTGTTGAAAACTAATTGGCCATATACATCAAATTTAATTTTTGGATCTCTGGGCTATTGCATGTGACTATATCTTCAGTCTTATTTATTATACTTTTTATACTTTAAGTCCTGAAGCCAGGGACTGCTTCTCTATACTGAAATACAGTTGATCAGGCTAATTCAAGGAATATGAGTCTTATTTGCTTTCTTGTTGATAACTTTAGATAAGCTTGACTATCCCTGACTATGTTATGAATATATTATAGTAAGTCAGAGATATGAATTATATCCATGGCTGAAACTTTTTTCAATCAACACATTCTGGTAAGATGACCTAATGATTTTATTTAAAAATGTGAGAAACAGATTAGGAAACTTTTTGTTTGGAAATTCTAATCAACCAAGATCACACCCTTTATTTTAACCTACTTATAATAAATTATGTTATCAGTAAAGAAAGTAAACTCAGGTCTCACATTTGCTAGAAGCAAGTGAGACATAAATAGGGCCTTTCAGATCTGATAAGGAGCAGAGTGTAAACAAAGCAGCAAAGAACGGACAAATGGAAATGAGAAGCAGTCTAGTCCTTCCTCAGTGGCTTTGAAGGAAATCAACTCCAGGAACAAAGTAGTAACAAGATTAACCATTAATTTGCTTCGGCTAATAGTATTTTTTTCATGAAAAAAGCAGTACTTTAAGTTATGAAATGAGCCAGTAATAGGGAAGCTCAGCTCTCTTCATAGGTAAAATAAGTAAGGAAAATTAGTGATCTAAATTCTAGTTTCAGAACTAACTGTATTGTTACACAAATCTTGCTGTTAAATTTCCATTCTTCTGAGTTAGGACGTGGTGTTGCTGACTTACTAGGATAACCTCTGAATTGGGGGGTTGCTGATAGCCCTCCTACAGAGATGAGTTTGTTATTCAAGGAAAGAGAATGGGGCCTTGTGGGATCTAGGTTTGGAAGAAGGAAAATATGAGGACTGCATGGGTGCTAAAACCTGGCAAGGAGGTAGGGCAAGGGGTTCTGTAGCTGTAAGCAAATGGGGGAAGTTTAAGAAGGAAAAGCGGTGAGAGGTTGAAGGAATCCTACAGTAGCTATAAGCTGCACAGGCACAGCCACTGGGGATGAGTATGGGGAGACAGTAGCTCCACAGCAGAGCCTCCAACATGACATGATTTTTTGAGCAATTTATTAATACTTCCCACATTTTAATTCCTAAGGATTCACACTATGTACCAATACAACTGGTGTTGAAATGATATGTAGTCTTTAAAGAGGGCAAGATAAGGATGCCAGTGGCAACCCTTCTATAAGTACCTTACAATCTCTATGGGAAAATCTGTGGTAAGTCCATACAAGGGGAAAAGCCTGTAAACTTTTAAAGGTATGTGCACCCAAATGTGGTACATGTAACTGAATAGTTAGGGAGCATTACTTATGCTGGAGAAGCAGGACAGTTTAGTCCAGGCAAAAAATGGAAAAAAAAAAAAAAAAAAAAAAAAAAAAAAAAAAAAAAGCAAAAAAAAAAAGCAGGACTAATACTTCAAATCATAACACTAAAATTTATTTGTTTATATATATCTGTATGAACATTTATGCATGTATGTATAACACACTTCCAGGATAGTCAAATTCATTTAATTATCACAAAACTATCATATCACAACAAGGACACTAAAAATAAACTTCTGAAAATGAAACTACTGCAAATCTACAATTAATTTTAAGCATTTCAAGAAGCTGACTCAGGGCTTGATCCTGGAAGCCAGATAGACATGGAGTCAATAATCCAGAAGCAATGAGATGGTAATTAGCCAGACAGTAAATCAAATCCCCGGGAGCAATTACTGTCCAACACTCCAGAAAGCCATTTGACCAAAATGCTTCCAAAAGTGGATTCAGAAGACAAGTTTCAGGGTTGCCCTGCTGCTCTGGCCTCACAATTTTGTCTACTTTACACATTCATAAAGCCAATACCTACTGCAAACAATAGTTATCGACTGCAAAAAAGTCTTTTTTCAAAAGTGATGACTGCAGAAAAGAGGATTCTACTTCATGTACTGACTTCTTAGAGAATATAGTCCTCTGTGTCTGTTTATTCAGAGACACTGCCCAGCTGTAAGCTTGAAGAGAACCTGACCTAGGACCAAAGGTTATTAACTATACTGAAATTTTGTCACAAAGTTGAAATGAGCCAACCAGTATAAATTAGAGCTCTATTTAGTTTTTTTGATTTATTTTTATTTTATATGTATGAGTTATGCCTGCATGTATATAAGTGTACCTGTATTGCACAATGCCCGCAGAGGACAGAAGAGGGCGTTGGATCCTCTGGAAATGGAGTCATGGATGGTTCTTAGCTGTCATGTGGGTGCTGGGATTTGAACTCAGGTCCCCTGTAAGAACAGCCAGTGTTTTCAACCATTGAGCCATCTCTCTAGTCCCTAAATTAGAGATCTAAACAACATTATTTTAAAGTCTTAAAAAGAACAGTATTTGTGTTATAATGAACACAAGAAATCCAGTAAACTCTTGTAGAATAAAGAGATGAATTACTGAGGAGACAATCTGCTATGGCTAAAGAAACAGATATACGGGGGTGTGTAGGTTTGTGTGTATACATGCGCACGTGAGTGCAGGTGCCAGCGGAGACCAGAAGATGGCACTGGATCCCTTAGGGCTGTTGCAAACAGTTGTGTGCTTTCTGACATGGGTACTGGGAACTGAACTCACGTCCTCTGGAAGAGAAGAAGTATTCTTAACCACTGAGTCATTATCTTTTCAGGCCTAAAGAAGTATACGTTAATGGAGAAAAATTCTTTGAGCATTTTTTCTTTTGTAAGGTATTAGGAAAAGAAAATATCAGTCTCTTAAAAGAATTTCTAGGGTGTATGCCTAAAATCATTGTTGAAATGACTTAATGATGACCTCTGTAGGAGAAAGACTGTGTTTCAGTTTTTTTTCCAACTCATTATTCTTTACAAGTATCCCCTTTCTCATTCTTGGAGCACTTTTAATTTGGCTTTTATGATATCATACATATCTAGTTTTCCTTCTCTTTACTAGCTGCAATGCCTCATTTTCCTATACTGGCTCCTGTAACTGTTAGGGTGTGCCAAAGCTTACTGTGGCCTTCTTTTTTCCTTTATATGTACTCTCTAGGTTACCAATAGTTAATACCATCTAAATCCTATTGATAACCTTTAAATGATACATTTGAGGACCTGCAAATTATTAGCTCTGGTCTTGACGTCTTTCCCAGTCTCCAGGCTCATCTACCATAACCTTACTTTTTCTCTCTCACCTGCCAAATTCAAATAATCGTTTTTTTTTTATTAGTTTCCTATCACATTTATAATAAAATTCAAACTCCATATCCATATACTTCCTAATCCCTACATAATCTGGTTCCTGCTAAACTCTTCAACCAAACCTGTAATCATTTCTCTAGCTGTGCAGTCTACTTAAGCATTCTAAACTTTTTTTCCCACTGTGCAGAGTATGTGTTCCCTCCACCAAGAATTCTTTTTGGTCAACAAGTCCCTGGTTTATACTACATTTACCTAAATCTTCCAGCTTCTCAGGAAGATTGTCCCAGAACACCCAGTCTATAGTGGCCGCTGGTCATAGCAGCAAATGAAGAGAAAGCAGATAAACCAGCCAGTTGTGCAGCTATTACTAGAGTCTAGGTAAGATATAATGGGCATCTAGGCCAAGGCACTGGAGAAGATGGAGACATATTTTAGATGCAGAGTTAACAGAAATTTTGAAGGGAGGATAAGGGAAATATAGGAATCAAGGCAGAGCTTCAATGTGATGGATCAACTAGATGAAGGGTGGGTCAGTCACTAAAGTGAGGAAGAATTAGGGGTGGGAGCAAAGTTCAGTTTTGAAGATGGAAGGTTGAGAAACATCTCTTAAGAAAGAAAGTTTCCAAGTCTAGAGTTCAGAAGAGACAGCCCAGGCTAAAGGTATAAATTTGGAAGTTATAAGGTTATGTAAAGTGTATGGCCAGAAATGATAAGCTCAGTTAAGAAGAGAAACAAATGGAGAAGTCTGAGTTTTAGTAAACAAAGGGAATTGAAAATTGGGTAGAAGAAAAAGAGGCAAGACTAATAAAAAATGAGATTAAATGATCAGTTAGTTTGAATGTTGCTGAAAGGTAACATTCCACTAGATTTAGCATAATAGAAATATTGGTAATTTTGACAAAAGTAGAGGTGTATCATGGCTAAAGGAACACTTTCCTTAGATGACAGAGAAAAACAATGGGATGGATGGATGACTTCACATGTCTACTTGACAAAAGAAATAAAAGAGAAAACAGTCAGCTGGTGAGTGGTACAGCCAACACGTGAACATCTAATTCTCAGGTCATGCTTCATTTACTATAATCAGGGCAGAGTATCAATGTAAACTGAAGAATTAAACCTGAATTTTATGCCACAGAATAATCAAAATAGTTTCCCTTACTCATTAAAGAATCTCACAAGCATACCAATTATTTGATATCAAAAACACCTGAGAAACATATATAAATATATGTATATATATGTTTCAGTGCATTTGATACCATTCTATTGTTTTCTAACTCTAATTTTGAAAAGTGAATAGCTTTCTTAAAGTAGTATGAAAAGGGACAGAGTGTTATGGGCAACAAGAAATAGTGATGCTTGAAAACAGGGTAGCTAGCAAGGCAGCGCTAGTCAACTGATCATGCCTTCGCCCATAGAATGATATAAAGCTGAAAAGCAGCTGGGGCTGTCGCTCTAGTCCTTCCTCTATGCAATAATCTTAGATTATTTTGAGTATGCTTTATGTCACAGGACTGTAGGGTACTAGTTAGATCCAATCTCCAGCAAAGACAAATACCAACATCGATACCAACCAAAAGTGATCGATCACAGCTTCCTTATCTGCCACTCTGCAGTGCCAGTGAGGGGAAATTAATGAGTCATTATTTTTGGTCTATCTGTCTGTCTGTCTAAAATTGAGCCATAAAAGGAAAAGAGCAGCATGAAGTTAAATCATTATGTTTGCATCTATCAATAATACAACAAAGCTGGAGAGAATGTACAAATCATATCCAGATGCATTTAAAAGAAAGTGAAGGTAATTTACTCAGTATATATATTATACTACATACAGTGCCACAATGTTTAGCACAATATATATTTTAGAGTTAATGAAGGGGAGTGAGACTAGTGGATAAATAGATATGGAGAGAACAGGCAAATGTCACATGCACAGCCACACACACAAGGCAAGAAAAAATGAGAAATAAAATGATGCGAAACAGTGGATAAGGAAATAAGAGCATAGAGACATAGATCTTTGACCTATGATACAATGGCAGTTGACTAGGGCCATCCATGATCTTGTTATCATAGACTTGACATTGGTTAAGGTTTTCAGAAGCAAAGTCTAAACCATTTAAAATTCATTACTGAAAAATTAATAAATAGTATTTTAAAAAGCAAGTACTTGGGCATGGTGGCGCACACCTTCAATCCCAGCACTGGGGAGGCAGAGGCAGGCAGATCTCTGTGAGTTCAAGGCCAGCCTGGTCTACACATAGTGAGTTCCAGGACAGCTGGGGCTACAAGGAGACCCTGTCTCAAAAAGACAAAAAAACAAACAAACAAACAAACAAAAAACCAAGTACTCAAAAATATTTAATGCTCCAGACTAAAAACTAAAACTAAGATATTATAAGAATTCTTAGATAGTTTTTGGTTAAAATTGGAGAGCTCAGTATGATGCCCTATGTCCGTCATCCCAGGTACTCAGGAGGCTGAGGCAGGAGGATTGCTTGAGTAAATGAGTTCAAGGCCAATCTACGCAACACAGAGAGAACATTTCAAAAACAGCAAAAACAAAGAGAAAATCCAAGTACTGTTGAAACTTTCCCTCTCTCCGTCTTTTTTAATCCAGAGAGAACCACCCTAACCTCACTATAAAATAAGAGCTGGCAAGTCTTATTTCATTCACATACAAAAGGCCAGGGGGTTTCCTCAAGTGCATTTCTCTCTTGAGAACTTTTAAGATGCTGCTGCTCATGCCTTTTCCTGTAGAACAATGGAATGCCTAGTATCATCTTTAAAAATCTGCTCTGTGGACAAACCTGTTGCCGTAACCCATTTCTCTGGGATTATTATTATTATTTTTAGTTGAAGAGGGGTTTGTCATTGTCTGTGTAAAGCCTGATACAAAGAACACATCATAAGGGGGCTCAGGAATTAAGAATACTTGTTCTTCAGAGGACCTGGGCTCGATTCCCAGCAGCCACATGGTAGCTAACAACCGTCCATAACTCCAGTTCCAGGGGATCTGATGCCCTCTTCTGACCTCTGAGGGCATTGCAGGACATGGGTGCACTTATATACATGCAGGCATAACACTAATACAAATAAAATAATAGTAATAAATAAAATATTAGAAAAAAAGAACACGTTGTTTCCTTGTGTGGATCCCTTAGTTTCAGCCATGCTAAACTGTATTCCATCTCGGCTGTTTAAGAAACCACATTCTTTCCCTTCTATGATTCAGACATACCGCTTTCTTTACTTGGAAAACTTTCATCTATACATTTCATTTGTTCTTTACTCATTAGATTGGAATTTACCTTCTCCAAAAATTATCCATTTAACCTAGAAGTCATCAAAAACCCTATTGTGGACATTATTTGCAGTATTTCTGTTCATGCTCTTCTCTCAGGCCAGATACCTATCACCTTGTCTTCCTGACATCCACTTTCTTTCTGCAACTCATCTTAGATGTCAACCCCTTTGAAGCCTTCTTTGAGTCTCTGTAATTTGAATTGTTTACTTAAACTCTGAATGTATCATTTATGCTTATGCTTCTTTTTTTTTAGTTATTAATCAAATTTAGATTCCCTCCCCCATCCATGCCTCCCCTATCCTCCCATTGAACCTCATGTATTTCTCCATACATGTAAAGTACTATTCATTCAGGCATTTGTACCCAAATGTCCTTCAGTGTAAATGCGTCCACTGGAGTCTAGTCAGCCCATCTAGTGATTGTATGTAAGTCATACTCTCCCTTACCCAGCAGCAATCAGTCTCTAATAGTTCTCAGGCTAGTGCCAGCCTGCCACCTATTTCATTACAGTTCTACACATTTTTCACTCACTAGGACTAGGTGGTATGATACAGAGGGAATTAGAGATCTGATTTCTATTTAGCACACAGTAGGGACTCTTAATTGTAAGCTAGCTCAGTGAATGTGTTACCTCACGTCAATCCTAGGGTAGAAGCTGGTTTAAGAGCTAGAGCCCTACTTCTATTAAGAGAGGGTTCATCCAGGAAGACCTCCAGTATGACAGGTGCTTCCAGCTGAGTAGAGTGACCAGTTAGAAGCAACATGAATCCCACAGGAAAAAAGACTGCCTCATAAAAAGTGCTGCAGTAGCTATATAAAGTCATAAATAAAATAGTGTATTATAAAAAAATTCTGGCAGTGATCTGGTAATAGATTTTGACTGAATTGATTATTCGCTGACAGAACTCAACATAGTCCTGCAAATGCATCAACTGGGTAATGAACAGCTATTAAGTTTATTGATTTTCTGATTTCCATTGATACCTAACGGGCCAAAGCTACACATCAATATTTGTGTTAGTAATACCCAAGAGCTAACAATTTTGACAAATGAAACCTCAAAAGTCTAAACAGTACACATGAATGGAAAATTGAAGGCCAAACCTCAGAATTTAAATGAAATAGCTAATATGGGAATATGAAAACTCAATAATTCTGAAAAGACAGCACCGATTACTTCTTTCCTCCAACAAACTTTGTTTCCTGAATCCCATGAGATCCTTCATACCAGGCATATTCTCTATCTTCTTCTACAATCAAGATTACTTTATTTCTATAGCATTGAGCTAAGACTTGGATAAACGTTACAAGTGCTTTCAGACGTTAGAGCTTATAGAACCCCCGTGGGAGAAGCTTTTGACTTGAACAACTGAAGTTGTTCATCAGTGAGGCTAGATGATACGGCCAATGCCATTTAACCAGTAAACAGAAAAGTCAGGATGAAACTGAGGCCTCTCAACTTTAAAAGTAATAAAAAAATCATAAAGAACCATTTTATCTTTCCACCCTTTATATATTTCACAGCTTGAACTTGTTGATTACACTATATGTGTATATACATTTATAGTATACATTGTATTTTGTGTTCTGCTTTTTCATGCCTACTTAGCAAAAGCTTTCTCTATTTTCCCCACAAGGCAATTTTTTTTAATTTATTGATTTCTTACATTTCAAATACTCTTTGCTGATATTCTTGGCTGAGGTTCTACATAGTCTTTAACTTTATTTAATTGTATTAAACCACCTTATGGAGTTATCCCTTGCTGTTGATTTTAGAGAAGCATATCCATTCTTGTAGCTTCTTAAAACATTTTACATAATATATATTTGTATGTGTGTGTGTGTGAGCATGCATGCTATGGTGTACCTGCACAGGTTTTGGGAGTTGGTTGGTTTTCTCTTTCCACCATGTGGCTCTCAGACTCAGGTCATCAGGCTTGGCAACACGTACATTTACCTTCTGAGCAATCTTACCCTTGTTACCCTTAACTAGGTTAATTTGGTTTATGTCCCAAATAGCCTCTACCAACTTCATGTACACAGACTCATCACGGTTGCATGCATGCACCAAAAGCAAGGTTGGCCCTTGCTTAAGGCATTGGAAAATGAGAATTCCATGAGCTAAGCTACCATGCATTTAGGTAATCTTTAGCACCTCTTATAAAGCAGTATTAACATTTCATAGGCCACAGGACCCCCTCTGGGAAATGGTGATACATTTCCAGAAGGCTCAGGCTACCACAGTGAACATGTTCAGCACTCCTGCTACCTGCTCCTGCTCAGCATCAGCTGAGCACTTGTTAGAAACAAAATTACTGTTGCCCATCACGGACCCTCTGAATCAGAAACTCTACTCAGTTTCTACATGAGTTTAAAAAATATTTTATTAAATATTTTGTTATTTTCATTTTATGTATATGAGTGTATTGCCTGAATGTAGATAGGTGTACCTGTGTCATGCAGTGCCTACAGAAGTCAGAAGACAGCATCTGATTCCCTGGAACTGGAGTTATAGACGGTTGTTGTGGGTGCTGGGAACTGAACCTGGATCCTCTGTAAGAGTAGCCAGTGCTCTTAACCATCTTTACAGTCCTGAGTTTCTACATGATTTTGAGGCACACTAAAGTTTAAGAATCACTTGTCTATCCTGATTAAAGAGAAACCTCATCTCCCAGGTATATGAATATGTGAGAAATGTGTAAAATCAGGGTGAAGTTCTTAGAGGAATAACTATAAATATACATTTTAAGCTCTAAATAGACCTCTAGGTATATGATCAGGAATATAAAAATAATATTTAATATGCAGGGCAAGAAAAGTATGGTTGGTTCAGATAACAAATGACAGATAATTTCCAAATAATTTTTCTTCATGCATGATTTTATTTATATTACATACATGTATTTGTGTACATGTCATTGTATTTTGGTACTAGAATTACTTTCTGATTTAAGCCACAGATGAGCAAACTTTCTGTAAAGTGTAATACAGTAAATAATTTAGGCTGTGTAAGGCAGAAGGTCTGTCTCAACTACTTGATTCTATAGCACAAAAGCAATCTACAAAACATGTAAGCAAATAGTGTGGTTTTGTTCCAATAGCACTTTATTTATAAAACCATATTGTGGAACAAATTTGGCTAAATGGTAGTAGCTTGCTGACCCCCTAACTTAAGCTGTCATTAAAACATTTCCATTACTTGGACTTCCTGAGTGACTGGGGGCAGTGTGTGCATAGCCAGGAACCGAATGTTTCATGAATAATTTACAGAGATATTGCTTTCTGTGAAGAAAATTCATGTAATATGATAAATTAAGATTGTGTATATACTGCTAACAGCATCCACAGAATTAAATTTTAAAGAGACTCTTTTTCAGAGAAAGATCATAAAAATGCCTGTTTTTAGATAATAAGGTGATATGTATTTAGTAAGTATTCACTAAATATCTGTTGACTTAATGACTAATGAGCTTTGTGATAATGGAACTCTTTTCTGTCAACTACCATTTAGAATCAAGTTTAGCTGGGGGTATAGCTCAGTGGCAGAGTGCTTACTTAGCATGCATGAGGCCCTGGGTTTAATCCCCAGTATGGAAAAAGAAAAAAGTTTACTCTTTTTAAAAATGTGCACTGAAGACACTATACTAAAAAAAAAAAATCAAAGACAAAGACATGGAATATGTAAGCTGAGTTGAACCCTGGATAGTACAAATATAATTATGGAAAAATTATTCTCCTTTGCAAGTCTTGGTTTCTTCAACTGAAAATGCTATCCACTCTAGATGCTCCTCTGAGTGTAAACATAAAAAGGGAAACAAAGATTAGGCAGAGTTCTTGGCACATAAATAGGTTTCTGTCACCTTGCTGTGTTGTTTGCTAAGCATGCCCAGAAAACACTAAACATTTCAGTTACTTTGGAACCGCGTTCAAGATAAATGAGAGAATACGACAGCACTGAAATGACTGAACAATCGGAAAAATTTTATTGCTGAAATTAGGCAATTTCCCTCACCCTTATTTTTTTCAATCTATCTCAGGCATGATTTTCATTCTAATCTTCAGTCTTCCTCCCTATTTTTCACTTCTTGGGATACATAAAAAAAATCTATCTTTTTTGTAGTTGGCCTCATAACATAAGGCTTCTCTTTGAAGAGAGAAAAACAGTTTTTGCACATGTATGCATGTTCACATGTGTGTAGGTGCAGGAGTTGAAGTCTGCTACCTTCCTTTATCACTCTCCATTAAAAAGTAAAAAAAAAAAAATCCAAAACAATATATAACCTGACAAAACCATTTCAAAGGCACTGGAAGAATTAAAGTTCACCGTACCTCTAATCCAGGATCCTTCAAAATTACTATAGGCAATGACGTACTGTTTGAACTCTGTAGGTGAGGACCAGGGCTTCCTGAAGTATTTGTTCAGAGGGCTGTAACAAGTCTTACTTTACTTCAATGTCAGATTCTCTGCCTCTACTGAAGATAAAGGAAGTTGTACACTGTTATGGAACCCCTGGAGTCGGGTTGGACCTGACATGAAATGCCAGGCCTGCCTCCTTCTGCCTGTTTTGGAGTCTAGTTTTTATGTGTCCTTCTAATTGGTTTTACTGAGAGAAATTGTCAGTTTTTCAAGCAAGATGACATCTAGATTTTCTTTGCACCACATCTGAGAAGCACCTTTTCCTCTTGGACTTGCCCTTGCCCCTAACTACTGTGCATTTCTGGCAAAAGTTGTCTGAGGGACAATGATTTCTTATTTGTAAGCAGCAATTAGATAGTTTAACTAAGTATATTTAGAATTCTTTACAGTTCTGAATTTTTTGACTTCACTTAATTTTAACATGAAAACAAAATAAAATATGAAGATAAATTAAAATGCTAATTTCAAAAGTACTTGACAGCAGAAGTCAACATGAAACTCAGTTTATCAAGGGATGCTTTCGTTCCAGGGAAGAAAAATAAATAAAGGAAAAACAAATCTCCAGTCTATTTCTGGGAGCATATCTCACAGCAGAAACATTTAGATAAAATTTCTACACCATCTACAGCTCTTCAGAGAGCATTCTGTAGTTAAAACAATCTAGTTGTAGCTTTGGCCAGACTTGTTCAGAACTGTCCCATCTTAGCACATGATTACTATTTGATTGACTACATATGGCTTTAAAATTATTTTATTAGTTGGCACAAAAGCTTAAGTTAAACTTTTAAAAATTTATTTTTTGATTTTATGTGTATGGGTGCTATGCCTGCATGTATATAAGTGCACCTGTGTTGTGCAGTGCCCACCGAGTACAGAAGAAAGTATAGGATCCCCTGGAAATGGAGTTACAGATGGTTGTACCCAGCTCTCCTGCAAGAGCAGCCAGTGTACTTAACCATGGAGCTATCTCTCCAGGCCTGCTATGTTAAAGTTAAACAACCTAGAGGCTTAGGAAAAGATTTTCACAAAACATGCTGCTGAAGTCTGAAGAATTCTTTTCAATATTGTCCTCCTTTTAAAATTCCACAAAGAAGGCAGAATCTCTGAACAAGAACTTAAGAACAATCCAGGCATGGTGGGACATGCCTGTGATCCCAGCCCTCAGGAGTAGAAGCAGAAGAATCATGGGTTCTAGGCTGTATAAGACAACTCTGCCTCAAACAAAACAAAACAAAACAAAAAACTCAAACCACCAGGTGTCAAAAGTAGTGAAGTTTTTCACTGTTGGTATGTTCTGTGATCGTGCATGAAAATACAATTAACTTTAATTATTTTATTATATAACAATAAAAGATGAGAATCCTTGTTCCAAAATATTCTTTCATTTGGTATATGAGAAGCCTTGCCGATGTGCAAAAACATCAAACAAACCACAAAAAACTTGGCACTCCATAATCTTGAGTAATTTTGGAGAAGACTGAAGTATTTGGCTATGAAAAAGTTTAATGTTATATGATTGCACAAATAGGACATGATACACCATTTCTAATCAGTAGGAACTTACATTGAGAACACTTCACACTTCTACACTGGCAAAATAAAAAAAATCTGTGAATGGTCAAAGACAATTTCAGTGAAAATTGCATCATATAGCTGTGATTTCATCCCACCTCGGCCCATGCCCTGACTACTTTCACTAGACAACAGAGAATGAGATACTTACCCTATAAACTACATAACTAGGAACATCCTGATAAAATGACCAGTGCTATTTGACTGCAAAGTAGAGCAGCAAAGGGTAACACTGGAAAAGCTCAAGCTCTGGTTTTCAGTGTACTGACCACTTCTCAGTATCACAGTGTTGGATGACAACTCTTTTCACCTCACAAATTATTAGAGGTTTGCCTTCAGCTGCTAAAATTACACTTAGTGAATCTGTTATATTCAAGCTGCTGTTAATCTTTCCCCCATTAAGTTATAACAGCGATGTGTTTAACAGCTATACGATCTTCCCAATCTTAGCTGTACGTGTACAATACGAACAGTAATCAAGATCTCTCAACAAGTCGCAGACTTAAGATCAGGCTTAGTTTCTATCTCTTGGGTTCCAACCAGAAATTTCTCATTCTTCATCTATAGATCTATAAATGTGATCTCAACACTGACCTATACCATGTGTAAATACATACATAAAGAAATTCAATGATTATTTTACTTACAGATACAAATGACAGATATGTTTTATTTCATAATTTACTCTTAAGTTGCTTCTAATATAAATATCAAATAATTTTACATGGAATGATAATTATGAATGTCTAAAAATGACTTCATATCACTATATCATTTTTTTTTCTGCAAAGAACTAGTGCAGAAGTACATAGGGCGATTTTAAGAATTACATGAAATAATTTAGCTTTAAAAAAAACTTCATTTTGAAAAATTTTAAGGTAGTAAAAATAGATTTTCATATTTAAAAAAGTCATACTATTTTCATTGTAACTAATTCAGTTATAGTTTTTCAATAATTCACTTTAATTTTTTTTGCAGGACGGGTTCATTAGTTTTTCTATGATAAGAAGACATTTATTTAATACACATCCCATTATTCTGTAGCTCAGAAACTGAACTACATTATCTTTCAGAAGGTTAATAAGATACCAATCCCTTTTATTATTTTACTATCAAATCATCTTAAAAATTTAATCTACTAAAATGATATTATAAAGTGAACTGTTTACTTGGTTGAGTGAAATACATAATTTTTAAAGGAAAACTAAAGTTTGACTATAGATTAATAACCTAAGAATAATGCTTATATAATAAAAAATACACCTTTGATACCATCTGTTATACTGTTCTAAAGTCATTTGAAATACTATTTCTCTATTATTACTTTATTTCTTCTAAATATTATAAAACACTAGGGCTTATAAGACATACTGTAATGTTATTTCATATTGTTCTATACATTTTCCTAATCTGTCCCACATTTTTCTTTATAAAATGTCAATAAAAAGATTAAACCTACATATATAAAGATCACAGCAAATGCCAGATGTTGAGAGAGTCTCTGGAGACCAGAGGCTCCACACCAGGTGGTTGAGCAGCCTAATGAAGCCACACATGCTTGTGAGGGACACAAAGGGTGGGCTTGGAGGGGCCTGCTCTCATCTAGTCATTTAGGAAAGAATATAGAAGGATTTGAAATCAAAGCAAAATGAAATGACTCGGTGCCTTCTCATTTATATAGCAGTTTTATTTCTGCTAAAAGTTTTAAAATTTGTCTGAATTAGAACTGAAGAAAGTAATCTTTCCCACACTCTTTAGTGACAGGATAATACCAACTGTATTTGCAACCCCTCTATCAAGTGACAGAAATGAGAAAAATCAACTTTCGAAAAGGGGGATTAAGAAACAAGCTAAAAAGTCATTATGCTTCCTATATTGGAAGACTCAGTTCAGCTTAGTGCTATGACAACAAACTTTAGAAAATGGACTAACCATAAAGTCTGACCTTAGGCAATAACTAATGAACCTAAGAGCATTTTAATATATTTTCTTATCACCAAGTGAAGCACTTTAAGTTATTATAGTTGGGCCGTATGACCTCATGCAATTGAATCATGTTAGAGCCAAATAGGCTAATGTCTTTGATAGCAATTAGATAAAGGCAGGACGCTAACTTGTACATTAAGAAGTGTTAAACAAAGGGACTCATCTCTTGGTTTAACCTAGTTTAATAAGCTACTCATTTAACAGTAGAAGAAGTTAATGTGGCAATGGCCTCTTTCACCTGTCAAAAAGGAAATTAATTTTATTTTAAAAATTATCAGGGATTTTATTTTTATAATGGACACTGCTAGTTTCTAAAGTTTCTAATAACATCTTGATATACTCTAATATCAGAGAAGCTCCCCTTTAATGTCTATAATTTCCAATATGCTCAGCATTAGGTGAACAACATTCTCTTGTCGGTCATAATCACAGTCATTTATCTGAGCTAAACATGGCTGGTTACAACAGAGATTAAATGATAAAACAGTTCAATAAAATAGTGTGATATAGATACTAAAATATTTCACCAAAGCTAAGATGTCATTGATTGTAATGCACAATTCTAAGTAGCCAGAAGAAAGAACTGTTAAGCTATTGTCATACTTGTTACTAGAATTCTTACACTTACTAGAAAGAACTTTTTCAAACTTTAATTCTGTTCATTATTATATACCACTTTTGCACATATAAAAGACACATGTAAGAGAAACAAGTTGGCTAGAGCATTTCAAAAGCTTCTTCGTATTTAGATCATGATTCTTTTTACTTGAACTTAGGGGCTGTGGATGTCCATGTCTTTGTTCACAATAATGTTCTGTCACCTGGAGTATTTGTGAAACTTCAAACTTTACTATACAACGTGTGTGTGTGTGTGTGTGTGTGTATACATAATATATACATTGCATTATTAAGCTATAAATATGTACAATTATGGAAGCATCAAATTGTACTCCACAAATATGCACAATATTTTGTAGTAATAAAAATAAACTTTAAAAAAAGAGGCAGCTTCGCTTAAAAGGGTATTCCAACTCCCTCTCAGAATTATTCCCCATGTTATTAATAGTCATTCAGTATGTTTTATGCAGATATCTTTTGTTTTTTAATTTTTAATTTGTTTTTATTTTATGTGTATAGAGTGTTTTGCCTGCATGTATTGTAAGCATATCCATGTTGTGCAATGCCTGTGGAGGCCAGAAGAGGGAGTCAGAACCTCTAGAACTGGAGTTAAGGATAGTTGTTAGCCACCATGTGGGTGCTGGGAATTGAAAATGGGTCCTCTGCAAGAGAAGCCAGTGCTCTTCAGAGCTGGCTGAGTCACCTCTCCAGTCCATCTCCCCCCAGCCCCCCTTGTGAGTCAGGGTCTCAACATAGACCAGGCTGGCCTTGAACTTGCTATATAGCTGAGAATGAGCTTGGATTCTTGATCTTGCCTCCAACTCTAGAGTGATAGGATTACAGGTATGTACCACTATGTCTTGCTCTATCAGCCACTTTCTTAATTTTTATCTTAAGGTGTCAGTAAGAAGCCTTTAGGACCAGAAGCAAGGGTTCATTCTCCTTCCTCAGGTGATCTGTAAATGACTTCTTGATAGGAAGTGGAGGGATAGTTAAAGATGAGGCCTCAATAATAACCAAGTTTACCACAGAATAGATGACATCAGCACCCCAACTGCTGCCTGGCTGACAGTGATTTTAAGATGACATGAACTGTAAGGTGAAGCCATGCTTGGGGCTGGAGAGGTGGCTCAGCGGTTAAGAGCACTGACTGCTCTTGCAGAAGACCTGGGTTCGATTCCCAGCACCCACATGGTGGCTACAAACCATCCTTAAACTCTGGTTCCAGGGGAATCCGAAGCCCTCTTCTGACCTCTGCGGCACTGCACGACATGGGTGCACTCACATACATGCAGGCAATACAATCATACACATAAAATGAAAATAATAAATAAAAATAATTTTAAAAGTCATACTTTAGTTTGGTTGGTTCCCAGCACTGGAAACAAAACAGAACAAAAATTATGCTTTCATAGTAAACAAATATGGTTTGATAATTTTTAAGGATTCATAAGCATTCTGGATGGATATCATTATACATTCAAAATTATACACTTGAATATTCAAATAATCAGTGACTGGTTAAAAAGGGAATGATTAACTATGAGCATGGGACTACATACCCATTCTTACTTCTTGCAGTAAGTCAAACTGGTCACTGGTTGGTTAGCACAACTATGCAGAGCAGTAGTTTCTAAGCACTTACTTACACAACAGTGATGGAGAAAATTGCAATCACCAGAGACACTTAAAAATATACACAAGTTTGGGGGCCAAACTCCCCCAAATTATGAAAAATACAAGGTGTCTGAAGTCTAGACACATTAAAAATACACTTGCATTATTTCCGAGGTAGGCTATTTGGGGAAGCACTGGTAGAGTTCAGAATATGTTGCGGTGGAAGTCAAGAGCCAGACCAAATCGCTATGTAGACTACCTAAGTGTAAAATAGAAAAAACCAGAAAATAATAAAATGTAAATTAGAAATATAAAGTTGGGATGAGAATTTTCAAGTTCCAGCTCCACTACTTAGTAGCTGTAGGACCTTGAGTAAGTCACTTAACTTGCCCAGTTTATTTATAAAACAACAACAGTTTGTAATTCATAGGGCTGTTGTGAGGCTGCAATTATGTAACCAGGCTGGGTATTAACACTGGTAATGACACTTAGTATAAACTAAAAAGAAATGTTCTTTTCTCTCCCCCTGCCACCACCCACTACATATGTTTACCCCAGGCTTGTTCATATTGACAGATTTGAAAAATGTAAGCAATTTCTTCGAGGCATTCCCCAATTCTCTCGCCTGCAAGTAATCTCTTCCCTCTCTCAAGCAGTCTACCTGCATTTTGTTACTGGGGCTTATTTCTACTTTGTTTTATACTTATTTATGCACATGGCATATCTTTCTAATGGCCTGCAAACTTTTTAATATATTTTTTTAAAGAAGAAGGAGCTCGGCTAATTTATCTTCATAGTCCTAGCATTTAACATGGTGCCTGAAACAGATACGAGGTTTTGCTAACAGAAGGATGCGAATGAAATAGGAAGGCAGGGATCATGTTTCCATACCGACCTCTGTCTTTGAACAACCATTAACTAAAAGAGGTCACTGCAGCTCAGTCAACACTAGAAGTCAGGCAAGGGACATCAGAATGTGATTTATCAATTAGTCATTAGATCAACTCACACTTACTCAAAGGTTGGTAGAGGAACGGACCTTTAGAGTAATACAGCGGCATTTTCTTAGTCTGAAAACATTGGTAATGTCTCTGGGGAAGAGACAGGGATGTGGTGCCGTACTGCTAAATACCCAGGGAAATGATAATCAGGGTAGCTGCTAAGTAGTCAAGTGAGTTCTTATAATGAAACAAAAATGAATTTTCTTTGATGCTTATAAATAAGCATTTGGTATCATGCCCTGACTAAATTCTTTTAGGTGCTCTATGAATATTTCATATGGATGTGGACTTCATAGTTACTCAGATAGAAAGTTCTTTTTCATTAAAACTAGACTGTTTCTGTAATAGTTGTTATTTCATAGGAAAATGTCTTTAAATAAAAACTGATGCCAGTGAAAATCACAACCATTTAATTTATGAGTTAACCTGTGTGGAAAATGATGTGCTCATGTATGCTTATTGCAGAATAAAAATAATTCAGAAATCTCTTAAAATATGTTGAGCTGACATATTTACCAATTTGAAATGTGAGTTACTGTCAGATAGTTACCATCAGATGTGAGAAAAAAAGAAAACCCAGCATAAAACTTCAGAGCTCAGACACTAAAGAACTAAGTACAAGAGATTCTCAAGTGGACGGTGCAGTCTGATCCTAGACCCACTGGCTTCGGTTCACAGGGAGAGGCTGATCAGAAGCAGAACTAGTTGGAAAAGGACCTTGACTATATGAGAGTGGGCTCATTTGTTAAATATTTTGGTAGAAAATTTAGCATCACATAATAGATTAAGAAAATGGCCACCTTAAAAATTTGCATCTTCTACTTTTGATCTATGAAATACACTTGTTTGTAACTGGAAACACTAAAATTAGGACTCTGACATTTAACATTAGAACTATGGTAAATATTCAGTCAAGTTACTGATGAGATTTCTACCATTTTTAGGTTTAACATTTCCCACAATTATGCTTAACTATTTATTTTTATTCCTACTTATAATAATTAAAATTATTTTCAAAAATTGTTCACGGTGTTTTATAGATAACTTTGGAGTCAAGTATGGAATATTTGATTAAAAAATTTGTACCTTCACAAAGTATAAAAATATACTCTGCCAGAAAACTGCCAGAGATGATCAGGTATATATCTTTAAAAGTAGTATGTATTGCTTAACCATAATTAACTTAAATGACAGGCTGTTTTTGCATTTTTAGAGTTCCAGCAAATCTTCACAATGGTAAATGTGGACTTCACTCCATGTTTTGAACATCCTATATTCTAATGGTTCACTTATTTTCATTTAAAAATGATGGTGAAATTCCCTTAACTAATAACACCTTTCTTGTTTGCAGTCTTCCTTTCTGCCCACGTGGGCCTCACTTCTAAGCCCATTCAAAATGATGTTTTCCAAGCATGTGCCACATGACTTGTTCATATAAATGGAGCAAATTAAACTGTCTCCACATATATTCTATCACATTTGTAGCCCTGATTTCTCTCTTTAGCACGTGGCCAAGACACCGTATTATCTGCCTGCAGAGGTTGACCTCAGGATATTAGATTCTGCCACATAGCTCTCTTGTACTAAACCGAGGGGAAACACTTAATCACCTCTGCCTTTTCAGGAAAAAATCAACTTTAAATTTGCCATGATGAAAAATCAATAAACCAGTAATTGCTTGGCTTATCATTGCATGGAGGAACAAATTGGGAAGTGAAGCTTAGCGTCCACACAGATTTCAGCGAGACGCATGGAGTTTCAGGATCACTAAGCTAGAAAAGGAAAAGGTCTCAGAGTGATAATTAAATCTACTCATGCTGATTTTCTGCCAAATTTATTTCCCAAGAGTATATAAAAATGTTTCACTGCTTACTTGTTAGGCATAACTAATCAAATCAACATTACATCACCATATACAAGAAACAGAAAACGCAAATTCAAGACTAAAGGTATCAGACTGATAATATAAGTCAATATAAAATTATATTAAAATATTTTTGTCTGCTAAAAGTTGTTTCTTTGCTACATAAATGTCCATTGATATTTCACTTTTATCAACTGATAGAATTACTTCATAAGCTTTTAAATTATGAAATACAAAAATATGATCATTAAAAAATAAGCATCAAACTATGACACATTAAATATTTTTAATTCCCAGAATGATCTTTTTAGATCATTTCACCTAGGTTTATTCATGCAAAGTAAATACACGTGATTACATCTAAATTAGTCCATTATTCTACATTTTCACCACATTCAACCTGTGCTACTAGATCTGAGGTCTAAATTAGACTTCATATACACACAGACTTATTATCCAAAATAAAATGAGAACTGTACATCATCTTCCCTGGTAAATGTGCACCAAGTGAAAGTATTTAGTGTTAAAAAAATTACTACTACTAATAGCCCTAATTTCATGCAGCAGATTAGCATAACTCTCATGGAAGTGCAAATGTAATCATACTCAAACATTCACATTAAGAGGAGGAAGGAAGATGAGCCTTTCTTTTTCTTTTGTTAAAAAATGATTTTCTGTATGTCCTTCAACTGGCTACTGGGACTATGATAATTAAAACATTTAAAACAGCACAAGCCCCTCAGTCTCTAATCTGAAGCTCAGGTCAGCTGTCTGTAGATTCTAATTTGTCCTCCATTTGTATTCATGACAAGAAAGTACTGAATATTTAACAGCAACCCAGCAGGAGAAGGTATTGTGGGCTTAGAGGTTAAATAATTTGATTTCTGTGCAGATTACATGTAACATCCAACAACTAATCTCACACCTGATTTGGCAATACAATTACAGTAACAATGATGCAGGTGCACCATAACTATAAAGTCAAGAAATAACTTTTTCTCCAGGGTTGGGAAGCAGTAACTTTATTTAAAACATTGTACTGCTTACTACACTTCTAAGGGCTACCTTTTCATTAAGAAAGCAAAACTGGTTTACAAAGCACCTTAGCTGCTGCTGCGTCTTTATGGTACTAGGATTCTATCTATTTAGTTTGCTAAAAAGCAGTGAGATTTGCAAACAAAACACAGGGCTGTAGAGGGGCCTGTATGCTGTCTTCCAGGCCATTCTCCTGCCTTCAGGCAGGAATACATTGAAACAGAAGCCTTGTTTTGATCTAAGATAAACTTCCATCTGTTGAAAAGTCCAAGGGATCTTTTACAAGAGCAGACTGCTTCTTAAAATTACATAATAAGTCAGAAAACCAAAAGCTAAATAGCTCAGTGTCTTATAAGACCATGGATTTTATTACATGTTTCAAAACAAAGGCTGAAAAATATTTAAGATTTACGTTATAAAGATAAAGCATAGACATAATCATGCTAAAGCATGTAGAAATACAAATGTACTTTATAATTTCATAACTTTCCACTTTCTATTTTTAAAAATATTTGATTTATTAATTTTATTTTATGTGTATGAGTTTATTGCTTGCATGCAACTGCATTCTTGTTCTGCAATGCCCACAGAGGTCAGGAGAGGGCATCAGATCCCCTGGAACTGGAGTTATGGACAGCTGTTAGCCACTATTTGGGTGCTTGGAATCGAATCCAGGTCTTCTGTAAAAGCAGCCAGTGCCCTTAAGCACTGAGCCATCTCTCCAGTTCCCCGTTTTGTATTTTTAATTTATTTTTTTGGATAAAAAAATAAACAACTATATCAACCTGATTTCCCCCCCCCTCTGTTGACTGGAGTTGTCTCTTTGTAAATATCCATTTTATCAAACATCTTTTTTCATATGGAAAAAATTAAATAATTATTGAACAAATCGGAGGAAAAAATGACAAGAGCCCTCAGACAGTAAAGTGGGAAATATAATAGTAGAAGGTTTTATTAAGGTTTCTTTTTAGACAGATGGTATCCAATTCCACATTTTAAAAATGGACTCTAGCTGGATGTGCTGAGGCACACTTTCTGTTCCCACTACTCAAGAGGCTGAAATGAAAGGATTGTTTGAGTCCATGACTTTGACACTCTGGGCAATATGGGAGAAACTTCTGTCTCCTCTCCTTTTCCCAAGCAAGCAAGGGACATTTTTACCTTCTGAATTTTTAGAATCCCCCAGGGAATGATCACCTTTCATTTTTAAATTACTGTAGAAACCATCCTATGTTGGGCATAGCAAACTGGAATTTAGGTATGGTCCCCGCCCTCTTATAGCCTCCATTTAGTGGAACACATTATCTAATGATCAAAATCAGGGGGCTTGATCCAATTAAAAGATAGAAAGGAACACACAAAGAAAAGGCAGGTGCCGTCTATACTTGGAAGATGCTTTCAACATTTGTCTGTGTATAAACTTAAAGTCTTAATTTGCTTTTTTTGTTTAATTTCTGTTTCTTTTTAGTTTGTGTCATAGCAGTCCTGTGGGTCTCCTTTGCTCATTCAGGGACTGGCAATTTCAATGCACCTGATATGATTCAATGTTAACATCCAATCTGATTGCACACTCATAGGATTTCCCCAAATATGTGATATAATTTCTGTTCTTTAGTGTGATTTTTGAGTAAATATTCACTTAAGAGACTCACGTTCCCAATCTGTGAGAGAGAAGACTAGAAAGTCATTAGTGTTCTCAATAAGCAAGCTTTTAAACACTTGGTTTTCTAATTAGTTTACAAAATAGAGGTTTCCATATAGAATTTTCTTATATACTTAGTTTTGGTTTACCCTTCCCGCTGATCCCTTCCATCTCCCTGCTTCCATCACTGCTTGTACCCTCCCACTCCCCAGCATTCCCCTGTCTATATCACATGTGTCTACATTTTATTTTATTATGTGTGTGCATGATGTGTGTGTCTGGGGTGGGGGGTCCAAAGGACAACCTGTGGGAATTGGTTCTCTGCTTCTACCTTGATGTGGGTTCTGGAGATTGAACTCAGGTCTCCAGGCTTACTCTGCAAGTGCCTTAACTCAACGAACCATCTTGCTGGACCCCAATAAACAATTTTTTTCCTGGCTTTTTGAGACAGGGTCCCCCTGTAGCCCCAGTTGACCTGGAGCTTGCTATGTGACCAGGCTGGCCTCAACCTCACAGAGATCCACCTGTATCTGCTTCCCGAGTGCTAAGGTTATAGGTGTGGGTCACCACGCCCAGCCAATAAGCAAGTTTTAATGAGTGTCAATGCTTTGTCTTTCAGTGTTTAGCAATGTGCACAGAGCAGTGCACACTCAGTAACTGGACACAGAGCAGGATCACCCCCTTTAGCTTGACGGGGACAAGAAAGCAGATGACTCAGCTATATACTGGACAGAGAACAAGCTATACTGATCAAAGAAACTGGAAGAACTTTCTCTGGGGCTGAAATAGATTGAGGAAATTATAACTGATACCACTTCCTAGCTACCCATAAGCCAGAATTAGGGTCCAGTCTTCCTCCCTCAGATAGCAAGGTAGTTTTCTGCATCTACAGATCACTTCTAAAAGCTTGGTATGGCCCTTCCTTCTAACTTTTGTTTGGAAATTGTAATTCTGTTGTTGAATTTGATTCGAATAAACAATTTCAAGGATTCTTTTCCCTCAGGTCACTGGGTTTCTATGTGAATATATCTGTGACTGCTCTGGGGTATGAAGATTAAAACTCTCTGGGTAGTCATTTAATGATAATAAACCACATTTAAAGGTGTACTGTTAATGCCTTGCAATCAATCACTAAATTTAATATCACACAAAGTTTATATAAAATACGGAATTAAATGTGGTTTTATTATATCACGGACATAGCCAAATATCAGTTACTGGCAAGCAATTATAATTTACCCAATTTCCACCAAAGAGACTTAATATAAAAATTATAATCATAATATAAAAATTAGAAAAAAATGGGGCTGGCTAGATGGCTCAGTGGGTAAGAATACTTGCCACCAAATTTGACCACCTGAGATTGATCCCAGAACTCACATAGTGGAAGGGACAGAACTAGCTCCTGAAGGTTGTCCTCTCATCTCCATATCCCTCCACAAATAAATAAATAGATACAAGAAGAAAACAATTGGAAAAAAATTAATTTTCTTATTCAGAGTTCTTTCAAACTGATGTTACAGGCTTTTTAACACAGGAAAGAAAAGTTGGCAAAACATTTGTTACTTTAAATACATTAAACCAAGGTCTGGGGCTTGTACAGCATGCATGAAGCCCTAGGCTCCATCTCCAGTATTTGAGCACTTAAATTGTTCAAAAGTTTGTGTGGTAAATTGAAAATCACATTGTGGATAAGTAGTCAACTATGAAAATCCAGTGTTCAAACAATATAGTCATCATTATGTAAGAGATGTGTGAGGGTAATGCTTGTGTGTTTCAGTGCATTTCCTTAAAATTGCTCATGTTATTCTAAGTCTGATACTCTCAATTGAATTGCAGCATCTTAAGTGCAGAAGCCACATATTTTAGACTGCTTAACCTCAGTGATGGCACAGTACCACCTCAGAATAACTCTTCCTGATCCTCTTTCTACTAAAAATGCCTTTGCACTGAACTAACAAGCCTTTTAATCTTTAAATCTTCCAATTTAAAAAAGCAGAGCCTTGTTTGAACCATCAGGTTTTTAATAGTGCCTGTAGCTATTAAAGTGGCCTTTTTGGCTGATCATGATACCCTTAACATTGGTGTTATAGATAAGAAATTTTTGAGCCAATAGATATCAAGTGCTATTTTAGGATTCTTGGTTTCCCCTCATGCAGATCTTGTTTTCAAGCTTTCATTGTTGTTTTCACAGCAGTGTGTTTTTATTTTGTTTCAGCAAAAGTGCAGGGAGGGTTTGAGCGGCCTGCAGTTCCTCATCCTTCTCCTACATGCTGGTGCTCACAGTTCATCTTTGAACTGGACACGTTCCCTGAACATATAAGATTACCCAAAGAAACATCTTACACGTAGGAAATAAGTTGTGTTCCTCTTAAAAATTAAAGTACTCTGTTTACTATGTCTGTATGTAGCAAAAGTCTAGCCATGTTTTAAAGAAATCTGTGATAATTTAGAAGTTTTAAAATCAGTTATTTTGGAAGAATTATAATATATCATAAATTGGTAAAAATTATTTTAGATTTTTTTCAAAAAATATAAGTCCTCAAGTTCAGGAGGAGCTCAACCAAGTATTCTTTTTAGGGGAGATAGGGTATTGTTTTCTTTTTGAGATAGGCTTTCTTGTATCACAAGCTGGCATAGAGCTCCTTATATAGCTCATTAATTTTTCTTGAGGTTTAGGAAAAAATATATATGTGGGCATCAACATGGTGCAGGTTCATCTAAGAAAGAAAGCAGCTGATAGCTTGAAAAAAAAAAAAAAAGCAGTCCTCTGCTTACTGTGCAAACCTACCAGGTTCTAGGAATCAGGTGAGCATGGGTTAAAAAGGCAGATTTCCACAAAACACTTTAAACTGCTGATATAATTTGAATAAGTATTTTTCTCTAACAGCCCATGTGTTAAAGGCTTGGTCCACAACTTGTGGTAACATTGGGAGATGCTGGAAGATGTGGTGGGGGCCTACAGGGAGTAAGTCCTGTCATCAGAGGCATGCCCTTGAGGAATATTGTGTAGTCCTTTAAGGACAATAGCACTCTGCTCACTAAGAGTTAAGAGACTTCTCTGGACTTTGTTGATGTAGAGGCTTGAGGAGGGGAAAGGCTGCTCCCAGAATGCTTGGGAAGACCAGATAAGCTGTCTTTGGAATGTCAGGGCAGATGTAGTCCCCCCCACCCCTTTTATGCTTCTACATACATCAAAGGAGATCAGTCTTCACGGCCTTGGGTGTGCTGCGCTTGTTGTCTCACCATTATGATGGGAAAATTCCTATGTGTTTTGCACTGCGTGAGCACTTATCATATGTAAACTCTGTGTGAACTTCAAATGCTGAACTTCCAATAAAAGCTCTCAAGAGGACAGTGAAAGTGCTCTTGAGTAGACAAAATCCAAGCCCCCCCCAGCTTAATTTTTCAGCTTTTCGGCATTGATCAAGCAGGGGGCCTATGTGGTACCAGGGGGGCCACAATACTGGGACCTTGATCCCTTTGCACGTCTCTCTTTCCACCCCTGCTCCATGAGGGAAGCAGCTGCCTTTGCTGCATGCTTCCTGTCATGATGTACTATGTGCCATAGGCGACCATGAGTTTTTTTTGTTTTAAGTAGATCATCTCAATTTGGGTACAGAATTGGAAAGCTGACATTCCTGCGAAGGAAGGAAGTTTTAGAACAGGGTCTGTTCTAATTTAAATATTGAGGCAAACTCAGGAATCTGTATTGAAACGCCTCCCAGGGGGTCTGTGATGGGTATAGAGCAGTATTTTATGCACAAGGATGGGGTATGAGATGCCTGTCAAGACGGCTGCCCCTTAAGGGTTCTAAACCTGGAAGGAAACTCAATCCTCACAGTTGTTAAATTTAATGCCTTTATCAGACACTTGTTTTGGCATATTTAATCTCCTTAAGAAAGTTGATTTTTGGACTAGAGGATAACTTTGAAGAAGTCATTACTTTTCTTGTTGTTATGACCAAATACCCGACAAAAGCAACTTAAAGAAGGATTTATTCTGGCATGTGGTTTTGAGGGGATATAATCTATCATGTTGGGGTGAGGAGGCATGGCTTCAGGAAGATCCTTCGTGGCAGAAGTATGAGGCTGTTTGCTAGGCAAGCACAATACCACTGAGCTATACCTCCAGTCCAAGTCAATGAATTTCAGCAATCATTACCACAATCTAGTTTTAGAACACTTTCACCATCCCTCAATGAATTCTTTTAATAAATATTCTCTGTTCCTACTCCAGCTAATCAGTGATTTGATTTGTGGACACGTATTTCTAAGCATTCATAGAAATCAAATCATATAGTATATTAATAGTCTTCCTGTCTGGCTTCTTTAACCCACAGTCGGTTTTAGGCTTACTCATGTTAAAGCATACATCAGTAGTTCATTTCTACTTATTGATGAAACATCCCATTGCATGCTGTTTACCAATTTTCCAGTCGACCTTAAGAGTAAAAATAAATTGGTTTATCTGGGCCAACTGTATGGCCTTAAACACCCAAAAGGAAAGTATAACCAAAGATTAAAGGGGCCAATATAATTTCTTAAGAGTCCATATGTATAGCTAAAGGCTACATAACAAGCAACAATGCCAGATAGGAGATGCATTCTTTTGAGTTGTTGGCCAAGGTGGCCAAAGGGACTCCCAGATAGTAACCCAACATAGAAGTGGGAAAATGAGCAGCAGATGCCAATCTTTTCTAAAGGAATACTGACAACTGATTGCTGCTAGATGAGGAACAGCTGACCCTCCTAAAACAAAGACC
>NW_008341872.1:2945294-2945474 GCF_000622305.1 Nannospalax galili | reverse complement strand
GGGAGGGTGCCATCTGGGAAGTGGGTGTATAGTTGAATAAGATGGTTTGTGTGATACACGCACACACACACACACACAAATCAACAAATTAAAAAAATATATTTGAGGAGGAAGCATGGAAATTTACATCATGCTAATTAGTAGAGGTGATAAACATTACCATTGAAATCTACCCAATGA
>NW_008341872.1:2944839-2945048 GCF_000622305.1 Nannospalax galili | reverse complement strand
ATATGTTCTAAAATGAAATGGAGATCTTTTTTAAAGGTTAAAAACTCATTCAATTTTATGTCTTACAGGACTTATACTGAGTTCAATATTATATAACTATTAATTCAACTGTGAACGTAGAAACTTGCAGCTACTTGTGAAAGAGATGTACTCCTGCTCTGGAGTGTGATACTGAATATGTTAAATCTGTACTGAAATGCTTCTTCTAA
>NW_008341872.1:2935825-2944761 GCF_000622305.1 Nannospalax galili | reverse complement strand
TTCGAGGCCAGCCTGGTCTCCATAGCGAATCCAGGCCAGCTAGGGCTACAGGGAGACCCTGTCTCAAAAAGACCAAAATAAGTAAATGAATAAAAATGAGTCTTTTTGTAGGAAACAATATATTTTAAAATGGAATGGAGCTCTTTTTTAAAGGTTAAAACCTCATTTAATTTTATGCCTTATAGGGTTTATACTGAGTACAATATTGTGTAACTGTAATAATTCAACTATAAACCTAAAAATTTACAACTAATTTTGAAAGAGATGCATCTTTGCTCTGGAAATTGTGATTGAATATGTCAGTGCTGTGGTAATGAAATGCTTCTTCTAAGTATGTGGTTATTAAATAAATAATTAAAAAATATTTTACTTTATGTGTATGTGTGTGTTATCTTCTTGTAGGTAAGTGCACCTGTGTCGTGCAATGCCCATGGAGGACAGAAGAGGCTACCGGATCCCCTGGAACTGGAGTTACAGACAGTTGTTAGCTGCCATGTGGATGCTGGGATTCGAACCCAGGTCTTCTGCAAGAACAGTCAGTGTTCTTAATTGCTGAGCCATCTCTCCAGTCCTGAGGTTGTTTCCATTTTTTGGCCATGTGATAATGTTGCTATGAATGCCTGTATATATATCTGCAGACTTGTTTATATATCTCTTGGATTATTATCTTTATTCGTGAGATTTCTGAGTCATATAATAACCTATGTTATTTTTAAAAATTTTATTTATTATTTTTATTTTATGTGTATGTGTGTATTGCCTGCATGTACATAAGTGCACCAGTGTTGTGCAATGCCCATGGAGGTTAGAAGAGGCTGTTGGATTCCCTGGGACTGGAGTTATGGATAGTTGTTAGCTGCCATGTGAGTGCTGGGATTCAAACCTGGGTCTTCTGCAAGAACAACCAGAGGTCTTAACTGCTGAGCCATCTCTCCAGCCCCCTAAAAACTTTTTAAAGTAAAAAAAAGTTAGACTGAACAATCAGAAAAGCATTGAACTCTAGTTCTAAATCCATCAACTTTAGTTTTTTTTTTTTCTTTTTTATATAAAATATTAAAAGAGTTTAAATGGAGATACCCTGTAATGGAGGGACACTGCCCCTGCCACATAATATAGGCTAGCAAATAAAAAGCCCAGTGCTGGTAATTTAATCCAATTTTTGGAGTTGTTGACCATGGCAGTCTGACAGATCCTCAAATAATTGTGGCTATTGGCATTGCTCTTGTTTACCATCCAGAAATTGAGAGTAAGATGCTATTGCTGAAGACACTATGTACATGAGTCACAGAACTTGTTTGTTCTTGAGAAATCAAGGTGGTACTGACCTCAAAGCTTCACCTCTACTGGCTAACTTCCATAGTGCTAGAAGGTGTTATGCATGCTACCAGAAGAGAAAAGTAATCATCAACCTTACCCTGCTGTGAATTCTGCAAGCTGCAATAAAATCTGGCCTTGGCCTTGTAAGATATGCTCACTCATGCAATAGTGGCACAAATGTTATGGGAATAACAAACCACATTGTGATTGGATTTAAGGCTTGCTTCACAAGATGGAAACAATACCTGACTATGTTTTCAAGCCTAGGAATCTGTGGCTTGATAGGTAATAGGCCATAGGGGAGAACCTACTACTATTATTCTGCTAAATAGACACAGTATTAAAGTGATTCCTAAAGACTTACTCTTATACTCCTAGATTAATGCATTGCTCAACTCTCACCAGAGAAGCTTCTTCTTGCAGCAGATGATAATTAATACAGAGACCCACAACTCGTCAACATGCAGAAAATAAGAGTTTGGAGAGCTCAGCCCTAAATGGGACACCTATACCCTTTTCTCCTGAGGAAGCTCAGGGATCATTATGGAAGAAGGGGCAGAAAGTATGAGAGCCAGAGGTGGTGGATGAATACAAGGAAACCATATTGTCTGGACACCATAGGGTAGCTGTATTAAGAACTCACAGCATTTGTGACAGCATGCCCAAGACCTGCACAAGCCCAAGCCAGACCAATGATTACTTAAGAATTACTGAGTTCACTCCAAATGCAAATTTAAAGACATCTAGTGTTTTTTTTAAAAAAAATTCTAGAACTAGTAAAAAAAATGCACATTGCAAAGTTGTATGTACTTGAGGACTTAAAATAGTGAGGTGAATTCCGACAACTTTTTACTTGTGAAAAAACTGTGACCAACAAGTTGCTTAGCAGGTAAAAATGCTTGCTGTACAGGCCTGATGACCTTTGTTTGATCCTTAGAAACCATATAAAGGTGGAAGGAGAGAATTGACTCTATAAGAGAGAGAGAGAGAGAGAGAGAGAGAGAGAGAGAGAGAGATATCAGAAGGATGTACCAAAGTACTAGTAGAAGTTCTCCCACTAGACAGCAGGATTATGTATATTTCTATTTTGCTTTATACTTTAAAAAATTATTTTATTGTAATTTTATGTGTATCGGTGTTTTGCTTGCACATATGTATAAGTACACCCATGCTTGAAATGCCTATGGGGCCAGAGAGGGCATCATTTCCCCTAGAACTGGAGTTATGTATGGTTGTTAATCGCCATGTGAGTGCTGGGAACCAAATCAAGGACCTCTGCAAGAGCAGCCAGTGTGCTTGACCATCTCTCCAGCCCTGCTTTATACTTTTTATTTACTGTTTTACAAAATAGGCTTATACTAGTTTTTATTTAAATATAGTTATATTTAAGAGAATATCTCCATGCAGAGAAAAATTAAAATACAAAGTGATAAGAAACACATTTACAAAATAGATTCCAAGGAGTACATCATTTCCCAAATTAAAAACAAAAAACAAAAAACAAACTGGCAGTTTAAATTTTGTGATCTTTGTTTCCCATCTTAGTGAGTGAGTGTATGTGTGTGTGTGTGTGTGTGTGTGTGTGTGACAGAGAGAGACAGAGAGAGAGAGAGAGAGAGAGAGAGAGAGGGAGGCAGGCAGAGAGGTAAGTAGTTCTGGAGAATAAAAGAAGTATCATTATATGACTGCTCAGTGGAAGGTAATAGTGGCTAAGACCCTAGGCTTAAATATTGCGTTCAATTTAAGAGCTGTGTAATATTATTATTACTGTTATTAGTAGAATTATGTCATTCCCCCTTCAGAGGACATACAGTTTAAACAACCTAGCTAAAAATAAATCCATACTTTAAAATTTACTTTTTTCTTTTCAAGAGACTATTCCCAATCTGGATTTTCATTGTATTTTTTTTTAAATTTTTATTTTTTTAAAAATTGGGGCTGGAGAGATGGCTCAGCAGTTAAGAGCACTGGTTGCTTTTGCAGGGGACCCAGGTGTGAATCCCAGCACCCACATGGTAGCTAACAACTATCTGTAATTCCAGTTCCAGGGAATCTGACACCCTCTTCTGACTTCCACATTATTGTACAACACAGGTACATTTACATGCATGCAGGTAATACACTCAAACACATAAGAAAAATGAATAAAATACTAAAAAAAATTTAAGTAAGTTTGCATGCACAGTAGCATTTAAACATAGGTTCATTTCTAGCATGCACTTGGATCAGCTTAGACCACTTCTATAAATTGGATTTCAGGTTTTTATTCTAAAGTACCATTAAGTAAGAATTAGCTCAGTTATCAAATCACACTAACATTCATGTTATCAGAGTTTGTATTGGAAAACAGTACTAAAAGATTAGTACTTCTGATCTAGCTTCATAAATTCTAACGAAAGACATGAAGAAATGCCTCACCCCTGTAATATACCACTCAAATGCTGTAAATTTTGCATTTAGTAGAGATTTAACATATAATTATACATATCATTAAACCACAAATAACAATGCCCATCTCAAGTGAGATTCAGTGAGATGAGGAATCTTCTCACATTCCAACAATTTTTTATTGCTAATTAATTAATTAATTAATGTTTGTTTGTTTGTTTGTTTGAAACAAAGTTTCTCTATACAACTCAGCTCAGTCTCAAACTCACAATTCTGTCTCCCCCTCCTAAGTGCTGGAATTACACAGCCTGGCTCCCCTCCTCACCCTTTTTTTGGCAATGGTTTGAGTCATCCAAACCTTTAAATTATTAGCAAATTCTTTGAATTCACAGTTAGTAGACAGAAAAACATGACCAGCCCCTGAGTTATATGTCATTACAAGGGCATTCAAAGAACTGATGCATTTTTCTCTGAAATCAAAGTGAGGCAGTCACTTTGAAGAACAAACCTAGGTCCCATGACCCTTACTGCTCCTTCTCCAGCCAATGACAGAAATCATCACTACTGCTTTCCTTGTTTGCTAAACCCTATATTCTGGGTTCTGTGTTAATTGATTTGCATATATTGATTTAATATTTACAACTCTTTTAAAATATTTTGATGGTTTTTATTTTATGTGTATGAGTGTATTGCTTGCATATAGGTATGTACAATGTCATGCAATGCCACAGAAGTCAGAAGAGGGTGTCAGAGCCCCTGGAACTGGAGTTACAGATGGTTGTTAGCCTCCATGTGGGTGCTGGGAATTGAACCTGGGTCCTCTGCAAGAGGAGCCAGTGCTCTTAAAAGCTAAGCCATCTTTCCAGCACTTGTTTACAACTCTTGATGAATGGGAATATAAAGACTCAGAAGTTGCACCCAAACTCACAATGCTACTAAAACTGCTAAAATCCAAATCATGTTTCTGAGTTCATGTTACGCTTTCACCACCAAGTACTCTGTAGACTTGTCTTCACTGCAAAGTCTGAAAGTAGTTTTGCTTAAGGAGAAAGACAGGAGGCCCTGGACTCAGGAAAAAAGACTTGGTAACACCCATTCTGATGGCCAGGGCCATCCACTTCTCAGAGGCCTCATACTTGTTTAGGACTTGGTTTAAGCCTGACATATGTACATCCTGCCACAGCCAAACTTGGTTTTCTGGACTAGGATTTTGATACTAGTTGAATTAGGTTTTTGAGATTCCCTTTCTATGAGTAGTCTTATTTTTTGGTTTTACATTTACCTTACTTGCTCTATATAATGTCCAATGTCGAGTTGCAGATGGTTGATGGAAAATAATTAAAAAAATTTTTTTGATTTATTATTTTTATTTTATGTGTATGAATGTACTGCCCATATGTGTGTAAGTGCACCCATGTCCTGCAATGCTGTGGAGGTCAGAAGAGGGAGTCAGATAAATAATTTTTCTTCAAATTGAAGATGATTTCAAATGAGTCCTATTGGATACTGTGGATTATAACAGTTCATGGTAAGACAGGTAAGAATGTCTCAAATAGACCAAATTAGTCAACTTTCTCTCCTCACATTAAAATTGTGGAGACAGAATCATATATTCTTTTCTTGGGATGATAGTTTCCATTCTACTTCTTAATTTCATACAAGTCAGTTAGACTATACCAGCTGTAACATAAAATACATATTTATTATATATCATATTAATTCTCCATTTTCCCTCCATCAGTGGTCTTATAAAATAAAGAACAGGGGCTGGAGAGATGGCTCAGCCGTTAAGAGCACTGACTGCTCTTGCAGAGGACCCGGGTTCGATTCCCAGCACCCACATGGAGGCTACAAACCATCCTTAACTCCAGTTCCAGGGGAATCTGAAGCCCTCTTCTGACCTCCGTGGCATGGCACAACATGGGTGCACTCACATACATGCAGGCAATACACTCATACACATAAAATATAAAAAAATATAAAATATCACTTAATTCCAGATAACTAAAATAAACTTATGCATATTCAAGAAATAACGATTTCAGGAAAGATAGCATGTAAGTATACATCTAATAGCAGAGGGATTTTCTGTAAAACTTTTTGGTAATAGAATTCATCCTGGATGCCCACTATGAGCTGCTAAGAGTTAGTGTGCCAGTAAAATCAAAAGTTTTATGTTTAGAGAAAGATGGTATCTTTGCGATAAAGTACTCTATTTAGGAACTTGATCTGGCTTCATTATTTACAACAAATATTAATATAATCAACAATTCTAGTGTCACTAGGATATTTATCTCTGAATACATTACAGCCGTATATCTTAGAGTCAGATATGCTATAGGAAATAAACATTTACATACTTGAAATGTTTGGACCTACTTGAAATGGACCTCATGTTTTTTTTTTAATAGAAATAATTATTTGTTATAGTGAACACGTTCTGTCATCGTTGAGCTTATTAATAAGAATCATGAATTTCAAAGAATACTTTAATTTTATCTGTTTTACTTTTAAAGGTAACCACCACTGCCAGATACTAATTCTACTATTAAGGCAGAGTGCTCTTATTTAGGTTAAATCATTATGATTTAAAATAAACATAATTTTATTCATGACTTGCTAACTTGCTTTCTTGATGTGAACACCTGCCTGTATGTGATCCTTACCAAACACATCTATCTCCCAAACATTTCTGCTAAAAACCAAACATAAGACAGGGTTGGGAGTATAGTTCCCTGGTAGAATGCTTGCCTAGCATATCCAAGGCCCTGGATGTGACCCCTGCACCATTAAAAGAAGGCAAGTTCACAGCTAGATGATGTTCCAGTTTAATGAACTCACCACCAATTTCTCCTCATAAATAAATGTAGATTTTTTTTCCCAACAGTGTGTGGGATGGCTTAAGCTATGAGCATTCTATTAATCCTTACAGTATCATTTTATTTCATTGAGAAGATGGTGAAACACAGTTAAATATAGACAAAGACTGATTCACCTTCATCATTTAGTTTCATAGACAAGAATCATGCATGTACCACAGGAATTATTTCTGAAGTAGTTTCTTTTAAAAATATTTAAACATTTTTATGTGTGTTCTTATGTGTTCCAGAGAGAGAGAGAGAGAGAGAGAGAGAGAGAGAGAGAGAGAGAGAGAGAGAAGTGAGACAGCACCATGATGCATGTATGGAAGTTGAAAACAAGTTTGGTGAGAGTTCTCACCTCTTGCTTTGTTTGAGACAGGGTCTCTTTGTTGTTTTCTGGTATATACTATACGTTTAGTTAACTGGTCTGGGAGCTTCTGGGGATTCTCCTGTCTTTACCTCCCATCTTACCATAGGAACACTGGGATTACAGATGTATGCTACTGTACCTGGCTTATGTGAGTTCTGGAGATTTGAACTCAGGTCCTTAGGTTTGTGTGACAAGGTTTATATGCACTGAGCCACTTTCCCAGATCCTAAAGACACTCTCCTTATATTGGTATTTTAAAAGTTAGATGAAACAGAATTAGAATTTTGTATGATTAGATTAAATGTAAAATTATAAAACATAATTCTTGGTCTTCCTTTAAACTAATAACTGAAAGACCAATGGATACAGGATTCCCTCACAAGTAGACATTTTCTCTCACGTAAATGACATGTTTTCATCATAATCAAGAATTAGCTTAAAGAAGTTGGATCTGTTGCATATTATCTGTCAGAATGAAGAGGTTGATAAATAATTCTGTGATATTACTTCTCTTTAGACAAAGAACCAGACACACAAAGAGGATTCACAGAGACTTTTAAATAAAAATGACCTGGCTTAAAGGCCGTGCATGGCTTAGTGCTAGCTACCACTGCTGTTTTGCTAAATGAACA
The DNA here is from genome assembly GCF_000622305.1 of Nannospalax galili. Lineage (NCBI taxonomy): Eukaryota > Metazoa > Chordata > Mammalia > Rodentia > Spalacidae > Nannospalax > Nannospalax galili. The sequence goes on along the minus strand of NW_008341872.1, from coordinate 2,937,193 downwards.
TGCTGCAACGCTTCTTTCTAAATAGCTGTTTACACTTGTTGATTACTGCTGCTCCTTTCTGCAATGGGCAGGAGTTAATACAAAGACTTATAACTAGGCAAAGTGCTGAGAATAAGTATCTGTTTAGTGTTCATTCCTAAATGGGACATATATACCAACCCCTCCAAGGCTCAGGGAACATCATGGAAGAGGGGGTCATAAAGAATGTAGACGCTGGAGGATGGGGAAGAGTTCTATGAAAAGCTGTCTCCTTGATATGACATGGCCATTCATTCCCTCATGAACTCACTGTAGTTATGGTTAGCTGCACAGACCTGCACAAGATCAAGACAAATCCATAAACACATTGATTCCAGGGATTAAACTCAGGTTGTACCAGGATTATGCAGCAAGTGCTCTTATGCATTGAGCTATCTTGCCTGCCCAGATACATTTTTATTTTTAACTTCTAAAAGTTACTAGAGGGATTAATGACAAAAGGATCATAATTATACTCCTGTGCTGCAATTTTAAGTAACAACAGTTTACAATGCAGTACTATATAGTTATGAAATACTTTTTGAATACTCCGTGTCATTCCATATTATAACAATTCTAAGAAAATTTTATTATCTTCCCCATTGTAGAGTCACAGTGAGGTTAAGTGACTTATTCAAATACAAAGTAGAGGCTCTGAGCCTCATTCTCTTACTTCAGCTGGAGGAAACTAGGGCTGTTTCCTCTAGACACAATTGACTCCCTAGATCACACTGACTTTTCTAGGATTACACACTGATGGGCATTCAATATGTCTGTCAGCTTCCTAATGTTTAATTTATAGTGGAAATATCTAATTGAATAGAAAGCCTGTGGCTTTGAGTTGGTCTTGAAATCTGTGTTTGTAGAGAACAGAAAATATTTAAATTGGTAAGGAAATACGTGATGGGTGGCCACTGGAGGCCTAACAATGGTTAAAGAAATACCGGTGTATCTGTATTTCATGAATAAAAACATTGTGCTGAAAGCAGGTAAAATGTGATCTAAACTGGCTTCCAACTCCATAAAGAGTATAGCAAAATGTGTGATACAAAAAAATTGTATGAAGTAAAAGCATTAGTACTGAGCTTTTCTGAAAATAAAAGGATGCCTGAATATGGTACTTCAAAGAAAATTTATATTTCTGAAACCCAAAACTATATGTAATGAATATATGCCAAAATTACCATTGCACTATTAAAAAAGAACTAAAAATTTCTTTCTTTGTAAAAAATTAAAAACAAATTAGCACTTACTCAATGGAAGCATCAAAATTGAAGAACCCCTAGGTAATGCTTTATAGTAGGACACAGTAAATGGTACTCAAAAAAAAAAAAAAAAAAAGAAAAAAAT
>NW_008341872.1:2919323-2935169 GCF_000622305.1 Nannospalax galili | reverse complement strand
AAAAAAAAAAAAAAAAAAGGTTAACAGTATTGAGCAATCAAGTTCTTGCAGACATGACATCAAGGGGACTATAAAGAACACTAAAAATCACTACTGAAGGAAAAAAGACAGGTGGCTGCTAAAGGGCTGAATGTTCTGGAGTGATTTCTGACTAAACAACTCAAGGAAAAATATATCATAAAGTAATGTATTCAGGCTAAGTACATTTTCTTTTTACAGAATACAGTGCTCTAACATTACAGCTAATGTATTAAAAGGACATTTTGCTTTTGAGACAGGTTCTCCCTGTAGCTCCAGCTGGCCTGGAAATTGCTAGGTAGAGCAGGATGGTCGAGATCTCACAGAGATCTGCCTGCCTCTGCTCAAATTAAAGGCATGAGCTACCATGCCTGGATTAAAAGGACAATTATTGGTATTTAAAAAATAATACATTATGAAAATAAAGGAAGGTATCTAATCTACAGGAAACATAAATTTCTTTATTTTCATTTCTTTATTTTCATTTTATGTGTATAAGTATACTGCCTGCATGTATGTAAGTACACTCATGTCATGCAATGCCTGCAGAGGTCAGACGAGGGCATTGGATCCCCTTGAACTGGAGATACAGACAATTGTTAGCTGCCATGTGGGTGCTGGGACTCAAACCCGGGTCCTCTGCAAGAGCAGTCAGTGTTCTTAACCACTGAGCCATGTCTCTAGCCCCACAATCATTTTATTTTTGTCTTAACTGTACATCAACATGTCAAATTTGAATAAACAGTGGCTGCTAAATGATAGCTACATACCAGTTATTTTATTTATTTACTTACTATTTAGACAGGTTCTGATACAGCCCAGACTGGCCTAAAACTCAGTATGTGGCCACAATTGGCCTTTTCCTTTTGATTTTTTGTCTCCCCCTTCCAAGTGCTAGCATTAGAGGCATATATTACCATGCCCAGCTTCTGGGTTAAACTTCTTATAAAGATATATAAGAATTCCAAACATTTATCCTTTCCTCTAGATTTTAGATGAGGAACCACAGTGGAGGGAAAGAAGGGATCTTAATAGTTCTTTTTCTGAATATGGTTAAAACTAGAAACCACAGAGCACTAGGGTGGACAAAATCTCAGAGAAGGGGATCCGAGAAATTAGATGCTTAAGTCTGGCTCTGGTCTGGACTCTGAAAGACTGGAGGCAGACAGGACATTGTTAGTATTCACAAAGACCAGCCAGTCTGATGAAATAAAAGTAGATAAAGATGATAGGAAAAAGACAAAGATACCGTGATAAAACATGTGCCTCATCTGGAGATTCTGAACCCAAATGAGGCAACCCAATACTGCAATTGCTTGAACTAAGAACAAGGACACTTTTAAAACTAACCCTAACCCTAATCAGAGGGAACCATATTACTCCTACACCCTACTGACAAATTATACATAGCAGATCAAGAAATATATGTCTAGGTAAGGTTTATCTGAGAACAACTGGTCTTTGCCCAAGATTTATCTACAGGACACACAGTAATTAAAAATACTAGACTGGTTGAACTAACTTTCTTGGGTGTTTAACAGACACACATTGAGGCCTATAATGATTTGGTCAGAGGGACATAAAGGACACTTTTTGCTCCTAGCCCTCCTAGTTCGACTAGTTCCAGGGGACTATGAGCATCTCTCAAAATGTCCTATAATGGTGGTGGGTCACCTGTCTTCTTGATCAAGGAGGCCGAGGAGACCCCACTAGATGGACTTGAGCCAGTGTCCAGTCTATAAAGAGGAGGATCAACAGAGAGGAATCATTTCCTTTATGCTTCCAAGCGAAGCCAACCATGGTTGAGCAGGACTTTTATCTTCACATAGGTGGAACTGGTAAAAGAAAGGAGCCATGGGCTCCTCCCAAGCCCATGTGACCCCTGAGGAACAGATCCTCAAACGACCTTAAAGTAAAAATAAATTGGTTTATCTGGGCCAATTGTATGGCCTAAAACACCCAAAAGGAAAGTATAATCAAGATTAAAGGGGCCAATATAATTTCACAAGAGACCATATGTATAGCTAAAGACTACATAACAGGGAAAATGAACAGCAGACCCCAGTCTTATCTAAAGGAATATTGACAACTGATTGCTGCTAGATGAGGAACAGCTGACCCTCCTAAAACAAAGACCTCTAGATAGGCTGACTAGATTCACCAGAAGGGCAAGTAGTGGGAAATGGCTGGGGGTGCAGACAACATAGCAGACAGAAGCAGGGATATCAGAGTATAAGGGCTCTAGTGGGGGAGGGAGGCTATGGAAGGGTGCCATCTGGGAAGTGGGTGTAAAAATAAATAAATTAAAAAAAATTAAAAAAATTCTTCAAAGCATAAAAATTTGCTCCTTAATAACTGGTGGATGTGAAAAACATTACCACTGAAATCTACTTGCTCAGATGCCAAGGAGCTCAGAAAGTAACTGCCTCACTGTAACTAGTAATAATTAGATACATAGAGATTAGAGATACGTGTGCAAACATCTAAGTGTTAGTAGCATTAAAAATGATTTTTTCTGTATGAAACTGTGTATTTTAATAGTGAAATGGAGATCTTTTATAAAGTTTAAAACCTCATTTAATTTTATGTCTTATAGGGTTTATACTGAGTACAATAGTGTATAACTGTATTAATTCAACTGTAAACCTAAAAATTTACAGCCAGTTCTGAAAGAGATGCATCTTAGCTCTGGAAATTGTTATTGAGTATGTCAATGCTATTGTAATGAAATGCTTCTTCTGATTGTGTAGTTATTAAATAAATAATAAAAAAATGTAAAAAAACTGCAGATGTTTAGGAGGTTGAGTCCAAGATCAAGGAAGAAGACAAAGCATAGAGGGAGAATTCAATCACAGTCTATGTGTATTGTGTCTTTGTGTATGTGGTGTGTGCATACATGTGTGGGAGTGCACATGCTCATGTACATGCATGAGGAGGCCAGAGGAGGATGTTGGATGTCTTCCTCTATCATTCATCACCTTACCTTTGAGACAGGGTCTGTCACTGAATCTGAAGCTTTCCATTTAGGCTAGGCTGGCTGGCCATGGAGCTCCCAGGATCCATCTGTCTCTGTACTCCAAGGCTGAGGTTAGGTGTGCATGGCCATGTTTGTTTTTTACCTGGGTGCTGGGGATTTGAATTCAGAACCTCTTGCACTCATAGTAAGTTCCTTTACTTAGTGAGTCATCTCCCCAGTCCCTAAAATAATGCTACTTTTTTTCAACACTAAGTGTAGTTTGTGATTTATGTGGTTGTTTAAAGAAAACATGTGTGGGACTGGAGAGATGGCTTAGCGGTGGAGAGCGCTGACTGCTCTTGCAGAGGACCTGGGTTCGATTCCCAGCACCCACATGTCAGCTATGAACTGTCCTTAACTCCAGTTCCAGGGGAATCCGAAACCCTCTTCTGACATCCACGGCATTGCACAACATGGGTACACTCACATACATGCAGGCAATTACTCATACACACAAAAAAAAATATTAAAAAAAATAAAGAGAACATGTGTACTAGGTTTGTACCCTAGCTTCACCATTTGCCTATACTTTAGCAAGTGATTAAGCACTGTGCCTTGCTTCTAGACCTCCATATTTTACAGAGATAGTAACAGTACAAAACTCAGAGTTTGTGTGGATTCACTAGGGTTAAAATATGTAACTGGCAACGCCTTTTACTTCTACCACTTAACTTTACTAAAGGATTATTAGGGAAGAAAGAAGGGAAGGAGAGAAAAGAGAGAGGCAGGAAGGGAAGGAGAGAAGGAGAAAGGAAAATGAAGGCTAATTTATTTTATATCTTATCAATCAGCTGTGGCAAAAGAATTGATGAATTTTAACTTAGACAAGACTTGCGGTCTGCCCTGTCTTCATTAGAACTGTCTCATATTATGTTCACATTTTCACTGTCCACCATTTCCATGAATAATTTAGCATAGGCTGCCTAGGTCTTTGGGAAACAAAAATATTTGAAGTTAAAAAAACCCTAACAGATGGGTAGAGCTGTTTTGAATAAACACAAGGGGAAAAAGAACTCAAAAGCTACTATACTTATATGACGAATAATTCATATTAGAGAGAAAGCAAATGCAAAAGGCCATTATGCTTATAAGTACATTTAAAAACATAATTATCACCCATAAGTACATACTAAATTAAATATTAAAAATCACATTCAGAAAACCCAAGCAGTTATGTCAAAGCATTCTAAAACTTAAAATTATTTTTCAACTATATATTTTAAAGATATACTAAGAAAGCTGGGTGTGATGTTATATGCCTATAATACCAGCCCTCCAGAGGCTGAGGTGGGGACATCTTGAGTTCAAGGTCAGTCTGGGCTACATTAACAAGTTCTAGGCCAGTCTGAGGTATAGGTCAAGACTGTCCCCAAAATGTAGAAAGTATAGTCAGAACATTTTTTAACACACATAGAGAAAAAGAGAGAGCTCAAATGAGATATCAAGTCAAAGAAAAAGAAAGAAAATGGACTGAAAGATTTAATATTCACTTTCCCCAAATTATAATCTAGACTCAGAAAAAATGTATTTACCTTTAAGGAGGTAAACTTTAAATTTTAAACATTCAGTTTATGTAAAGATGCATCTTTTAATAAAAAGATCTTTTTTATGTAACTCCAGTAGAATGAGTTAGTCAATGGCTCAAAAATGAGTACCTACCAATGATCAAGTGATATTCAGTCTGTGGAAAATCAACTGATCTATATATTAGGACCAGAAAAGGTACTCCAATGGGAAGGGCGGAAGGCAGAGCAGTTACTTGGAACAAATTCTGGTGGGTAGCCTGACTTTTATCTTGAATACAATACTTTCAGATATAATGGGCTATTGATTTAAGAACACTCAAAGGAAAGACTGCATAATAGTCAAAATGAAATTGCAAGGTACAGGTTTTGCTATGCTAGTACAATAGCCTTGTTGAGATAATATAGAGTGGGTAAAGGAGGCCAGATAGACGATATTTATCTACATTTGAACAATGTTTCAGCCCTGTGCTACGTGTATCAGCATGCTGAGAAACTGAGATGAATTGTATAAATGATGTGACAGAGGGAATTACTAGTGTCTTGTAGACTGCAAATAAAGGATTATTATTCTTTCAGATACAGAAGTACATACCAATGTATCTTGAGTTTTAATTTGCAGCTAGACTAATTATGTGAAATAAAATAAACGTAGCTTATACATTAATCATCTTCAGGTAAAGGTTAACTTGATAGAATTCAGATAATCCTCAAGAAAATACTTGGAAGCAAACAACAACAAAGAACCTAGCAAGTGCCTGACTTTTATCTACATAATCTCAGGAAACCTCATAAATAAAAAACACACCTTTTAGTTTTTAAAATTTGTACCATGTAGGTTAATCAGTTGACTTTTTCTTCAATATCTGGGAAATAACTATTCTGTTAAAAAGTTTATGTACTATTATTTTGTTTTATTTATTTTTTATTTTTTTAAAAAATTAAGATTTTATTTTTAGTTGTGTGTCTCTGTGTGTATAAGTGCATGTGAGTGCAGGTGGTCATGAAACCAGAAAAGGGCATCATATTCCCCAGAGCTGGAGTTACAGGTGGTTTTGCATTGTCTGATATGGGTGCTGGGAACTGAACTTGGGTCCCCTGCAAGAACAGTATGCTCTCTAATTGCTGATCCATCTCTCTAGCCCATTTTTTTTAATGCACAGAAAATTCAGTGAACTCAAGTAAAGATAAAGCCATATCAGCAAATATTGATAGGATTTTGCTATTTTGTTTTGTGTAATTTATTAAAGCAATAGTATTAGCAGTAAGGTCTTGTCTTAGAGACAGGACATAGCAAAGTGGACATACACTTTCAATGAGATTATTTAAAATTAAATATGACCTCAGAATAAGCTATTTAAATGGACTTAAAAGAAAAAAAGCAATTAGCCATTCATTTATTCATTCATTCATTCATTCATTCATGCAATTAATTCAAGAAATTGAGCTTCCATTATATGTGAGGCATTGCAATACTAGGTTCTCTACAGTCCTGGTATTTATGCTTTAGTTAGGATAATAGACTTGAAACGATGCAATTAAACAGGTATTATTGTAAGGCTGTGATTTTCAGGCACAATTCTCAGGTACTGAAATGGGAAAAGTACTGTATATCACATTCTAAGTACAAGGCGAGTTTATCCTAGTTAATCTAAATTCAAGAACACAAAATAATTTCAGCATAATGTTCAAGTATCTGTGTAGCTACAAAAAAATCTTAAAGTATCTTTCTAAATGAAAATTATAACCAATTTATGATAAAAGGAGATTATTAGAAACAACTTATCAATTATAATGTAAATGTAGGATTCTGAAGCATTCAAAGATTTATCTCATGAAACTAAACATTTGTATTATATTTTTTTCATAACACATTTCCCAGCAATTTCAAAATCTACAATTACTCTCATTGTTATTCTTTATAAACTGATAAAAAAATTAGGCTAAAAACTAATGTAAAAAATTTTAACCACTGTTCAGTAATAAGTACGACTTGTGATTTACAGAACTACATATTTTATAAGGGTCATTATGTTATTAGTTAGTTACACTCACCCAAATGCCATGCAACATAGCATTACTTAAATTTTTAGACTGCTTTGCATCAAAGTTGTATCTATTGGTACTACAGGCAGATCACAAGCACAAGTGTAATCAGAGAGAATGTGTTGAATTGAAAATACCAAGATGTGTATTTTATAGAGTCAAAAGATTATGAGACTGAGAATTCTCCAAGTATTCTTGCCATTGGAATTCATTCTCTCAGTATATGATGAAATTAGTTGATCTTAGGCAAGAGTTTACAGTCAGGAGAGCTTCAGGCCAAATAAGGAAAGAATAACTAAATATGTATGTGTGTAAATCATCCACCTTTAGTTTGAATGAACTTCTTGGTAGAATTCTGCAACCAAACCAAGAAACATTTCTTTTAGATTGGCACTGGGGACTTGGATTTCTTGAGGTGCTGCTGTTAGCATACTCAAACATTTAACATTCTGCTGGATCTCAGATTCTAATGGAGATGAAGAGCACATTATTTTTTTCCTAGTTCTGAGGATAAAAGGTATGTATGTGTTAAGATAAAAATTTCAACTTTCAGATTTATATAGCATACAAAGCCAAAAATTTGCACACAAGACATTATCAGTTTTTCAGCTTCTCAAAAGCTCACGAGAAACTAGTTATTCTGCTAAAGGGCATGATTACCAGTCCAAGCAAATCATTAATTCACTGAGGTATTTACTTGGGACTTGTACTTTGCTCATTAACAGTGTATGTAAAAGGGAAAATAAAAATTAGATAGGTTAGATATGTCAGATTTGTTTGCTTAATATTTAGAGGCATGGGCTAAATATTAAAAGGAAAGAATGTATCCATAAAAAATTAAGACATGAATCAAATTTCCTGTTCCCCTGCCTCCTCTTCCTTCTCCTTCTATCCTCTTTTTTTTTTTTTTTCTAGCTAGGATCTCACTCTGTAGCCCAGGCTAGCTTCAAACTTGTGGCAGTCTGTTGTCTCAGCTTTCCAGGGTGTTGAGATTAAAAGCATGAGTCACCGCACCTGTCTACACAAACTTCTTAATTTGAATTAAGGATATTCTAGCCCTTCAGATTTTACTGTTATTTCATAACAATTTTATTTATTTTTAAATATTTTATTTATTATTTTTATTTTATGTGTGTGAGTGTATTGCCCGTATGTGTATAAGTGTACCTGTGTCATGCAATGCCTGTGGAGGTCAGAAGAGGACTTCAGATCCCCTGAACTGGAGTTACAGATGATTGTTAGCCACCATGTGGGTGCTGTGGAATTGAACCTGGGTCATCTGTAAGAGGGCCATCTCTCTAGCCCCCATCATAACTTTAAAAAAAAATGCCTTGTAAACAATTTTTCTTCATCATCGCTAGAATATTTTAAAATGTACAATGCAATCCATTTCCATGACTGATTTTGATGGCTTTTTTAAATAAAAAAGATAAAATTTGGAAATAGAAAAATGAATCAGATCTACTTTATTAAGTTTAAAAAAATTATTATTACTGTGTATGCATGCATGCATGATGTGTGTGAACTGCACCCATATAGAAGTCAGAAGACAACTTTCTGGAGTTAGTTTCTTCTTCCAAACCTTTATGTGGGTTCTGGCAATCAAACTCTGGTTGCCAGGCTTTCATGGCAAGTACCTTTACCACCCTGCTGGACCCTACTTGACTAAATTTCTATTTCTCAAATTCAATCAGAGAATGCTTTCACTTTTATTTTTACATTAATTTATCAGGTGTGTGTGTGCATGTGTGTATGTGTGTATGTATGTATGTATGTGCCTGTGTAAATGAACATGTGTGCCACAGTGTTAAGTGGTAGTCAGAGGACAACTTGCACGAGTTGGTTTTCTCCTACCACCAAGTGGATACCAGGGATGGACTCAGTTCATCAGCTTGGTGGCAAGTATCCTTAACTACTGAGCCATATCAGTGGCCTCATAGGATGTTTTTAAACTAACCTTATGCTAGTAAACAATGGCAGTCAGTAAACATATAGTGTGATATTATGTCTTTAGGTTCAAGAAATGGCATGAATTCCCACGAAGGCATTAAATCATAATCTATGTTCTATCCATGAAGTACAGAGAATTGTGCTAAATAATGACTCCTGGGGGTGGGATGAGGCATATATTTTACCTTCTTCCTTTCTTCTCTTTGCTTCTTCCTCATTTCTTTCTTTGGCTTTTAATGCTTCATCAGCTTTTGCTGAAAGAAAAACAATGAAATATATGCATTTATTTTATGCACACATTGTACATGAGAACAATGAGGAAATGAAGTAGAAATTTATTATTTCTGTGAAGTTGTTAAAAGAAAAAGATATGGCAGCTGAACATTAGAAATACATATTTAAATTCTTCATTCAGAATTGATATCCAGAATACTTATTCATAATCCCCAAATCTTAGTTCAAGATACTCTCCATACAAAAAGAAAATGAGGCTCAGCAACGTAAGGTTAAATGATGACATATGAATTGGGAAACACGGTTATTAAAAGCCACCTGATTTGTTAATGTAAGATAGCTGTTTGAAAGTCTGGAGGATTCAACTTTTAAATATAAGCAGCGTGCAGTACCTATGGAACAGCATCAAATTAGGCAGAATATTCTTTTTATTTCTTTGCACATCACAGTAGAGCTTTATTCATGTTATGACAGCATTTGGTAAAAAGATTTTTTTTCCCTCTAGAAACCTCTTCCCTTATTACTTAATTATCTACTAGTTGCTCGACTGCAGGGGTTTTTCAAACACTTTACTACAGATGTTACAGAAGATTAAAAATATACAGCACAGTAACAAGGGACTATCAATATACTCTGTAAATTAATTAAATTTCTGTTCTAGCACGTCATTTATTCCAAAGCATTAACGTCTCAAAGGAGCGATTCTCCTTTATTGCCGTCTCACTGCCTGATGAGTGAACTAAGTGAAAATAAGTCTCTAACAGCATTATAGCTGATGAAATATTAAGTTAAAGAAGTATTGCCTCGTCAAAAGAAACAGAATCAGACTATGCCAGCATTAAACTTTGGATCAGCCTTCATCATGATAACAGAAATGGGAAACTCTGATTTTAAAAATAAACATACTCCAATTGTTACTGCAGATAGTTTTCTTATGCAAAATCATCACACCCTTAAGAAGCATAAACCTGGCTCACAAGAGGAATTTAAGGGAAATTCGTGTCTCATATAAAATTATTGTTCTTCAAAGTTTTATTTTCTTCACCATCAATATTGACACTTTTTTTCTCATAGTATAAAACCTACATAATGGTCTTACAAAGTGCTATATCCAATTACACAGACATCTGTTTCCATTTACAAGGTTTTATATATACGTAGACTGCATTTAAAGTCATGAAATATTAAAATTTTGGTGTCATTTTATATCATTGCAAAAATCTATTAAATTAGATAATAAAAACAAACCACTAGTAACTCTAAAGACTTTTACTTCATTTACACTTTATTCTCTCTGGTAGAAGGACAAGGATAATAGAAATTCCATTTAAATTCAATTTTGATTATATGTGTAATTGTAGATATACCCCTTGAGTCATGTAAAATGCTCAGCTTATGTTTCTTTCAAATTATCCCGCTCAGACTCACATTCTACTCCTTACAACCATCTTCAATATGTATTAGCAGAGCTCATTAGACTGAAATTTAATAATGCAAACATCAGGTGGATTTCAAGAACCTCCATTAACAACGTAAGATGGATTGCTTATATATAACTCTTGGGCCAACTGGGCACAATTTAAATTCAATAAAGTAGCCTGCCTAAATCTGATTTATCTATTTGACTATGCTGGTTTGTCTTTTCTTACTGATTTGTTGCTATACATGAACAATTCATTGGAATATTGTGTGATATGTTTTTTAAACTGTAAATGGTTCTGGTGCTATGGTTAAATATTTTATGTAATTCACTTTTATGCTGTCAATCAAGATTCTCAAGTACTTTTGTGTGTGCATGTACATAAATAAAAAATCTTGTAAATTATGTTGAAATAACATGGATAATCTTAAAATCACATATTTAAAATTTTTTTATCAGTAATCAATATGTGTCCTGCAAAGAATCTGAATGAATTCAGTTACAGAGAATAGCTACATAAATTGAACCATTAGAATAAAATCTTTTTGGATTATTAAGGGAATGTGGAAGAAATGTTCTCTCTTTTTAAACAGCTTTATGATATAATAATTTAAATATGGATATAGGCAGAACTTCTAGTCATTCATATGTAATTTAATTATCTTAAAATTTTATATTGTCCAAAAGGTAGGAATCTAATTTTACATATGAAGATAATGGACACTACTAGATGTGTTGCAGAACTTGACCCCAAAGAACATAACCAGTGAGCAGAAAGTCCTTGTCTTAGGATTTGTCATCGTCTTTGGACTTTACAGTACCAACTACTAGGAAGCACACCATGTACTTACAGGCTACTTACACCATCTACTAACTTGGTGGACAACTTCCAATCCCTTGTTAGTCCCAATTTTCAAGTCCCCTCCAGGCTTTGCTTCCTGAGTACCCAACGTGGATGCTGTGGTTTGAATGACCTCACCAAAATTCATTTTTAAATTTAATTCCCATTATGAAGTTTTAAGAAGTAGGATCCTGGGTCTCTAAAAGGTGAGGAGGTCATGCGTTAATGTGGTATCTCATGAATGGACCTGTCAGAAAAGTCAGTTCTCTTATAAATACCTCTCTTGTCATGTGATGTCCTATATTGCCTTAGAACTCTGTAGTGTCTCCACCAGCAAGAAAAACTAACCAGATGTAGTCTCTTGATTTTGTGTCTTCCAGAATTATGAGTCAAATAAACTTTAATTCTCTATATATTATTTAGTCTGTGATATGAAGTTACAGCAACACAAAGGCCAAAATACTAAACACCAAGGCAACCATTTCATTTCTATACTTATCAATACCTCCATCACCATTCCTTTGCTGTTTGAGGAGATGTTATCAACGGACCCCCCCCCATTTATAGGGAAGAACCTCCCTACAAAAGAGTACATAAATGCCATTGGCTCTACAGAAACCCAGCAATTTAGAATTACCACGCATCCTTCTATGTTGCACCTTTCATCAGTATAGTCACTGCTGGTACCGGTTCTTATTTCCTGAAACTTATTTGAGTTTTTTCATTATAAACTTCGATAATCTATCAGCAACTCTGATTCCCTGATATTAACTCAGCTTCAGTCCTATTTACCTTCAAACTCTTATGTTAGTCTAGTTTACTGCCTTTTTGTGTTGTTTCATAAAGTAAACCCATCCACTTGTGCTTTAAAAACTTGCTGGGCATGGTGGCATAGGCCTTTACCCCCAGCACTCGGGAGGCAGAGTCTGGTGGGTCTCTGTAAGTTCCAGGACAGCCTAGCCACACACCAAGCTCCAAGCCAGTGTAGGTTATATAGTGAGACCCTGTCTCAACATAACAAACCCTATTCCTTTCCATAGCTTTTAGGAGTCTTTCTTGTTCTTAAGATTCAATGCTTTCTTCTCTATTATCGAAGTATAAATACATGTAAGTCACACAAAGCCTGCATGGTGCTTAGTGTTTTTTTAACTTAGCTACTGCCTTCTTTTGTTTCCAAGAGCTCCCCCCATCAACATTTGCAGTGGTTACTGAACACTCTTTTATAGTCAAGTCCAATGGATACCTTAGTTATAGCCTGTTACAGTCTCTCCATTTTGTAAAAGCTGTCTGTGGATGTAGCTGAATGGTAGTGTATTTGCCTAGCATGAAGGAGGCTGTGGAGTCCATTCCCAGCACTGCAAATAAATGATGCTGATGAAGCAGCACCAGCTAACTACTAACTACATCTTTTTCAAAGTCCTCTCTGAATTCTTACAGTGGTTTGGCAGCTTTCTTCTACTCATTCTTTACTTCTTGGTCTTATGTTCTTGGGCAATATGTAGAAAGTCCAAATTGTTCCCTGTAAGCTTATCACAGACATACATATCTATGGCCTCTTTCCTGGCATCAGAACTATCCCTTAGCTATTTCAAAATTGTGCTCACAGTTGAACCCAAAATCTTTCCCTTAGTGTTTCCTTATTTTTACCAATCATCTAATCTCTCCAGTTGAAAGCATCTGTGTCATTTCCCTATAGTTCTTCTCCTCATGCAGTGTATCTGATTGTAGCTCTGTAAGATTGTACTCCACAGATTATCTCTACCTTCCTTTCACTCCATTCCATTTTCACAATCAACGGCCACATCCAGATCTTCATCTCTTTTCTGAATAAGACAAGACACTGTTCTATCTCTATATTTCTAATCACACTCCTTTCAATGAACCCTCCATATTACAACAAGGGCAGGGAATGTGTTCACTGCTTTATATTTCCAGAAGGAGAGTTTCTAGAGTGCAGAGAGGCTCAATAATTGCTGAGCAAATAAATATACTTTTCTAGAACCCCCAAATAATTATGTTACTCGGTGCTAAATATGCCTCCAAGGAACCCTGTCATAACAAGTACATGTGTAAATTAGTATAAATATACCAAATATAAATCCAGACAGATAGATCTAAATAGAGGCAGATAGATAGGATAGACAGATAGACAGATTGAACCAAAGTCCTCATATTCCATTTAAAGCCCTTCAGAGTCTGCTACCAAGTCCAAGTCAATATTCACTAGTCTTCCTTCCTCACCAAGGATCTGTAATCTGGCCTTCTTGGGGCATATCTTTGTTCTTGCCGGGGTGCCCATTTTGTTTTCTTGCTGAGAAAAATGGATTAAAAAACGTCAGATGAAATACCTCCCTCTCCGGTGAAAACGAAGCCTTCTCTGATCAACAACTGTCACGTTCATTTGGCAAGGAACTTCTTGTCAAGTCATCCCATGGCTAAAGTCAGAAAGGCCAAAGAACAAGGACAGGGAGGGTATCAAACTCATCTTTCTGTCAGAGGTTACTTCCAATAACTAACCCACTTCTACAATGATGGTATTAATCCATTTGTAAGGACAAGACTTTTATGACATAATTGCTTCTTAAAGATCCCATCTCCTGGAAGTTTATAACACATAACACATGACACACTCAAACTATAGCAGTTGTTTTCAAGTGGATATCATTACTCCCTCAGTTCTCTTTAGGTAATGAAATGCCTTCCTTATGGAATGTGCCACACTTTACTCCCTTCTTTGGAGGGTGTGTGTGTGTGTGTGTGTGTGTGTGTGTGTGTGTGTGTCCATCCCCGTTGCTGAGAAAACAGTAATCTAAAGTGTTAGTTGAAAGCTTCCTTTCACTCTTTTCCATTTTCACCATCAATAGTCACATCCAGATCTTTATCTCCCTCTTCCGTGAAGCCAAAGAGAACAGGGTTGATAGTACAGCCAGAAAAGAAAGCTAATAGTCACTTCTTAATGAATCTTTAGCCAGACTATATTTTCTAGTCACCTTTGCAATTAAATACCTGAGTTCAGACAAATAGAATGTGAGCTTAAGCAATGTGTATACAATGTTCCCACAGCTGGCTTGTGAAAAAAAAAAATCTATGTAATCTTCACTTTCTTTTTCAAACCACTAGCCGAATTAAGGTCTGAAAGAGGGCAAACCCCAAATAAATCAAATCTGTGTCACTGGATTTCTGTAAGGAGCACTATTTCTTTATGACTTGCATCACACTATGACATGAACACAAAACACAAGTATGTTGTTTAGCAGCACTGCTTTTTCCATGTTGCCACGGAAGCTGTCCCAACCCTCCTTAATACAGTAGGTGTTCAGTGAATGTTTCTTAAACAAATGAATATAAAGAATTTTGAGAGCCAGGTGGGTGGTGCAAGCCTTTAATCCCAGCACTCAGGAGGCTGAGGCGGTGGATCTCTGTGAGATCAAGGCCAGCCTGGTCTACATAGTGAGTTCCAGGCCAGCTGGGGCTGTAGGGAGACCCTGCTACAAAAAAAAATAATAATAATAGGGGCTGGAGAGATGGCTCAGCAGTTAGGAGCACTGACTGCTCTTGCAGAGGAACAGCCACATGGTGGCTACAAACCGTCTTTAACTCCAGTTTCAAGGGAATCCAAAGCCCTCTTCTGACCTCTGTGGCATTGCATGACATGGGTGCACTCACATACATGCAGGCAATACACTCATACACACAAAATAAAAATAACATAAAAAAATAAAAGTATTTTGAAACTCAACACAAATATTATGTCGCTCCCTGGAAAATGAGATATTCCAGAACATTAGTCATCTATGGCTGTTTCACTAGAGAGCAGAAGAGCAGTAGCAGAGGTGACATGGGCTAAAAAGGGTGTTATTTATTAATAGTCTGCGTTGTCAATAGTAAATATCCAAATTTATAATCATCCTTACTAATTTTATAAAAGCTCAGTAGAAATATGGCTTTTACGTTCATCACAATTGTTTGCCTAGGTCAGATTTTAAATGATTTGAGGAAGAATTTTATATATCATGTGTGAGAGAATCAATTAAGTAAAGAATTAGGGGGGCTGGAGAGATGGCTCAGCAGTTAAGAACATTGGCTGCTCTTACAGAGGACCTAGGTTCAATTCACAGCACCCACATGGCAGCTAACAAACCATCTATAACTCTAGTTCTAGGGGATCTGACACCCTCTTCTGAATTCTTCAGACATTGCACAACACAGGTGCCATTACATATGTGCAGGCAATAAACTCATACACATAAAAATAATAAATAAAATAAAAATATAAAGAATTAGAAAACATTGATGGGTATCAACTCATCCAATTCTATTCAGCAGCAAAGAAAGATGAAATAATGAAATTTGCAGGTAAACGGATGGATCTAGAAACTGTTATACTAAGTGAAGTAACACAGATTCAGAAAAACAAACAACATATGTTCTCCCTCATATGTGGCTCCTAGCATCAAATCCTTTTAAATTTCAGGTTCTTTTAATAAGATGACGCTATACAGCAGTCCCTTCTGCATAAAATAACTACCATCATCTCAACTTCGGCTGAGCCTGATCGCTAAGCACAGTCACACTGGGCTTGTTGATGGTTGTGTTCATTCATTAAAGGAGTGCCAAGCAGGGTCACTGGACCCTCACCTGAGTATCCAGCCACTCTGCCCAGCCAACTAGTCCAGCCTTGGAAGACAAAAGAAAAATGAGGAAGAACCCAATGGAGGGATGCTTTTGGAAGCCCTTGTGAAGAAACTCTAATGGACTCTCATATGAACATTTGAAAATTGCCCTGTTCTGACTTTTT
>NW_008341872.1:2918547-2919260 GCF_000622305.1 Nannospalax galili | reverse complement strand
TCAAGGACTTTCTTTTCCCCTTAGAGACAAGAGTTATGCAATTTGGGAGTCTTTTAGATAGACCCACTGAAGGGGTACCCCAATTGCCTCACCCTGCGTCCCTGTTCAGCATGAAAGAAGCCAGAATGGTCTGTGTCCCTATTCCTTATTGGCAATTTGGGTAACCTCTTCAGAGGATGGCATGATAAGAATAGGAGGGAGGAATTGGCTAGGCAGTTAGGGTAAGAAGACTCCAAAGAAATGTAGTCAGTTTCTTGGCTAAAACTCACAATGTCCTTGGGCCCATTAGCAACATACTCTGTTCCAAAGGCCAAAAATTTGGTCAAAAGTATTTGGGAGCTTGTATCTAATACTTAAAAAATTTAAGGTTACCTCTTCAGAGGGGGGAATGTTGGAGGGGAGGCATGGATTTGATCAAAACACCTTATATACATGTATCAAATTCTCAATAAAGTTTTTGTAAAAGTTAAAAAAAAGAACTATAATATTTTCTCAAAGAAAATCTTTTTCCAAGTATCTAACAACTTTCATCTAGAAGTTCAGTTATATATGTGTCAAATCCTTGCATACCAAATGGTATTGAATTTATTCTTATAATTGTTTTAATAGCTTTTGTATAATCTTCATCGCTATTATGAGATATAAAATGTATTTATCAAATCTGTAATCATTATGCCAAAAAATCTGAATTACTGTAATATTTTGTATATTGT
>NW_008341872.1:2875538-2917356 GCF_000622305.1 Nannospalax galili | reverse complement strand
GCAAAGGAAAATAGCTTTAGATACTTAAGTGACAATAGAATTTATTCTCATAATTGTTTTAATAGCTTTTGTATAATCCTCATCGCTATTATGTGATATAAAATGTATTTATCAAATCTGTAATCATTATGCCAAAAAATCTGAATTACTGTAATATTTTGTATATTGTTAAAACTGTAACTTTAATTGTAAAAAAAAAATTTAAAAAAAAATCTCAAAAAAAAAAAGAGAAAGCATATAGAAACAGATATTTGGAAAAATGCTGAGGCTAGCACAGCCAACTCCATTCCAAAGACTATGAGGAAGTTGTAGGGAGGGTTTAATGTTAGAGTCAATGGATACCAATCACACCAGTCAGGCCTGGGGCAAATGTCAAAATGGGAATTATGACTGAAAGGGTTGAACAGTGATACCTCCCCTGTATGTGGCTGTGAGGATTCAGGTAATATTTGCCCTCAGGCAAGAACAGTGAATGCAGAGGTTCTGGGGTCTGTGAGGCAAGTGCAAGCTATTACTGATCCCTAGAAGGAATGATAACCTACTAGTCTGTCCTTATCAGCAACACATCCTGCCACTGACAGGTAAGATGGAGACGGTGTAATGAGCTGAAGTGTCAGGATTACATGGACTGTGAAACAGAATGATGAAGAGCCAACTTGGAATTACCATTCATTGGAGAAAAACTAGTCCCACAAAACAGAGAAGACAAGAACGATACAGACAACAATAACATTCTACAACAATAACATTCTACAACAATGAAGCCGTGGGACTAGAGCTAATAAAGCAAACAGAAGTTTTTCGAATCAATGTAAATAGTACCCTAGAGTCTGAGATGATACTGATTATGTATTAGAAACTGCACTTTGACCATGCAGCAAAGCTCCACAATGAACTGAAGAGCAGAATGAGCACAGGTGAAGATTAAATAGGCATGTTATGTCACTGAGATCAAAGGAGTACTCTATCTATGGATCTTCCCTGGATATAGTGAAAACATGAGAAACTTAGAAACACCATTACCATGATTAAAGTTAACATTTATTGAATGCTTACTGTGCAGCTCTGTGTTTATGTATCTGCATGTTTCACCTAATTATCGAAATTCCTCTATGAGATGTTTACAATATTGTCCCCATTTAATAGGGGAGAGGCTGAAGCACAGAGAAATTAAATGCTCTTTTCAAGGCCACAGAGTCAGAAATGCAGAAGAAACACCTTCATGTTTGACACCTAAGAGTTCTTGTCAAAAAGGGAAGAGAAAAGGAAAACAAAAGATGACAGCTTTCCCCAAATCTGAGAAAGGCATAAAGAACTGCTGATTGTGAAACAAAGAAAATGAAAACTAGATTCACCTAAGCAAGCTGTTGCAAAACTGTGACATACCTAGAACATCAAGAAGTATTAAGCAGCCCGGGGAGAATAGGTTATCTCCATAGAAGCAGAAAAAAGTTAGATTGTCTTCTTAGTAAATCCATCAAATTACTAAAGACAGAAACTGCAGAGATCATAGTCTCTGAGCCTATTGAAATAAAGTGGGAAATTACCAATTAGAGATGAATTGTGCACCCCTCAGTTCTGTACCTGAAATTATTTTTCAGTCCACCTCAATAGCTTTTAGCCAAAGATGACTGATTATCTGTAAGAAACCATATCAATTCAAATAAACTGGCTAAGGTAATTGCAAAAACAAGTCTGAAATTATAAAGTAAACCAAATCTAAAGCAATTGTCGAAGATACAATCAATAAAATCAAAAGATATTATTCAAAACAATCAATTAAAGTAAATAAATCTTTGGAAAGCTTGACCAAGAAAAAAGAATTAGAAAAGATTGAACAAAAGTAAGTGACATACTGATGTAAATTTCAAAAGGAGAGCATTAACACAAATATAATATGAACACATACACTACGCAGCTCTACACTGAAATCTGGAGAGGATGGATGATTCTGAGGAAACAGTTTAAGAGAAAGAAAACCTGAAAAGGCCAAAAAGGTAAAACTTCTATTCAAAATGATGAACATGGACAGTTTTATGTCAAGACTTAGACTGTTAAGAAACAAATGTGCAAAATACAGATTTAAAATGTACTTGACTGTCTCTAGTTGTGTATCCACAGGTGAGCTCACCACACTCTAATGGATAGTTCAACACCCATGGTCACATGGATTGCCATGCTAAGCAAAGGTCACAAAACAAAACAAAACAAAACAAAAGACAGGAATGTGAGAACAGGACTTGGGGTGAGGAAAGGTTGACAAGGATTTGGGATAAGAGCAGAGGGAGAGGAGAGATGGTGCTGGGTGAGAGGAATCAGCATGTAGCTATATGTGCATGGAATTGTCAAAGAATAAATTTACTTTAAAATGTGTTTGGCATTATGAATACTCAAGGAAATAGGATTAAAATAATATAATTTCCAAATATCTTTAAAAAGACTAATATTATAGATTTAATGATAGAGGAAAGAGAATCTCTTCCTGGCTGGCACAAGCTATAAACAGGTGAGGTGAGTTTAGGAGGCCAATGGCCTGTGTAACAAACTGAAATCACACATGCCAATTATGCGGTAACTCCTTCTAGAGAAAGCTGTTCTAGAGAGACATATATGCACACCTAAGATGTGGATACAGGATACATGTTGTTTTATGAAGAAGGAGGGAAGGAAGGGAGGGAAGGAAACAATCTAAATATGGAAGAGGCTAAATAACTTACAGTGTAATATGAAATATTATAAGTTCATTGAAAATAAGGCAGACTTATAGTTATTGATGTAGAAGGATCTTCTTGATGAATGTTAAGTTAAAACAGGCTGAATAAATTAAGGCTGATCCATAGTAATAAACAAAACAAAGTATATGAATAAATATATATGCTCAGAAAGTATGAGGGCATGCATCAAGAACAAATTTGCCTAACTCCTTCCCTCTTTCTAGCTCTGTTTTCTTTCAACTTCATTGTATTACCTGTATTTAAAGATATACATGAAGTCTAAATTCTCCTCACCAAGTTAAGAACATGATACTCTCAAGACATTGAAGAAATTATATGATGCACTAATATAAATTTTGCAACCCAGTAACAAATTTTGTAAAGAATTATAAATAAAAACATCTAATAAAACATATTTTTCTTGTTTTCAGGTTATTTAATGTTTTCCACATTTACACTGTATGACCAAGACACTAGGGTATTTCATAGCTACTGCTGTGTCAAAAGATTTCAAGTAATGACTGTAAACAGGATGATCTGTAAACATGACACCACTGATTCCCAGCACTGTCCATTTCACCCTCTTACATATGTATAGAATTCACTGAGTTAGTCATCAAAATACATTTGAGAAAATTGCTTGATGGTTTATTCTCTCCTACTGCAGTCACTATGAATGGTTCATGTTTATTAAGTTTAAATGCTGTCAAATATTTAAAAATATCAGTCTAAGAGACAGATATAAACTAACAAGTATCACTCCTAAAGAATTCTAAGTATGAATATTTTATCCACCCATTACTATTCTACACATTTTATTGAACAAATGAAGGGTCTAAGAGAGTTAAATAATTTGCCTAAGGTCAGAAAGGCCAGGATATAGACAGAGTCTGCAATTTCAAATTACTGCTCTTCCTATCTGTTTATTAATCTGGAAGCAAATAGCAGACAAAATTAGACAATCATTAATTGCTTCATGCATGTTACTGATTTTGGAGAAACTATTATTTAAGTATACTTTATTTTAAAAAAATCACACAGAAAACCCAGGGGCCTTATATTTTCTAAGAATCCCTAACATATGCTTATTCATTTCATATTCTGCAGTTGACATTAGAAACAGTACTACAGTTTCTCTTAAAAGTATTGTGCTAACGCTATGAGCATTTGTGTTTGTAGAAACAGGAATCTTGAGATGCTCTTGCACACCTTCGAAAGTACCAAAAAGTTCATTTAATACTGAGCTGTGATTAGTGACTCTACTCAGTTCAGTTCAAAGTGTTACAATGCCATGCTTTAATAATCCCTGTACTTCTGAAAAACACCACTGGAATGATGGTTGTAAGTAAGCAAATGCCAAATAAAGGCATTGTTAGTTTGCATGCTACCTGGTCATGAGAGCGACGATTAGCAAAGGTAGAAATGAGATACACTTAGGGGTTTTTTTCTTCTTCAAAGTCTCATGTTTTACTAAATTGAATTTTCTACATTTTATATAATACATCTTAATTATATTTAGACCCCCTCCCCATCTGCATCCTTCCCACAGACCCCCTCCCACTGGATTTCATGCATTCTGTAATATATGATAAGGCCTATTGAGCCAAGTTTGTGTCCCCAGATGTCCTTTAGTGTGGGTTTATTCATTGGAGCCTGCTGAGTCTAACTAGCATCACTCCCTTAAAGAAGACCAATTCTCCCTCACCCAGTAGTGATCAATTGCTAGTAGTTCCTCAGTTAAAGTTAGGCTTCTTACCCATTTCCCCACATCTATGCTGGGTTTTTGTCTGGCTTGAGTTTGTAATGGTTTTGTAAATACTGTCACCATTGCTGTAAATTCAAATGAGCAAGTTCTCAGCTGTTTGGAAAACTGTTCCTTGTGGTCATCCATCACCTCTAGCTCTTACAGTCTTTTTGCCCCCTCTTCCACAAGGGTCTCTGAGCCTAGGTGGCAGAGGTTTACTATAGCAGTCCTACACAGGGACCTGCACTCTAAAGTCTCTTATTCTCTACATTTTGGTCTGTTGTGGCATTCTCTTAGCTGTCATCTGTTGCATGAAGATTTGTTAGCAAGAGTTGAGAGATGTATTATTAGTACTCTCTCTGCCTCCTGTTCTGTATGTTCTGTGAATCTTATGTATAGGCTGTAAATGAGTCACTATGGGTTGGGCATCTCGCAGACACTTATCCTCTGAGTTTGATCAGTTGTGGAACTCTGTAACAATCTCCATCTATTGCAAAAAGAAGCTTCTTTGATGAGCGGTGAAAGGTATACTTGTTTGTAAATATAAGGACACATATGTAGCATACAGTAAGATATTACATTTTTCTAGGGATATGTCAGACATAGGTTTTTTTCTCTAGGATCTATGACCCCTCTAGTCATGTGTGTTTGGCTATGTTTACAGTACCACACAAAAGTTTCCTCCCACCGAGTGTGTTTCAAACTCAATTATATAGCTGTTGATTATCTCTCAAGATAAAAATGCCACTACTATACCAAAAGAGATAGTTTGCTGACTAGTCATTGTTGTTTGTGGTTATTAGGCTTTGCCTCTAGGTTGGACCACTGATTGATTTTCTCCCGTAGAAGGTTACATAGTATCCTCTGAAACTGAGAGTTAGTCAGGAAGGAACTTCCTCATCAGTTCCAGCTCTATTGTTCCAAGTCTTGTGCCTAAAGTATGTCCTGTCTTCAGCAATAGGAGTTTGGAGCCATGAATTTACTAACTTTGAAAGGAATCATAACCTAGACCATGGTAAGTGATTTGTAATGCTTATTCTTTTTAGTAACACCAAGCACCCTATCAATACTTATGTTTAAAAAGTAACTAAGAGCCGGGTGTGGTGGCACACGCCTTTAATCCCAGCACTTGGGAGGCAGAGGCAGGAGGATCTTTGTGAGTTCGAGGCCAGCCTGGTCTAAATAGTGAGCTGGAGGACAGCTGGGGCCACAGGGAGACACTGTCTCAAAAAGACAAAAAAAAAAAAAAAAAAAAAAAAAAAGTAAAAAAGTAACTAAAAGCAAGTTGTCCTTTTACAATGAGAACTAAAGTATAGAAATGGCAACTAATTATGCACTTCAGGTATCAAGATGGAGATGTAATAGCTTTTTAAAAAACTTAAAAAATTATTGTTATTTTATATACAGTGTGTATTTGTGTGTATATGTGTGTGTATATGTGTGTCTGTGTGTGCGCGTGTGGATGCACGCACACATGCCATGTCAACAGATGTGGAGGCCAGAGGACAGCTCTGAGTTGGTTCTCTCTTTCCACTTTTATGTGGGTTCTGTGGATTAAACTCAGGTCTTCAGGCTTGTACAGCAAGTGATTTACCATCTTGTCTAATAACCAGATATGTAATTGTTTTATATATAAAGTTATGTCACATTTATCCTTCTAAATTTTGTCTTCTACTGCTACTAAAATGATTGTTTTCTGAAAAAAACCAACATTATATAATTTTATTTGTGCCATCTATTTTCATAGTTTCAGTACCTAAAAGGAAACAAAAAACTTAGGATAGCTAGGTGTCAGATACAGGTGTTTAGTCTAATCCCCAATAAGTTTCAGAGAGAAGTAATAATTGCTCAAGTTTAAACAATTTTTTATTTTATTTTTTATTTTTATTTTATGTGTATGAGTGTTCTGTCTGCTTGTATGCAAGTGAACTTGTGTCATACAATGCCTGTGGAGGTCAGAGGAGGGTGCTGAATTCCCCTGGAACTGGAATTACAAATGGTTGTTAGCCACCAGGTAGGTGTTGGGAATTGAACCTTGGTCCTCTGCAAGATCAGACAGTGCCCTTAACTGCTGAGCCATCTCTCTAGCACTCTTTGCTTAGTTTTTTACTTAAATGAGTAAATCAAAAGGCACCACAAGTATGCCTACTCTTGTTTTATTATAACTTTCTAAAAACCTCATAGAAATAATGTGTCTAATTCTCTTGTTTTATTTTGTTAAAGTTTAATTTTGAAGTCAGAAGGATCATGAATAAATGGAATTGTAAAATACATATGAAAAGAAATAATTTGTGGTTAAATGTCATGTTATAAATGAACTAATATTTTGAAGTTGACTATAGAAGTAGAAAATGCTCAGTATTTAAGAGCATGCCATGATTTTTGTTTCCTAACCTTGAGAAATTCATTCTGTAAGTCTGAGACCAATGGCTGAATTTCAGTTCTATAACATACATATCTCTATAATAAAAATGCTACTATTTCTCAGCTTTCCAATGTCAAGTCCACAAATTTTCTCCAAAGGAGCTTTATGACTTACCCTGATTTAATCCTATTAAAAGGATGTTTTAAATGAGGTCTTTCTATGTAGCCCTGGCTAGCCTGGATCTTGCTATGTAGTCCAGATTATCCTTGAACTCAGAGACCTGACTGCTTCTGCCTTCTGAGAACTGGGAGTAAAAGATGTGTGCCACCATGTGGGCTGGCATATACACCAGATATTACACATCACATTATGTTATACATAACTTTAATCACAGCTTTACTAACTGGAATTCCCCTCTTATAAGAAAAAATATACATAACAATTCAAAAATAATAATACAAACACTCTGGAGCCATGACCTGGTTTAGAATGATCTGAGATTTCTGTTCCCTTAGGTGTGTGAAAACTAGGCTCATAATGGAATTGCATTTACTAAATCTCCAGGGTGAATAGTAAAGTGGACCAACATGTAACTTCAACCAGCTTAGCAATGAGGGGCATGTCCCATTCTCACACATGACAGGTGAATTAAACAATAGCAGTAAAAGTTCAAGATAAAAAAAAAAAATCAGTCATGATTCATGTAACTGAATTCAATCCCAAACAGAGATTAACATAAACAAGTTGTACATCATAGAAATAATTAACCTAAAACATTCTGGAATTTGCAACAAATAAGAAATATCTAAAAAAAAATTAATCCCTTAGGTGTGTGAAAACTAGGCTCATAATGGAATTGCATTTACTAAATCTCCAGGGTGAATAGTAAAGTGGACCAACATGTAACTTCAACCAGCTTAGCAATGAGGGGCATGTCCCATTCTCACACATGACAGGTGAATTAAACAATAGCAGTAAAAGTTCAAGATAAAAAAAAAAATCAGTCATGATTCATGTAACTGAATTCAATCCCAAACAGAGATTAACATAAACAAGTTGTACATCATAGAAATAATTAACCTAAAACATTCTGGAATTTGCAACAAATAAGAAATATCTAAAAAAAAATTAAAAGCATTTCTACTATTGGCAACTTTTTATTAGCAAGTCAATGCCAGTGATGCTGGGGACAAGGGCAGGCCCTGTTATTTGTAGTTTCTGGTCTTGGAAGGGCTGATTCTCTAGAAAGGAACTCTCATCTTCCCTGAAGCCCAGCTGTGGTCCTTACTCCACAAGTGGTCCTGGGTATCCAGGCCTTGATATTAGACTTCTCCCATTACCGGACACCAAGAGTTTTTCTATTATTTGTCTGCTACTCTCCTACAGCCTCAGTATGCCTGTACCTATGCCCTAACTGAACATTTAGAGATAAAAATTACAGTCTAAGAAGTACA
The DNA here is from genome assembly GCF_000622305.1 of Nannospalax galili. Taxonomy (NCBI): domain Eukaryota; kingdom Metazoa; phylum Chordata; class Mammalia; order Rodentia; family Spalacidae; genus Nannospalax; species Nannospalax galili. Next base: position 2,909,079 of record NW_008341872.1, on the reverse strand, counting down.
AAAAAGGAGAAATACTTCAATAACTAAACTGATAAAATTCTAAAACTAAAAATACGCAATTAAAGTTTAGAAAATAAATTTGAAACCTATATGTCTTCTATAATTTTTGATTATTGTTTACTGAAAGAACTATACCATCAAGTTTCATCAATAATGTGAAATTTGTCACTCTTCTATGTGATTTTGCCACTGACTCCCTTTCCAAATTCTCCACCTATACAAAGTCTTTCAGTGTAATCATGTTACCCCTTAAAGAAAGCAATGCTAATAAAATATTTTTAAAAACAATATATTTTGGAGGAATGTAGGTTTTTAGCATCCATTAAGTTGTTTTAATGATAAAAGGACAATTTAAATCTACATATTTTATAAATAAAAGTAAATGTATCAGAAGAAATTCATCTAATTAAGAAATGGAAAGATTACTCTCTCCATTTTTCCTTAATTTCAACTCATGTTATAGAATTTAAAGAAGAAAAACACTTGAAACCTACTACTGTAGAAGCTTTGTAAAATATCTACATACATACATACATACACACACACAAACAAAGCGTTTAAAAGGAGCTACCCTATAAAGGGACGGGGGAGAGGAGGTGAACAATGTCCCTAACAGACACAACAGGCTAGCAAATAAAAACCCAATGCCAGGAATGGGCTCCCTCTTTTGGATTTATTGACCAGGGAGGTACAGCAGTCTCAAACAATGCTGTTTATTGCCATTGCTCTTGGTTGTCCTTCATACCTTGATGGCAAGATTATATTATTGAAGCTACTACGTATGTGAGTCATAGAAAAAACATGGAGAAATCAAGTTGGTACTAACCCTGAAGCTTCATCTTTACTACCTAGCTTTCATAGTACTGAAAGGGGCTACACATAATACCAGGCGAGAAAGGTAATCATCAGCCTTACCCATCTGTGAACCCTAAAAGTTACAGTAATGACTGGCCTGGCAAGATATGTCCACTGGTGTAATAGTGGCATGAATATTATGGGAGTAACCAACTATTTTCTCATTGGCTTTAAGACCCACTTCACAAGATGGCTCTTACACCTAGCACTGTTACCAGGTTCAAGAGCCTGTGGCCAGACATGTCACAGGTTATAGGGAGAATATACTACTGTTAGTGTGCTAAATGGACACACTATTAAACTGATTCCTAATAATTACACCCATAGATTAATGTGCCTCTGAACTCTCACCAGATTTACCAGGCTCCAGGATGTAATCTACATCCAAGAGCATTTGAGGAACACAAATTAGACTCAATAGGCCTAGAAAACAAAACAAAACAAAACAAACAATAGAGGACATCGAGTGATGGGGATAGGGAGGAAGGGGTAGATCTGAGAGATGGATAGATAAGAGATTTGAATATGATCAAAAGAGATCATATGAAATTCTCAAAGGATCAATAAAAATATTGTTAAAAATCACAATATAAGAGCAGAATCAAAGAAAATAAGATAAAGGTAACAGTGGCAATTTTTTTTTTCATGCTATGGCAGTGACATTGTCCTCCCAAACTGAATGTACTACCCATCAACTCTATTTGTGTTTTTTTGTCTCAGTATTAATTATCAGCAGTGTTTACAATCTCTATTTTGTTGGTTCACATTTTCCAGGGAGTTCTAATTGTACTTTTCTTTAGGGTAATGGAAATAAAATTTCAGCTCATATGAGCATGACATGGAAATCTTGTCTAGGCATTGATCTCTGGCCCAAGGTGGGTGAGATTTTTATTTCTATTTAATAAATTAACCAATTAATTAACTGGGCTCAAATGATTGGCCCACATCAGGCTCCTAAGTCTTTGAGACCACAGACTGGTGTCTCTGGATCATATATATATAATATACCTACATATGTATGTATGTAGGTATGTATATGGTAGATTTATTTTTAGTTTTTAAAGAATTCTCCACACTGATTTCCACAGTGGTTGCACCAGTTGGCAATCCCCTAGCCGTGAATGAGGGTTCCCCTTTCCTCACATCCTTGCTAGCATTTGGTGTCAATTGTTCTCTTGATCTTAGCCACTTTGGCTGGGGTTAGGTGAAATCTTAAAGTAGTTTTGATTTGCATTTCCCTAATTTCTAAGGATGTTGAACACTTTTTAAAAGATGTTTCTTAGCCATTGTTATTACTTCTTTTGTGGGCTCTCAGTTCAGGTTTGTAGCTCATCTTTTAATTAAGTCATTTGTTGTCTTGATTTTATTTTTTTTAAGTCCTTTGTATATTTTGGATATTAATCCTCTGTCAGGTGTGTAGCTTGTGAAAAATCTTTTCCCACTCTGTCAATTTCTTCACTCTTTTGGTTGCTTCCTTTCTATACAGAAGATTTTTAGTTTAATAAGATCCCATTTGTCAAATGTTGACCCTAATTCCTCAGTAACTGATGTCTGCTTTAGAAAGTTCTTTTCTGTACCTATATTTTGTAGGGTACTGCCTATATTTTTTTCTAAAAGATTCAGAATTCATGCTTCACCTTGAGGTCTTTGGTCCATTTGGATGTGACTTTTCTGAAGGGTGATAGATATGAGTCTAATTACAATCTTCTACACTTGGAGAGTCACTTTTGCCAGTACTATTTGTTGAAGAGTCTGTCTTTCCTTTATTTTGTGTTCTTGGAACTTTGTCAAATATCAGGTGACTGAAATTATTTGAACTCATGTTTAGGCCTTCTATTTTGTTTCATTGATCTATATGCCTGTTAATCTGTGCTGGTACTATGCTGTAATATAGTACTAATATAGTGCTGGTACTATGCTTTGTAATATAGTTTGAGATCTGGTATGGCAATCCCTCTGGCATTGCTCTTTGTGCTGAGGATTGCTTTAGCTATCCATGGTCTTTTGTGACTCCATATAAATTTTAGGATTTGTTTTCCCTAATTCTGTGAAGAATGTCATGGGGATTTTGATTGGGATTATACTGAATCTATAAATTGCTTTTCATAAAATGATCATTTTCACAATATTAATTCTACCAATCAATGAGCACAGGAGGTATTTCCATCTCCTTATGTCTCCCCCAATCTCTTTCTTCAAGGATTTAGAGTTTCCAGGCAGCTGGGAACTTGCTCATTTGAATTTATAGCAATGGTGATAGTATACACAAAACCCTTGCAAACTCAAACTAGGTCAAAATCCAGAATAGAATTGGGTAAATGGGTAAGAAGCCCCAACCTTAACTGAGAAACTATTGGCAACCAATACCTATTGGGAAAGTGAGAGTTGGTTTTCTTTAAGGGAGTGAAACTAGATAGGCTGACCAGGCTCCAGACGGGTCTTACACCAAGGGACATTTGGGGACATAAACGTGGCTTGATAGGCCTTAACATATATGACAGAATGCATGAAATCCAGTGGAGGGGCTATGGTGGGAGCAGTTAGGGGACAAAGTCTAAATATTATCAAGACACATTAAATGAAATCTGCAAAAATTCAATTAAAAAGCTAAAAAACATTTACCAATTGGATTTATATGCGTCTGTAACTCAATGATTTACCCAGGTTTAAAATCTGCAAAACTAATCTGGTATTATTTATACTGAGGTCTAATTTAATTTATTCTCACCAGAGAATGTAGTGTGTATAGTAATTTTGATATATTTAGAGCTGGTTTATTAGCTAATCAAGGTAAATTTTCTAATTTTTCCTTTGCAGTCCTGTGGATAGAATCCAGGGCGTTGTGAATGCTAGGTACAATGTCTATCACTGAGTTACGCTCTTAACCCTAATTTTATAAATGTTAAAATAGTATTTGAAAACAATGCAGTCTTTAAATCTTGAATTCAAGAATCTGTATATGTTCCCTGGAGGAAACCTATTAGTTTGGTGCTGTTTTAATATATCGATCATCTTAGTAACAGGATGTAAAGCTCTGCTAGGCTTCTATCAACATTTGCTTTATATACTTTCAGGCTATATTCTCAGACACACACAGGTTATAATTATTCTATTTTATAGCTGTAGTCTGCATTTGAAATTGATGGTCATGTTGCTAATACGTTTCACACTTTGAGAAGTGTTAATTTATGATAAAAGATTTATTAGACGCTGAAGAGAGTATTTGTTGAATGGAATAAATGTATGAAAATATGATTCATGTTATATGGCATCAAGATCTAGTATAATAGATGCTCTTGCTCCAGAGTTTTTTTGTTTTTTGTTTTTGTAAAGGTGATTGAGACCATAAGATTCAGTTCTTCCTGTTCTATGACTGCTATAGGTCACTTCTAGCCAATGTTTAGTACATGGAAATCAAAATATATTAGTTGTTGGATATGATATTATTGTTATCTCAAATCAGAAGATAATCTTGCTTTATGAAATGTTTAAGGAAGTAGATACAATTAAAATACAGACAGTAAGTTCTGAAGAAGAAACAACACTTTATGGAATAAACCAAATTAAAATGATATGCAAATGGAAAGTATTTTTTTTAGCAAAAGATTTGGGCATTGTGATAAAGGGCAAGGCCAATTACAATTCAAGGAGCCTCATTCTTGTGCCAGTTAAATACTTTCCCATTAAGCAAATTTGAAGTGCATGAGTAATCCCAACTGAGAAATGTGGATAATAACTTCAACTTTTCTCTTTTAGGACATGTTATGAAAAAAATTATCATGTGGTCAAAAATGGAAGTTTTTCTCTTTATTCTGCCAAGACAAGATTTTAACTCTGCAAAAATTATTTTTAATAGATTTGATTTCTTCTGCTCATCACTTTAACACCAGCACACAATACACAGCTAAACAATATGTTTCAGTATTACTCAATGAATAGTGCCAAGAATTCAAGAAGTAAAAGTGTACTAAATAACCCAGACGTAGATAAGCAAAGTTGAGTGATTTATTGCAAATGGCTTATGACCAAAACTTAAGTACTGACTTTTGGGAAGGGGTGTAGGGAGATCAGGGACTTGCAAATGCTAGGCAGGTATTCTGCCACTGAACTACAGTCCCCAGCTCTTGAATGATGTGGATTTGTTTAAGGAAAGGCCCAGCTGTGCCACTTCATTCTCCTTGCCTAAAGATTTTTGGTTTATTAGAAGCTATACCAGTTTTTGGTTACTTATAACACACTATCCTGGGATTTGATAGGGTAATATTTGTATCAGATATCTACCTCAATGTTTACAAACACACACAACACACACATTAAAAAACATGAAGTTACTTCTTAGAATGTCACCCTATAGCATAATTATTAATGAAATTATAATTGGGCTAGAACAAACACACAGAGGCAGGGATTCTGCAGCTCAGTTGTCTAGGCTTGAATCTTGTCTCTTCCCATTGCAAGTTTTGAGACAGGACAGCAGTATCTTAACTCTCCTGAGTTTCAATTATTTGAAAAGCGTACTGATGACAATAAGTCTATGAAGCCTCAGGTAGCTGTACAGATTAAGTAAGTTAATATGTGCCAAATACTTGTAACAAAACATAGCCCATGGTAAATACCATGTAAAGTTATATACCACACCCACATGAAATTACTTATGTATTTTTACAGCTATTTATAGTAATTATTCATATTAAAAGCACATGCATCTGTATTGTTTATAATATAATTTATGCATTTTAAACTTATTTACACATTTTTAAAGCATTGATTATTTCTTGTAACAAAATTTTAGGGAACTATGGACTAGGTGAATGTAATGCAATGTAGCTGCTCTGATATTCCTAAGAAATGATATGGAGTATAAAATAGGCCTACTTCATTTTAAAAGATTTATTTTATTCTAAATTGTGTGTGTGTGTGTGTGTGTGTGTGTGTGTGTGTAGATACATACATGTGAGTGTAGTACCCACAGAGGCCAGAAGAGTGGGCCGGATCGATCCCCTTGGAGCTGGAAATACAATGGTTGTGAGCCGCCCGATGTGGGTGCTAGGAACTGAACTCAGGTCCTCTGCAAGTGTAGTATGTGCTCTTAAGTGCCGAGTCATCTTTCTAGCTCTATAGATAGGCCTGTTTTAAACTACAGTTGGGTTTAAAGATAAATATGAGAATCTAGTGTTTGTCTGGATGTGTCTAAATGTGTGCAGAGCATTGTGTTATATCTTATGTACTTCATGGTTCATGTATTGTTTTAGTTTCTGTCTATGCTCAGTAACAACTACAAATTTAGTTCTGTTTTTCTTAATTATATATGTACAGTCCTAATGTTCTACAATGGCTAGTTGTTGAGATGTCTTAGACCCTGAGTCTCTATCATCTGAGTCAACATAGCTCTATGCTTTAGGTTTGAGATGACCGTATTAGTTTTTCTATCTTAGTGACTTTAGTAAAGTATAATAGCAGATGTGGGTCATTTGCTCTTCAAGAGCATTTGATCTTCAAGAAATGATTAAACTTAAAAATAGATATGTTCTAAAAGCTTCCCTTTATATCACATATTTAAGGGTAAAAAGCCTCAAATTTCCACAACAATAAAAGGTCAAATACAAAATTTCAGAACTATGGTTAGAGTCATCAAAAGTCCTAGAATACTTCATACACAACGAATTAGTTACATAAGGAATTCTCTCTTATTTGATGTATTAATTTCCCAAGTTCATTCGTTTGTTCATTCGTTCATTTGTTCCTTCCTTCCTTTATTTCTAAAGTAAGGGTCTTATATGGTACCCAAGTTAGCCTCAAACTTTTGGGCTCAAGTCGTCCTCCTGCCTCAGCTTCTTATTCTTCCAATATCCAGTACTACAGGTATGGGCCACTTTTTTTTGACCCTCCCCCTCTTTTCTAACAGTAGGTTTAACATCATTTTATCAACATAACTAACAAACTAACAATAGGACTCCTGTTTTATCTCTTACCAGCACTTTGAAAGCAGGACTTCGGTATTTAATAATATTATTAAAAATTAAGACCTATGAGTGAAGCAGTTGAATGCTTACACAACATTTAAAACAGGAACACAAACCATGCAAGTGCCTTCAAACACACATTTGAAAAATAGGTACTTCAACACAGTTTTATTTCAAACTAAAAATCAGTTGATTTAGTGTTTCTATCTATAAAAGTATTATTTAAATGCTTTTATGTGGGGCAAATTATTTTGCAAGTATTCTTGATTCAGAAGACAAGATTGCTAAATAAAAATATTGATGAATTTTATCATAAAGCTTCAAGAAATTAGTTTAAGATATTCAAAATATTTTTACAGTCTTCAGTCTGATTTCACGCCACTTTTTAAATTATCTTATATGCTTGGTCCAGAGTATATCACCATCTTGTGAAATCTTAGCTATACAATTGAAGAGCACACTATTAGACCTTCATTAATTTATTGTCTTTTGTTCAAGGCAATGCCTTTGGAGATAAAGGGAATGGAAGTATTTATAGTTTTACTAATGATATTTTAGTGCTTAAAATTTTTATAAGTCCAAACTTATAAAAACGATGAGTAAGTTAATATTAGTAGGCTTAGATCTTTGGATTTTTCTTTGTGAATTTTTTAAGGGCCAAATGAGCAGGAGGTAGCAGCAGGTTAGAGTTAGTGGTAAATTACAACACTTACATTTCGCTAGGTGGCGCAACAAGAATAATTTATCTTTCTTTGGCTGCTGTCTGTCGGAATGCTGACTGGGAGGACAGTGGACCAAGTATCAAATATCAACCTTTTTAGACTACTATGCAAAGTATTTAAAAATCTACTTATAATAGAACATAATACATTTATTATAACAAAATAATTAAAAATATAGTTAACTTTAGTACAATGGATGATTTTCTATTTTATTTTCACTTTTGAACACTGAAACATTAAGCGGTCAGATTTTATGAAAGATGATGTGCAAACAATAGATAAAGTAGACCCTATCTTATTGAAACTGTAACTTAGGTTAGAAGAAAAATCTGCTAGAATTATTTCTTACAGCTATGAAAGCATATTACACAAACTTAAAAATGCACAGACTTTAGAAGTTCTCATATTAAGATTTTTAACCATCACAGAAGATAGTTGAAAAGGAATGGTCTAGAAATCAGAAAAATGGATTCTATGCCCAGCTTAGCAATGATGTAACTTACATTCTGAGATGTACTTTCCCAAGTTAACAGGGAGGGAGGGATGGTTTGTTTTGAGGTCCTTTGAAGTATCAGAAAACCAGTCAGACTCTATGAATCAGTGATAACATGTTCTGCCAAGAGATTATTATTTTTTTTTTAGAGAACCAAGTTTAAATGTATTATTAGGCTTTAGAAGGGTCAAACTGAAGACTAAAATCTGAATAGTCTTAGCAGATATTAGAGACAACATTAAATGGAAAAGGTAAGACAATTCATCTAGCAAAAACCATGTTTAGAGATAAGATATATTTATTCTGTTTCTGGATACAGGTGAGATGATTTTTAAAATTTTTAGATTTTGAGTATTTTTAGATAGACAGAAAATATAGCTTATAAATGTAGGCTCTAATGTCCACACACTTTGAGCTTCCCAACCACTGACTGGAAATAAATTATAGGTATGCTCAAACCCTCTTCCTGTGAGCCCTCAAAATAACAGGGCAGGGTCTGAGGTACCTGGAGTCCGAGGGTCCATTGCCTCTGGCTACCAGCGGCCTCCTCACTTTAACTTAGTGTGCAACCAACTATAATCCTTTTGCGTGTCACAAACTGAGAAACACTAAGGCACACACTATGACATTACCTTACTATAACTTGTACCAATTTAATTGAGCAACCTAGGGGAAACGTAATGAGAAGACACATATTTTATACAAGAAAAACATACATAGTTCTTGTGTTAAGACGATTTATCAAAAAAACTTGTATGTGATCATATGCAAACACATCATATATGTTATATTGTATGTTCTTGGTTCATCAATTTTAATACTGAATTAAATTGCTATAGATTATTTATTTCTTTATTTTGGGTTTATGAGACAAGGTCTTGTTATGTAATTGTGGTTGGCCTGGAACCTGCTATGTAAACAAGGCTGGCCTCGAACTTTCAGTGATTCTCCTGTCTCTCCCCAGTGAAGGGATTATAGGCCTGAGCCACAAAGTCTGGCTCAGAATTTTAATGATGTTTTCTATGCTTCTAGTACAGTGGACTAACTATAAGCTAACAGACTAAAGGTACAGAATTTTCCAAAATGAATAAATTAACATGTGAAAACCTATATGGATATAATTAATATTTAGGTTAAACTTTTTGCTGTTAATTTCAAAATATATTTTGTAACTAGCTACAGTGTGTGTATACATACTCTCCCTGTGTCTCCCTCACATATGTATATATCAGTTCTAAAAAGATATTTTATTTTATTCCTGACTAAAGATGAAGCAATGTTAATAAGGGGTATAAATGATGCCTAGTATTATGAAATATATGATATGTAATATTTTGGCTAGCATGTATTTTATGGATGGAAAAATAAATTTAAAAGCAGTGTATGAAAAAAACCCTGTTAATCCAAATTTTTCACAAAAATCCTCAGTTCCTCTTCAAATCTATGAATCTAATCTCAATTCAAAATGAGTTAAATATTAAATAAACTTCTCCAGAGGAAGAGACTGTAGATAGCTTTGTCAGTGTTATTAAATAGATTAGCATTCTAGTCATAGATCTTTAAGGGGAAAAAAGTACACCGAGGAGGGACAACGGCCGCTGGGAAGCAGAGGTAAAAATTGACAGATAAAATTCAGTAATAGCAATCAGGGCAAAACTCCCCAAAGACTCTCTTATGTCCTGGTTACTGCCTACTGTATTAAGACTGCCTTTCTCATCACTTAATGCTTATTTTCATCACTTTGCTTAAAATATTGATAATCAATTAGGGCTACGTCTGTTTTGCCACAGAATCTGTGTCACAGTCTATCAGACTGTCAGGGCCAATTCAATCCTCATTCAAAGTTAATTTTTTCTTCATAAATCTGCCTTTGGAGGAGTCATTAGGCACAGAACATAGCCGGAGGTGCAATCACCTATTCTCTTTCATTAGTGGCAGGCAGAGAAGGTGAGGGAGATTATTAGAACTTTGGAATGATCACAAAGCAGCGTGCTGCCTGTCAGATCCCCCCAACATTTAATTCATCTAGCCAACTCACTAGCACTCTTTGCCAACAGTTTTAAATGGACATTATTCATGAACATCTGTGACATGCTGAATATTCTGAACTGGAAGTGATGAAAAAGCAATGAAAAGCAATGCCCCTTTTGACTTTAAAATTAATTCTATGGTCAAAACAATTAAGAATATAACAAACATGTTTTGTGATGCTATTTTTAGTCATCTAAGATACAATTATGAAGTAATGCAATGTACTGACTTTAAAAATACACAAATACATAAGGAAATATGTAATGAAAACATATAATTAAAACTCTCAGTATTAAGTTACTTTTCAAAAGCCTATTTTACATTTGGGATGACCAGGATTTTCCCCAAGGATCTATTTAAAATTCACGATAATATTTAAATATTTATTTAATGTGACTATCTTTTTGGGAACATACCATAAGATGAACTGACTCAAAAGAATTTAATACAGGGCCAAATTACAAAGAAAAATCTCTATATAAAATTTTCATAATTATCATATTTTTTGGTACCAGAAATGTCTTAGTTTTAAGAGGTGTTCCTGTGGGAATGTTGGTTGGAAATCTTGTGTGATTAAGGAAATAGTAGAACGACTTAGTAGTAAGAAATTTTTACATAACTAACTTTCATTGGAAAAGCTCTTTTTTCATTAAAAGAACATCTGGGTATTAATATGTCTTGTTCTTTCAAAAACGCCCTTTTGTGGTTTGGAGAAGAGACATTCTGCTAGCTGCAGGCATGAAGACTGAAGAAGTATCTTGATAGACATATTTTTTTTTTTGTGTGTAGATCTATCTGTAAGTTATTTAAGTAGTAACTTAAAATTTTAGTGTCATCAGTTTGGTATTCTTTATTTTAAGTTACATTACTAAGGTCATAGTGTTCCTGCATTTTAAAAAATTAGAAATTATCCCCAGGAAATAATTGAATTAGTAGGTACCAAACTCTTCCACACAATGAGGTATTAGAAGTGTTTTGTATGTAAATATATTTGGAAAATACTTAGTTGGATGAAATCACCTCAATTTCTTTACTGAAGAAAATATTATGAGCTGTGTCTTTCTACAAAGAAGGTACCACGTGGTCATTCTGGAACTCATTTGACTATGGAACCACTTTTTGCTATCACCAGAATATCAAGAAAGGGCTTTCCTAATTTCCCCTGTTAACCATTCTTTATGAGATCATGTGGGACATATTTTCAACCATATATTCAAAGTTCTCTACAGAGTACACAAAATAAGCCAGGTACTGTGGTAAATGATAAGAGGACAACAGAGAGCAACAACTAATCTCAGTTTGTTCACAATACAGTAAAGAACAAGATGGATTTGTAGTTTACCTTCCCACCATGAGCTCTTTGAGAATGTGGAATGGATCTTATTCATTGGTATATCCCCAGTGCCTAACAATGGGTATACAGGAGTTCAACAAATAAACTGAACTTGAGAAGTTAGACTTGGGTAGAAATGTTCTTTTTTTTCTAGATGTTTCTGTTGACTTCATCCTGGTCTGAACACAAGTTTCTTCCTTCTTTCTTTTTCTCTAAGGTAAGTACCCATCCAAACCAACAATGTATATTAGATTTGTGGTAACATATCAAAGAAAACCCAAATTCTAAGAAAAAACTGAGAAATCAATTTGTTTAATGGTAGCAGTTTCCCTGAGCTGTGTTGAGGACTCTTGCTTATCTGGGATTCTGGGAAGAAAGTATCATGGTCCATTACAGATGATGGGAAAGACACACAATCCAATAGCAGTAAGAACTAGAGCTCCCATTGCTGCTGTGACTACTGCTGTCACCACTACCATCAACTCAAGCACTGCAGCATGAAACTTTTTAGAAGTAAAGTTTCAGATACTTTAAGAAAAAGGGATTAAACAGAGAACTGGTAGCCTGCAAGAATGACAGTCAGTACTACAGAACTGCCTTGCTAAAGTATAGATAGCTCCCTCATCCACAGGCAGGACAGTAAGAATCAACAGGCCACCACTTGAACTGAAAACTTCAAGGATATACTTTCTACAACGATAGATCAAGATGCTACTGGAGGGGCTGGAAAGATGGCTCAGCAGTTAAGAGCACTGGCTGCTCTTGCAGAAAATCTGAATTCAGTTCAAAGCATCCACATGGTGGTTAACAACCATCCGTAACTCAAGTTCCAGGGAATCTAATGCATGCTTCAGACCTCTGCAGGCACTGTATGACACAGCTGCACCTACCCACATGCAGGCAATACATTCATACATATAAAACAAAAATATAAATAATACAGAAAACATTTTTTAGGTTAAAAAAATACAACAAGCAGCTACCAGGTTACCTTCCATCAATCTGCACAAGGCTAGTGACCAGACACTGGAATACTTCTAGAAAAATAGCCCTGGCCTCCACAACTGAGCTGAACCAGCAGGTTCACAGTTTCTACACACCTTCTACTTTCAAAATTACATGTGAAAAAGTTCCGTGAGAATACATGCATTTGGCAGGACCTGCTTCATACCCAGGCTCTTAAAAGAAAGGATTCTGGAACATCCATGCTTTTGCTTTCTAGCCTTTTCCAAAAAGAAGGCAGAAGAATAGAAGATTAGAATAAATGTTTTGAGCCAATTCAAAATCCACATCCATAACATTTACTGAGCCCTTACTATATCAAGCACCTTTCTATATGATTCATACATGTGAATTCATTCAATGCTCAAACAATCTACTGCAGTTTTCGTGCTCATTTTATAGTTAAGGAAAGGGAGGCACAGAAAGGTTTAACAATTGCTCTTGGTCTCAGCTATTAACTTGTATGGCCAGAATGCAAAGCCAGGCTGTCTGGCCCCAGAAGATCTGTTTCCTAACATTAGGAATATTGTCCCTTTAATTAAGGATGAGGTGAAATTAATTTATTTTCTACTCAGCTTTTTTTTAATTGATCACATGGGCATGTATTATCAGTTAAAATCTGTATAACACGGGGGTGTTTCAAAGGAATCAGTAGGTTAAGATGGCTAAAACAATCTGGTTGAAGGCTTATTAAGCTTATTTATATATGATACTGTATGTGAGTAGAAGCCTGACTCCTTTCTGACAGGAAAGCAGAATAAACAATATCATCGTTCTAGTTGAGGGTAGAAGACTTGAAATATGTTCCAAATGAGAGGTGATGTTAAGTGCTTTTCCCTATGTGGAGACTCACAGAGAGAAACAGAGCAGTATATCTCAAGTACCAAAAATAGTTCATACTGATATCATAATTTCAAATAATGTAAGTTCAAAAAGAAAAAAAATGCATGAAGAAATTCATTGTGCATTATTTTAATAGAAAAGTAATATAAATATTCAACAGTAGGAAAGTGACTAATGGTATGCTTTCTGGACAAATATTATGCAGTCCATAAAATTATGCTAATTAAAATTATGTAACAAATTGGAGAAATGATTCTAATAGAATAGCAGATGCAGAAAAAATGAATTTATGTGATAGAAAAATATGAGTAAGAAAAATAGTAAGGAGCATAGTCCTTTATTGTATACTAAATTTCCATGTGTAATTTGGTTCCTTGCTGAACTATTATGTTTACTCATCTGATCGGTGATCTTGGCACCAGTAACACATACATTTTAATACTTGGCTAAGAAAAGTCAACCTCATTCTTATGATTTATATTTTTGGCTATAGTTACGGAACTAATCTTTGGATAAACTTCAATATTGTTATGTCTCATTATATACAAACACAAACAAAATTACGTATACAAATAAAAAAACATATTCCTGTTGGGATTCCAACTAATTGTATAAAAGTAATGCATTAATTTAGAGAAAATAGAAATCATCCCGACACTGAACTGTCCAATTAAACAATATAGTATGTATTTCCATTAATTCAAATAATTTATAATGAGATATTCAGTTTATGCACAACTTATGTAAATCCTAGGGCCAACCTAAGTAATCAGCTGACTGGGACACAGAATCAGCTGGCTGGTCTTTTTCACTGATCTTTAATAGCATATATGTGCCAGGAGTCCATACAAAAGTATAAAGCAGGCTGAGACTCCTTCCTTTTATTGAGGAAAGTATCTAAAAATGGCCTCACTACAGTTGCAGATGGTTGCTAGTCACTACATGGGTATTGGGAATCAAAACTGGGTCCTCTCAAGAGCAGTCAGCGCTCTTCTGCTGAGCCATCTCTCCAGTCCCGTAGTTTGTTTTTAATAAGGAAATATTTCAAATATACTAAAATACTGAGACTATTACAATGCCATTCAAACAGGCAACTGTTAAGATTTCATCATTCCTGTCTTGTGTTTTTGCTTTCATCTAGTATTATTGGCCTACTTCCGACCTCTCAGTTGGCCTAAAATGATTCCGTGTGCGTGTGAAGGTCCCCGAGGTGCTAGTCACTATTCACTCCCCCACAACTGCCTCTATGCTTCACCTATTTTTCTGATTGTTTTTAATTTTTCTTTTAATTCATAAGATTTGAAAGGCTGCTTTATATACTCTAGACTGTCATGCACACTGCAATTTGGTGGAAATAAGCACCCTCGATGCTTCTAGAGAAATATCCCCGGTCTCTACAGCTGTTTCTATTCCTTCTTTCCTCTCCTGAATAATTTAAACAAATTTATCTTTTTTCTCAATGTATTTTTATTGAATTTTTGTGCATTTCATTTAATACATTTAGATCCCTTCACTATCTGCACCCCTATTTTCATGCATTCTGTCATATGTTAAAGCCTACACAGTCAAGTTTATGTACCCAGATATCCCTTGGTGTGAGTTCATTCATTGGAGTCTAGTCAGCCTATTTAGACTTTCTCCCTTAAGGAAGATCAACTCTCTCTCATTCAGCAGTAATCAGCTGCCAACAGTTCTTTGGTTAAGGTTGGGGCCTGCCGCCCATTTCCCCAGTTCTATGTTCTAGACAGCTTTGATCGTCAACCTGGGACACCTCGGTAGAGGGAGCCTCAATTGGGGAATTTCCTCCATTTGACTGGCCTGTGGCCACGTCTGTGAGGCATCTTCTTGATTACTGGGTGGGAGGGCCAGCCCATTGTGGGTGGCACCACCCATGGGCAGGTGGTCCTGTTTTGTCCAAGAAAGCAAGCTGAGCATGGGCCAGGGGAGCAAGCCAGTAAGCAGTGTTCCTCCATGGCTTGTGCTTCAGTTCCTGCCTCCAGGTTCCTGCCCTGAGTTCCTACCTTGGCACCCTCAGTGATAAACTGTGACCCAAAAGATGTAAGTCAAATAAACCCTTTCCTCCCCAAGTAGGTACTGGTCAGAGTGTTTGGTCACAACAATTGAAAGGGAACTAGAACAACCAATCTGTATTTCCCAGTACCGCTTTATTTCCCCATAATCATTAATCCTGAATTCTATCAATTCTGCCTCTCTGCCATATTAAATACTTTACTCTTTGCCTTTTCCCCCATCTTTACTGCCACTGCTTTAGTCCACCATCCCTTTTCAGTTTAAGAAAGTGATAGTCTTGTTAGCCGTTTTACAACTGGCTTTGTTATCAACTCATCACTATTCCCATGGTCTTTGCTATCACCAAATCCACTCTTCTTATTCAGGCAGATGCATCTTCAACATCTGGATTGTAATCATGTCATAGCTGACACAGAATAAAAGGCAAAACTCTAACATTGATTCTAAGGCAATGAATAATCTGTTCCTTAGCTATCTTGCCAATTTCAACTTTACCCAGGCTATCTAATTTTTTTTTGAACCCAGGGTCTTCTTACACATGCTAGGCAAGCACTCTACCACTGAAATATAGTCTCAACTTTTATTTTTTTTTCACTTTTCATTTTGAGACAGTCTCACTAAGTTGTCATAGCTGGTGATCCTCCTGCCCTAGCCTCCTGCACAACTGGGAATTACAGGCCTGCCCCACAAGACACAGCATCAGTCTTATATCACAGATCGATCCACACTGGTCTTCTTTGTTTTGAAAATGATTCAGTGTAACCAACCTGTCAGTTTGCCTGGGAACTTCCTTAACTCTAATGCTGAAAGTGTCATACCTTGCCCAAATCCCAAGGGAAACCAGGCTCACTTTGTTGAACAAAAAAAAAGCATGGACGAATTCTGTAGCCTCGTCTGTCATATGCTCTTTTACTAATCTGCATGTTTCATCACTGTACTTAGAATTATTAAATTCTTCGTTTTAAAAATAGTCATCTATTTGCTTTCCACAACAGAAAAGGCAGGCACTTTGCCCATCTCTTAATGTCGAACAGATTGTTTGTAGTTAAGGTGCTCAACAAGTCAATGACATTTATAAACTATTATAGTCTTGTGTTATAAACAGTATTCAGATGCATTTTATAACAGTTTTGGATAATACAACAAGCTATTAATTTACAAATTTGTTATATTTTTAAAGAAAACTGGGAACTACATTAATATTGGATTTATATGCTAAATCACAAATTCTCAAGATTCAAAAAAGACCTTAGATCATCTAGCTCATGCCTCTTATTTTTAAGAATGAGAAAATTTGAGACCCAGAGAGGTAAGAAAGTAACACAGCTAATTAGAGGCAGAGACACTTTAGGAAGCAAGACCTTGTTACCTGCAATTACACAATGCTAATTAGAGATGATCATAGTTCCTTAGTTACCACAGAGCTGTAGCAGTCTCACTCAGATTCTTGTCTAACTGATCATGTCTTAGATAGAGAAGGTCACTTTAAATCTTTACATGAGCTTTAGTACTCTAACCAAATGTGTTTCATATTCATAAAGAGCCACTACTTAACCTCCTAACTGGAAGGCAACACTCAGGTTGGTTTTGCTTACTCAGTATCTAGAACAATGCTTGACAAGTGTTAGATAATTAACGTTTGTTTTAGTAGCAGATGGCCAAGTGTGCTACAGCAGTTAGCACACACACTAACATAAACTACCACACTGGTTAGGTAACACAGGTGAAGTCTTCAAACTTTTTGTACGATGAAGCTTTGGAGGTCTTGCTTATAGGAAGGGAAAAAAGGAGGGAATGGGGGGAAGAGACAGAGAGAATGAATGGATGGGAGAGAGAAAGAGAGAGACAGAGACAGAGAGACTGTGTGTATGTGTGTGCATGCACGCTAATGCCTTCAACAGACTGTTAATATTAGAAAAGTTATGGTGAAATCTGCTGTAAATACAAGGCTGAACTTTGAGTATGTTGTATTACTCTTTTTATTGTTTGATTTACAGTGTCTATTACATGTATACGCTATGTCATTGGATATTCACTATTAAAAACTTTATATTGTGAGGAACTAGGAACTATAATAAAGTGTTATACCTGGAAATCTATACATGAGGTACAAAAATAATATTTGTTACTTACTCAACCTAAATATTAAGCATGCACAAATCTAAACAGTATCATTGCTTCTAATCTTTATTTATTTATTTACTTATTTACTTATTTATTTATTTAGCGTGTGTGAGAGGTCTTCTGAATCCCAGCCCACCTGGAAGTCACTATGTGGAGCAGGCTAGCCTTCATCTCACAGGAATCCACCTGCCTCTGCCTCCTGAGGGTTGGATTCAATTAAAGGCATGAGCCACCACACCGAGCTGCTTCTAATCTTTTGTGAAATAAAGGTCAGGTTGGAAAACAATCTCTATGGCTCTTACTGTCATTAACCTAAGAGATCTGCTTAGATTACCCAACTTGGATCCATACTACAACTCAAGGCACTCTACACTTCTTTTAAAATAAAAACTATAAAAAAAATCCCCAGAATTCAAGATTTTAGTTACAAATAAATTGTTAGTCATGACAGGAAAGAAAGCTCTTTGCTTGAGTTATCTCCACTAATTGTTCATCGTTTACTAGTGTACTCTCTTCTGATTCTATGGCTGGCCATATTTGAGAGCCAGAGCATAAAATTTC
Organism: Nannospalax galili; assembly: GCF_000622305.1. Taxonomy (NCBI): domain Eukaryota; kingdom Metazoa; phylum Chordata; class Mammalia; order Rodentia; family Spalacidae; genus Nannospalax; species Nannospalax galili. Next base: position 2,891,121 of record NW_008341872.1, on the reverse strand, counting down.
TATCTGATGAAGGAAAACCTAAGATGCTCAGATATAGTCATAACCATCAGTGAGATCCTGCCTATCATAAGAAATATTTGTAGAAATTCATATGATATAATTCAATTACTTATATTTATGTTGATTTTATTTACATTTTAACAATTGTGAAAAACTGTCAGAAATATAACAGATACAATTCAACTGTATGTTAGTACTCATTAAAATATGACCAAAGCTACTGGGTACTTCATGGACGGCTCCCAAGAAACAGGTAGGTTACTAACTACTTTTTTTGTTGCCACAATGAAATACCTGACAAGAAGCAATTTAAGGAAGCAATGGTTTATTCTGGCTTATTGTTGGAAGGGATACATTCTATCAAGATGAAGAAGGCATGGTGACCAACTATATCCAGTGAGGAAACAGTCAAGAGGAAGTAAGGCTGGGCTATAAAACCTCAGTCAGGCAAGGTAGCGCATGCCTTTAATCCCAGCACTCCGGAGGAAGAGGCAGGCAGATCTCTGTGAGTTCAAGGCCAGCCTGGTCTACATAGTGAGTTCCAGGTCAGCTGAGGCTACTGGGAGACCCTGTCACAAAAAGACCAACCAACCAAACAAACAACAAACAAAAACCTCAAGGTCCACCCCCAGTAATCTGCTTCCCCCAGTAAGGTTCCATCTTCTAAAGTTTCCATAATTTCCTGAAACAGCACCACTATCTGGGGACCAGTGTTCAAACATACAGGCCTATAGGGAACATATTAGATTCAAGTCACAACTGACAGCTGGCAAAAACTTAAAAGTTTGCATTGATCATTTTCAAAGCAAGCATTATTTTTACTTGTCATTTAAAAAATATGAAGGCTTAGGGTTGGGGATGCAGCTCAGTGGTAGATTACTGACCTAGCATACTCCAGGCCTTGAGTCTGAGCCCTGGTATACCGCCTCCCCCAAATGGTGGTTGATGTTTATAATTTGTAGTTCATCTCTTTAACACAAGATAGATAGTCCAAAATCCAAAACCTCTTTTTCACTGGTACAAAGTAACACCTTAAAAGATAATCTGATGAAAAAATGGATCAAGTATTTCAAGGGTAGAGTAAACCATATTTTGAATCTATGTAGCAGAGGTCAGTTTCATGTGATAAGTTTCTATAAACTTGTTGGTAAGAACAGGATGTAAACCGAACAGAAGCTTTCAGTTTTGATAGCAGAAAAGCAGCATTTCACATGTTAGGATCTGTTTTGTGCATATGTTCTTAATCTGAAGTGATGTAGCAACTATTCTGGAGAAGAATTCCAGGCTTCCAAGTGCCGCCTCTTGACCTACCTTCCTGCACCATTAGGGGCTGGAGGGAGCGATGAGTAGGTTCCTTAGTTTCTATAAAAGAATGTCAGCCTACCAAATTTTACTTTTTGATTTATAAGATTTTAATATCCATCCTAAACCAATCATATTGCAAAACTTTACTAATGGCTAATTTTTGTTGTTTTTATTTAGTTTTTGTAATTTCATACAACAGTTTTTAATCAAATTTAGATCCCTGCCCCTATCCATGCCTACCCCATCCCCCCACCGAATCCTATGCACTCCATCATACATGCTAAGTCCTATTCATTCAGGTATTTGTACCCATATGTCCTTCAGTGTAAATGCATCCATTGGAGTCTAGTCAGCCCATCCACTGGTCCTATTTAAGTCATACTGTCCCTCACCCAGCAGCAATCAGTCCCTACTAGTTCTCAGTCTAGTGCTAACCCACCACCTATTTCTCACCTCCCCCTTTGGGTCCTTGTTTAATTGAGCTGACATGGGTCCTGAGCTCGAAGCCACCACCACCGCCACAGGTTCACATGAGCAAACCTCCAGTGGCCTGGAGCTCTTTTAAGAAAGAAGACCAAAATGAATCCTATTTCATGAAGAACCTGGTTGGGAGAAAGTTCACACAGGAAGAATACTAAAAAACTGAAGCATTCATGATCTTCCTCCTGATGTTTCAAATTTTAATTAGATTCAAGCAGGTCCACCAAAGTGTTATCTACTTAGAACATGTTTTCCAAACAGAATAGACTTAACAGTGTATGCCTTTATAGTCACATCCTTGGATTTTATTGATGGACGCTAAGAGATCCATGAAACATGTAACTATATTTCTTGGAATTACACTGTTGAGAATACTCTATACTGTCACATGGTGGTGGTGATAAAAAGATACTGATAATCACAATATATTTGCATTTTTCCAATGCTTACTTCATAAGAAATCACATACATGAAGTTGCCTATGAGAACTCTCTCTCTGATGTCCAAGTTTTAGGTTTTTAGGAAACTCAGAGCAAGAGAAACTCAATAGTTCTTTGGATATGTGCGTATTTACTTTTCATTTCATTACTTGGCTATACAGTCCTTTAAATTACTTAAAGGAGGAAAAGAACAAGGGCAAATGATGAACAAATCTATGTGAACAGAAAGAATTGGCCATTAGTCTTTTCCCTGCAGGTATCAGCTTATAGATCTCATCTTTGATGTCCATTTCAACAGCACTAACAATAGTAGCATGAAGTGTTGTGTTCAGAATTCTGAAGTTAAAATTCTTCAGCATGCTCATCTGGTGATACATAATAAATGCTGCTCAAAAAAGTGGGGACCTAGCACATACAGATCCCTAGGTAGAGATGCCATTCAAAAAAGTGGGAACCTAGCCCCAAGTAAAAGATGCATTAAATTTAAGTGCATAAATAAAACAGGTATTGAGAGCTAGGGTAGAGGTCAGTGGTAGATTACTTATCTAGTAGGGTTGTAGCATTGGGCTTGATTATCAGAAAATCAAGGGAAAGAAAAAGGAAACAAGAAATAAGTTTTAAGACTGGTGTGTGTGTGTGTGTGTGTGTGTGTGTGTGTGTGTGTGTGTGTCTCAGTGGTAAAACGCTTGCCTGGCATGAGCTAGCCCTGGGTTCAATCAACAGCACAAGAAAGAGAAAGGATCAGTTATGCATGAAATACACTTACCAATGTTTAGGCTAAAAGATGTGACCATCTATTCTGAATACTTAGAATATTTTATGACACAGTAAAGGACAAGTTTGAATTTACCACATAGAAATTTTATGAAACTTAAATAAAAGGCTGATAAAAATCTAATAATGCAAATACAACTTTTGAACAACTGATGCAAATCTATTCTTTTCTGAAATCAAATATTGTTATTAATGATACCTCCACGAACCAACTGTAATAATTTATTTCAATGTAATACAGAATATTTAGTCTTGATAGGCTCTTCAACTTTTCCAAGAAGCAAAGATGGAAAATTATTATTGTTATTTATTCATTTATTTATTTATTTTATTTTGAGACAGGATCTCACTATGTGGCCCAGGATGTCCTTGAACCTGCAGTGATCCTCCTAACTCGACCTTTCATGTGATGGAACTATATGTGTGAGTCACCATGCCCAGGTAGGTGTAAAATAATAATGTCTATAGAAAATAAGAAATAAGCAATTGGGGGCTGGAGAGATGGCTCAGTGGTTAAGAGCACTGACTGCTCTTGCAGAAGACATGAGTTCAATTCGCTGCACCCACATGGCAGCTAACAACCATCCTCAACTCCAGTTCCAGGGGATCCAACGCTCTCTTCTGACCTCTGCAGGTATTGTAGGGCATGGTACACTTACTTTCATATACATAAAATAAAAATAAATTAAAGAAAGAAATAAGCAACAGTCTGATTCTTTTTAATAGTGACTTCTGCTTCAACAAATTCACATGCTACTATTATCTGAGAACAATAATAATAAATGAAAATCAAGATTTTCTGAATTATTATGCATAACAATTTTCTGTTTTTGATATACTAATTTATTTAATTTTCAATATTACTATTCTATTGTTTAAATTAAAAAAATACATCATTAATTTGTGTGTGTGTATGTGTGTGCACGCATGTGGAGGTCAGAGGACAACCTGCAGAAGTTGATAGTCTCTTCCCACTGGAAAAGTATTTCTTACGTTGCAAGAAAACCAAATGCACAGTACACTCTTTTAAGGTGGGTAATGCAATCAGAACAAGAATGCTATAGGACTGTATATGTCAGTGGTAGCACTGGTTTATCATGCAGCAGGCTCTGGCTTTAATCCCCAGCATCACAAAACAAAAATCAACCCTCTCCCTAGGCCAAAAGAAAAGAAAAAACAAAAGTAAAAAAGCTAACAGAATGAAACAAAATTAAAGCTTGACTATTTCTTTGAGGGTGTGTATGTGTATGCAGCCAGAGGTTGATGTCAGGTGTCTTCCATTATCACTCTCCACCTTCTCTTTAAGACAGGGTCTCCAACTGAACCCAGTGCTCACAGACTGTCTTGATTAGATGGCCAGCAAGCTCAGACCTACCTGCCTTCTAGAGCCAAACCCTCTGCCAATGCTAGAGTTACAATTTTATATGACTATATCTTGTTGGAAATCCAGACTCAAGTCCTCGTGACTGAGTGGCAAACACTTTATGGACTGAACCATCTCCCAGCCCAAAGGAAATAGGTCATAGAATAATCTATTTGGAAACAGGAAGCAAGTCATGGAAGTATAAATCAAAAGAAAAAGACAGGGTTGTAATAGACTTGTTTTCCTATCTCACACTATTTTCAAGTTTAAAAAACCCCACAGCATTTATTATGTGCCCATGAAGTTTCACAGGGTCTATGGAAGATGTTTTGGGCTTTGCTCTGTTTTGTTTTGAGACAGGGTTTCCCTATGTAGCTCAGATTTATCTTAATGTCACTATGTATCCCAGGTTGACCTGAAATATTTTATCTTTGTGCTTCAGTCTCTTAGTACTGGGATTACAGATGTGCACCACCAATCTCAGCTGGAAGAATGCTTTTAACTGGCAAAGAAATCATGACAGACACCCAGTAGAACATATGTTGAATGTATTTACATAACATCTACTTGTCCTCAAGTGCAAATAATTATTAAAAAGAACACTTAACAAATGTGTTTCTCTAGGTAAAGAGATGGCATACAGAAGTTATAAATCAACAATTCCCAGTAAAGGAGACAGATAAGAAAATCCATTTTTAGAACAGAAAGCTTTATAATACAGATATGCACAGGGGATACAGAAGGGCATGTAGGTCTATCAGATGGAGGACAGCTAAGACTTCCAAAAGAATGGACAAGATTTGGTGAGAAAAGGGGGTCAGACATAGTGCTCTTATATGATAGTCCAAATCAATTACATTTTATGGTTCTAATGGAGTTTTAAGAGAGCCATAGCAGACAGGAACAAGAATTATTAGAAAGGAATCAAAAGCTCAAATCACATATTATTATTATTATTATTGTCTTTCCTCTTTGTCTATAGTTCTCCTTTATTTTCCCTCACCAAACATTCAAAGTATCTTTTGAACTAGGTGCTCTTTCATGTATTGAAGACAGAGAAATAAATAAGGACAAAAAATGAAGTCTTCTATAAAGTCTTTAGGCAAATTAGAAATTACGTTTCTACCCCCACCCCCCAAAAAGCATGAACTAACCATTTAAATGGTTAGCTCTCATTTTGAATTATTTTTAGGATTAAAAATGGCAAATAACAAAGACCACAAACAATGGTTCAGAACTGATAGCAGAATAAATGCTGATTCTGTGCCATATCTTACATGTGTATCTTGAAATTGGTGGATGAAGAAGGGAGGGTATGATAGGAAAAGCAATATTCAGACATTCATAAAAACAATGACTATGGAAGATGGCAGAATGAGGTGTGCTCTGGCGGTGGGTGTAATGGCTCCCGAGAGGCTGAAAACATGTGCTAGACCGTGTGAGGAATCTTATCACACAGGACATTAGGTGCATTTATACTGATTTCAAAATTCTGACCTCAGGTCTTGGCAAGTAAGAAAGAAAATAACTGAGAAGCCAAGATGGTGGTGATGTGGCAGCAGGTGCCAGAGCAATGGTGGGAGCAGCAGCTCTCCACACAAAGTGAGGGGTGAGAGGGGTAATGGGCTGTGGGGTAAATGGCCCAAGGCTGTGGATGGCATTGGCGATGATGAAGAGGAGGGTGGTAAGAAGCAAGCCAAAATGTTCTTTCTTAAACGTAAGTATAATCATGTGGATAGAGTGATAGTGACAAGAAAATAGTAGGATTCAGTGTAATTGAAATTGTGACCCCTTCCATGAGCTTGGAACTGTAGCCTCCTATGAACCTGAAGCTGGGGTCCCTTCCCATGAACATGGAGCTGTAGTAACCTCCTATGAATTGGAGCTGTGGTTCTCAACCTTGAGCCATGGTTCCATATTCCTCTGGTGGTGGGCTGATGGTGGAGCAGACTGGAGGATGGGGGACTTTTGGTATTGGGCAGCAGTCTCAGCCTTTTCTGAGTGGCTGCATTACCCACAGCCCCCTCCCCCGAGCACCCAGGTTATGCACAGCAGTGGCTTTGATCTGTGTTGGGCTTATGCTAAGGACGGGGGGGGGGGTTTCTCTCATTTGCAGATTCTAGTCTTGGGAGGGCTGATTCTCAAGAATGGACTTTTTCAAGAATCAACTTCTCTGTTGATGGATAGCTATGGCCTTGACTCTACACATGGTCCTGGGCACTCAGGTTCTTGACATTGGACCTTTCCCATTCCCAAGCACCAAGAGGGTTTTCCATTATTTTTCTCTTACTCTTCCACCCCAGTGTACCTTCACCTGTCCCTACAGAAAACATGTAATTGAACTTCTAGAGATAAAAATCACAGTGTGGGAAGTTAAAAATAAAAAAGAAATTAAAAAAGAAAAAAATATTATCAGAAAGATCTCTGAGAACCATTAGATCAATAGGAAAAAAAAGAATGTAATAGGAAAATGGGCTAACCACTTAAGTTGACAGTATAAAGTATGAAATCCAAATGGTACATGGATATGAACAGCTGCTAAACTTTGTAATCAGCAAAATTTATATAAAAGTTAAATGATTTAAATAAAAATTAAGATGGTTCAGACAATATCCAATATTGGCAAGAAAAGAGAGCACTGAGAACTGATATTCCACTATGAAGAGGATAAACTGGCAGGATCCTCGAGAAAGCTTCACATTGCCTAATTTGGAATTGACCATAACCCATGAACCAAGTCTACTGATACACAAAGGATAGAGAAGATCATGCACAAGTGTTCTAGGACACAGGCATTTACTAGAGTAAGGCTAAGAAGCCTTATTTATATTAGTTACAGTCTGAAGACAAACTAAAGGTCAACCAACAGAAGAAAAGTTAAAAAAAATAGAACAGTCACTCAATAAACTATGTTACACAGAACGAAAACACCGGCTACGTGCAGATAAATGAAGCCTAAAGAACACTGAGAAAAAGACTTCGTGATTTCAGTTTAAAACAGGTAAAACTTAGCAACTCATACTTAGCAAAAGTATAAGTAAAAACAAGGAAGTAATCAACACAACAGAATAGAAGGTGGTGGTAAAAGAGGAGAATGTGGATTTCCAACAAACTGCTGGTGGTGCAACCCAAGTTTATGCTTTATAATTATTTGCTAATATTTGATATTTATTTTTATACTTCATGTGACTAATACTTTGTATTCATAATATGAGACAAAAGCCCTAAGACCTGTAAAATACTGATAACTGAAATTAGAAAAGAGCCGAATCATTTTTACGGGGACAGATGATAGGTGGACGGACAGATAGGCAGATGAAACCAAGCACCTTACATAAGGTCGGAACTATGGTAAGTATGAAGAACATGGCATGCTTAAAAAGTATAGTCAGAGCCTATAAAAGGCTGAGAGGAAAAGGTTAAATCATTTAAAAAGAAATCTCATAATAATAATTTTAAAAAATATTTGAGGGAGCTGTAGAGATGGCTCAGTGGTTAAGAGCACTGGCTGCTCTTGGAAAAAAACCCAGGTGTGGTTTCCAACACCCACGTGGTGGCCAAGAACTATCCTTAATTCTGATTCCAGGGGTTCAATACCTTCTTCTGGCTTCCATGGACACTGCATGACATGCGTATACTTACATACATGCAGGTAAACACTCATACACAAAAATAAAAATTGGTAAGTGGGCTGGGGAGATTGCTCAGCAGGTAAAAGCACTGATTGCTTTTGCAGAGTATCCAGTTTGTTTCCACCACTCACATGGCATCTAACAACCATCTATACCTTCAGTTTGAGATCTGACACCCTCTTTGGCTTCCACAGATTGTTTGCACCCACATGGTACACTTATATATGGTGGGCTGGAACTATATTGAGAACTATTCGAGACTGATTGCTGCTGAGTGAGGGATAGTATGACTTATATACGATCACGAGATGGGCTGACTAGCTCCTTATGGAGCTTTCTTTCTAGTAAGAAGCCTCATGCTTCTTACTAGATATACAATAAAATATAGAGAGTGATGAGTGCCATGAAGAAAAGTAAAGCAAAAAGTAAAGAAACCGATACATAATCAAACCACATCCTCACACATCACTATTACCTTGTATCTTCAACTGTTCCTCGATCCAGTTTTAGGAATATTTTCATTTATGGACCCATTTCTTCTAGTTCATATTTTATTATTTGTGTCTTTTTTCATGCTTTCTTCCTGCCTATAATTTCCACGAGGCAGAGACTGTGTGTTTAAACATTCCTCTAGTTCCTCATCCTGCATGCACTGAATGTCAAATGCAACATTTTATATTCATTATTGTTCCTAAAATAAGCTAATTAATGAATTAATTTGTTCTAAATGATTATTGGATATAATGAAAATATAAACAAAATCTACGATCCCTAAATTAATTGACAGTGATTACTGTCAATCAGATCAATCAGACTACATTTTCATTATCACTTCTGTTCTTGGTTAGATGTCACCTTACAGGAGGTTTAATATGCAGTGTTGACTATATTTAGAAAACTGGCACCTGGCACCTGGGAGGCAGATGCAGGTGGATCTCTGTGAGTTCAAGGCTGGCCTGGTCTACATAATGAGTTCCAGACCAGCGGGGCTACAGGGAGACCAGGTCTCTAAAAGGTAAAAAAAAAAAAAAAATCCCTGAGAAACTGCTTCCTCTTTGATTTCTAAGTATGACTGCTGCTCCTACATGCTTTAAAGGTCAAAACTCCCTAACAATGACAGTTAAAGTCATAAGGTTAAGAAAATAAGTTTCAAGACTGGCACAATTAACCCTCTGATCTAAACACCTAAAGCCAATCTGGGCATGGGGAAGAGGTTTCGTGGAATGCTATTCAGACAAAAAGTTTACAGGTATTCCGCACATCCTTTCTTGAAAAACCCCAGCCTCTCTAAAACAATCTTAGTTCACAGATAAAAAAGCAGAGACCCACAGAGATAATCTAATTTGTAAAAATCATACAAGCAACGAAAAGCAAAGAGAGGATTAGAATTCAGGACAACTGTCTCTTGTGCAGTTAGGGTTCTTTTCACTAACCCTTGCATTTTTCAAAATGAGCTTCCACAAAAATCTATGACCTAGGGCAAGAAAGATTGGAAGATGTGGTGTGAAGCAAAGTAAAAGAGGATTAAGCAGGATCTCTTAAATTCTAAAATATGCAAATGGACACTGTGTCTCCCTAAGAGATGTATGCAGGATTTCCAATGTTTTGGAGACAGGCTTTGTATTTTTTTTTTCCCATGACTTTTATTAATGAAGTAACACAGAAAACCATTTGGGAAACTTTAATATGTCTCCTTTATTTTCAACTTCATTAAAACATACTACTAAAAAGCCTGGGATACACAGTTTACATATTATTAAAAATAATATAACCTCTGAATTGATTTTTACCAGTTTACCAGTGTATGTTTTGAGCGAGTCTTGATTTCTAGTTAATTGTGAGCCCAATGAACTGATTACCCAATGGTGAGGTTTTAATCACTTAGAAATAATGACTATTGCATATATATTTTTAGACGTACAAACAGCTGATCCTCCTGGAACAGGGACCTCTGGCTGACTAGATTTACCAGAAGGGCAGATAGGGGGGAATGGATGGGGGTGCCGACAGCACAGTGGACAGTGGCAGGGATAGCAGAGTATGGAGGCTCTAGTGGGAGAGGAAGGCTGTCTACCTGACGAGTTTGTATTCATGCTCAGATGCCGAGGAGCTCAGAAGGTGGGTGACTGTGACCAGTGATAGTCATGTATATAGAGATTAGAAATGCATGTGAAAACGTCTCAATGTCAAGAGCCCTGAAATGAATTTTTCTGTATGAAACTGTGTGTTTTGACAACGCAGTGGAGATCTTTTTTAAACGTTGGAACCTCATTTAATTTTATGTCTTATAGAGTTTATAATGAGTAAAAGATTATATAAGCGTAATAATTCATCTGTAAACCTAGAAATGTACAGCCAATTTTGAAAGAGATGTACCCTAGCTCAGAAAAATGTTATTGAATAGGTTAATGCTGTTGTAATGAAATGCTTCTTTTAATTAAAATAAAAAAATAAACTATACTAAGTTAGTTGCAAAATAAGGCAATTGAATAAGTTTTAAATAAAAGATCTTACTGAGGTTTTAAAATAGCCATATTCTTAAAATCAGCCATGTTTTAAACCCATTTTATGATAGAGGCATTTGGAATCTGCAATTCTGGCAAATATGTTTAAATTTTGATTCGTTGACAACAGGAATATTTGATTTCAATTGCTTTCAAACAAACTGTAAAAAATCAGTAACAAAAAGGACAGAGTCGTTTTTGAGTCTGTGATAAAAATAGGAACTAAAACGCTACTGGTTATACAGGGTCTCCGGCACAGGTCAGCGCAAGGTCCCAGGTAAACATCTTGTTTGTGTCCTGAAGCCTTGCTTTCTGCATGCCTTCTACTCTCAGTAGGGTCCTCCTACTCGAGTCTAAACATCGGGGCACTGCACCCTATCGATCTTCTTTAAATCTCCAGAATAATAAATTTCAAGGCAACACAGCAGAAGCCGACTAAAGCCCTTTAATTACATCACTGCTGAAAGGAAATCATTGATCAATGGCATTGTGGGAAAATAAACTGCCCCCCAAACCAGATCAAAGTCAATAAAATAGCTGACTAGCTGCCCCATGTGGGACTTCCACTAGATTAGTGCTCATGGACAAGCAAAAGAGACGATTCTAATGCATGCTGCTTACTATCTTTTTGAAGCTCTCCCTGGCAGGTGTCATGCTCTGAGCATGGTTTTTGATTACTCTAATTAAATATAATATTATCAACAGATCTTCATATTGATCCTTAAAATCCCCCTTTCGAAATGAAAAATTAAAAGCCTAGACTGCGGGCTTCATCGAGTACCAGATTATTTAAATGATTTTGGAACTTTAACCATTTTCTTAATGCTTTATCATTCTAATTTTTATCAATATCGAGATACCGATTATCTTAGAAACTTTAAAATAATATAGAAAATCAATAACTTAAAAACTTACTTTCCATGACATTAAATTATTTTTTGTTTATATGAAATTACATTCCTTCATTAAAGTCTCAATGCATAATATGTACTATTATCTTCCTAACTGTGCTGAACATACTATTCTTTATTGGTGGTATTACTTAAATCTATTGTCCAATACATATAATGAAATATAGCAAAACGTTTTTTTCCTCAGGTAATTAGTTTTTTTTTCCTCAGGTAATTAGTTCAAAACATAAAACTTTTGAAAATTATCATATTTATGAGCATTTGTTTTAAATAAGCAATATTACTTAAATACTTATAATCCATTAATTCTTCTATTTGATTAGAAATCATTTTTAAGCAAATTTCAAAGTCTCAAATCTCTCTTCCAAAAAGGAAAAGTACAAACTCATAGCATGAAATATTTATAAGCTTATTGACACTTGAAACTTTCAGAATTATGTTAATAAAGTGTGATGTAATCCTTAAAGTAAATTGGAGAATTCTGAGAGACTATGAAAATTTAAGAAGATACAGGAGGAAAACTAAACTATCAGATACAATAACTCATTTATGTGTATTACTTTAGTTGCCTGCCCTAGCAAAAATGAGCAACCACGCCTTCTTCACAGTCCACATTTCTTCTTATTCATTCCCTATTCCCTCAGGTGGATCTCAGTGCTAATGTCCAAATGGCATCAACCTGTTGTTTAGCACATCTATGAAAAGGCTAGCCTGCTGGCTAATTTATCAAGGGATTAAAGCCCTGAAACCACTTCAATCTGCTACTTTGTTTCCATGTAAAAGCCTTACCCAAGACACCAGTTTCTCATGTTAAAATGTAAAATCTCTTTAAGAGAAAGAAAATTCACACAAGAACTGTTTAACAGAAAAACTGCATGCCAAGAAAATTTTTTGCACCCTGAAACAGTGCTACAAAATAGCCTTCTGTGAGTCCTCAATTCCTACACACTATTAAAAACTTCATATACGAAATGTTTACCAAGTTATTAAAATTAACAGACTGAACAAAGGTGACAATGATGGTACTGAGACTCGGGGAGTATGAAGGGTAGTCTAAACCTACTTCAAAGATATAGTTCACCATTGGAGCATAATATTTAATTAAAGTTTGTATTTGTATGCATTTTGTTGAGTGACAGAGCATTATGATAGTTGCATTACTTCAAAGGAGAAAAAGGCAGACTCCAACAAACAAATAAGGCGTCCTGGTTTTCTAACTTAATAATAACCTAAAGATTCATTAGTCCCATAAAATTGATGAGAACATATAGCATTTATGTTTTATATGTAAATTACCATAGCTTTATTTTATAAGAGTAAGCTTCACAAAAATACATTTTGTGTGGAAAATATTAATATATTTTCTTGTTCTATTAAAGTATGATCACTGATACTATAGGATTAATCATATTTTTTTTACTTCATGAAAACCATTATAATGGTTAACACAAAAATCTGTACTAATTGAACACTAAAAAAACTTATAATTTTTAAGATGGGTAATTTACTCTCTGATTTAAGAACAAATTGGACATACTGAAAAATAAAGTGAAGTTACATTTATGTTTTATTGAAGAGCATAATGCAAGTGCATATTCTGATATCCTTGCTTTGTCAGCAAATTTGTTTTATAGATAACTTCAGAATGTCTGAATTAAGGTAGAACTGTATATTGAAGGGGATGGGTTTCTATTTTAATCTCAATTTTCTATTTAAATTTATTCCAAGCAAGTTGTAAACAAATGTCAGAAAACGTACTAAACAAGCCATTATTTCACAACATTTCACTAATGTTTATTAAAATCCTGAGAAGGGAGAAAAACATGACATCCAAACTACTGAGCCATAAGAGCTAAATTATGAAGTACTTCACAGTTTCTAGCAGAGCTCAGAGTGGAGCAGTCAGCAGAGAAGACAGTTATTATTGTTTCTCTCTTCATTTCTTTACTGTCATGACTGCTGTCCCTTGTACTCAGTGGTGCCAACAGCACAGATTTGCTGGAATGAAGAACAATGCCAGCAATGGATGTGTCAGAGCCAAGGGCTTGAGAGAAAATGAATGTGCTCGAAGTTAGGATCTGTGTGATATTCAAATTCAAAGTATTTCACATAAGGACAGGACACTCAAGGTCCCATTTCAATCACAATTTTATTATAGCAACAAATATGAAATTCTGACTGCCAATAAAAATACTGAATTTGATGCACTTCTGTGCAAAATTCATGGCCTTGAAAGATATTCTGCAAGCTGTCACCCCCAAGGACCATAATGGATTTGTCTTTAAAGAAAAATGTTTACAGTGTGAATTACCAAATATATTTTATATATGTTTTCACACTCTAAATCAACAAACATAAACTGTCTTTCTTAGTTGACATTTATTGACAAAGTTCACATTAACTGGAGTTCTGAGAAGCTCCTTAATCAAGTTTTATAGTAATGAAATATATTTTAGGTATTTCCTTTCTACAAAACTAATGTGAAATTTCTTCCTTATAGTTTATATCATACTGTTATACTGACTTTTATAAGGTTCAAATTTAATAATCATTAATGAAAGTCTTCTGATAAGCTGACGATACAAAAGAAATATACAATATATGAATATTCTTAGAAAACAAGTTTAGGCAGAGATGACAGTTATTTGATTTTCATTCATTTTTAAATGCGTTAAGAAAGAGGTCAACTAGTGAAACAGGGTAGTTTTCCACATTAATTTCTCCACTGGGTGTATTTCCTAAAAACAGATCTTATGAGGTATAAACTGCTAAATTTTACTTCTGATTATTAGTTTTAATTTATTGATGCATTGATCATGGTTTTTTTTTTTTTTGGCCTTAAAGAATTAATCTGCATAAAACATTTTATTTCAGAGGAAAATAATAAAAATAAGTTATACAGTTGAGAATAATTTCTACTAACTCCCATAATTCATCCAAACCAGGCTGCTTCTGCATCTCTGAAAAAGGAAGCAAAACAGTGGATGCAAAGCTTCAACAAACTATTATTCCATGCTTCTCCAGTCCATTAAAAGAAAGTAATTTAATCAGTTTATAGTTTCTCAGGAAAATCTCATTCAGACAAATTTTATTGCCAGCTATCTAAATAGTAAATACCTATTATCCTCTCAAAATGAGTTTCTGCTTGCCAAGGGCAAACCCATTGCAGTTACTGTAGAGCTCTGTCAGAGAAACAAGAAGTTAAAAAGGTTATAAAGATACCATTAATGTCATGGGACTGTCTTGTCAGGACTCAAAAATGCTTAGTAATTGAGGGTTTTATTCAAAGTGTATTAGCACCCATATAAACAGTACAGTTAATGTGATGCTTTAGGCTTCACTTTGTTACAGCCCAGAAAAAACACCTGCAAACAGCTGAATACTGTAAATGCATCTGCTGGAGAGCACAACTCATCTTATCAGCTGGTTCTAGCTTGAGTCTTTGAAGAAAATGTCAATAAAATACATACAGCTTAAAGGCAAAATCTAGATCTGAACAATGAGAATGACAGAGAAGAGTCTAAATGATAATGGCCCAGCAGCGTATGACACAAGGATGAAGACAAGCAAAGGGCAAATGCTCTTTGTTTTAGTCAGTTCCTAAATGAAGGAGAAACTGCTACAACTTACCTTACAATAATGTTCATTAATACACATGATAAATGACTATGCTCAAACAATACACGGTAAGAAGCATAAAATGCCTCTACTTTTATGTTATTTTAAAATCTGTAATTTTTGTTGATTTATAGAGATAAAATGACATTACTTCCTAATTTTCTGATTTTGAAGTTTCTGGACTAATTACATATAGAATATTCTACTAAAACTGTTTTTCAATTTAGGAAATAAGTCATACAACTCTTGCAGATACTTACCTATCAGTTCTAGCAATTATATAAATGAGAAACACCAAAATATATACTGTCCTAAATTTTAGAATACTGATGATACTGTGTCTATATTTCCTCTCTCCAGTTCACTATGAGTATAGATAGGGAAACATAAAGCTTAGAAAACATAGCTTGGTTAGGGTCTGATTCACTTTTTAAAATGTCCACTTTTTAATATGTCAAAGATAAACAGAGTGGTAGAGAGGCTAGTGGAGCCCAATTCCCTGTGTTAGTCACTTATTTTCTCACTGGGGAAGGACCTGGATGAATAAACTTTAAGG